>NC_064549.1:22941694-23241694 GCF_023856365.1 Brienomyrus brachyistius | reverse complement strand
AATGAGATTCCAACCCCTCCACTTTCCAAAAACATGAGGGCATGGAATCTCAATTCAGGCCAGTTTCTGACTGTAAGCTAAGGTTAGTAACCACATTGCCGATGGACGCAGTGGTCAGCTAGATGCAGTTCAGTACCTGCTTGCGGAAAAAGGACCACGTGATCCGTGCTGATTTTCCAAAGACACTTGGCTGCTCAGCTCAGTCACACACACTCCTTGGGACCTAGCCTGACCCCGCAGCTGAGCTCAGTGCTCAAAGCCACAGCCCCCCTCCCCCCCGTGGCCCATCCCCTCTCCCCCCACTTTAGGCAGTAACGCAATCTCATGGATCACATCTGCACTGCTAGTGATGGAGAATAGGCAGGCTGGAGGTGGGGAGGCAAAACGACTCCACTTGGGATACTGGGAGAAAAAGACAGCTGTAGGGTCCGGCTAGGGTACTGCTCCGCCCTGCGTGGCAGTAAAGCCGAGAGCCCGCAGGGACAGTTACAGCACATGTACACCCTTTACAGTCCAGTCTGTATCCCTCCGACATCAGCCCCTGGAATCCTGGAGTGAGTATGAACCCGGGATATTAAAGTCACCACGTTCCCCGGCCAGTTTGCTTTTCATTCGCAGGCAACCTGCTTATTTATTCTTCACGTGAAGCTGAGGATTAGGCGCCGCTGCAGACCGGCAGAAGGAAATGATGACTTGCTCTGCTTGGTGACTCGCTGAGCCTCGCTCTCGTCCGCCTTACTCTCGCCCACCTCGTTCTCCCCAGCCATGCACTCGCCCCCCCGCTCTTACCTACCTTGCTTTGCTTGCATCTTGCTCTCGCCCGCCTCGCTCTCACCCGCCATGCTCTCGCCCATCTCGCCCACCATGCTCTCACCCGCATTGCTCTCGCCCGCCATGCTCTCACCTGCCTCGCTCTCGCCCGCTATGCTCTCACCCGCCTCGCTCTTGCCCACCTCACTCTCGCCCGCCATGCTCTCGCCCGCCTCGCTCTCGCCCGCCATGCTCTCACCCGCCATGCTCTCGCCCATCTCGCCCGCCATGCTCTCACCCGCCTCACTCTCGCCCACCATGCTCTCACCCGCCATGCTCTCGCCCGCCTCTCTCTCGCCCACCATGCTCTCACCCGCCATGCTCTCACCCGCCTCGCTCTCACCCGCCTCACTCTCGCCCGCCATGTTCTCGCCCGCCATGTTCTCGCCCGCCATGTTCTCACCCGCCATGCTCTCACCCGCCATGCTCTCGCCCATCTCGCCCGCCATGCTCTCACCCGCCTCACTCTCGCCCGCCTTGTTCTCGCCCACCATGCTCTCACCCGCCATGCTCTCGCCCGCCTCGCTCTCGCCCGCCATGTTCTCGCCCGCCATGTTCTCGCCTGCCATGCTCTCACCCGCCTCACTCTCGCCCGCCTCGCTCTCGACCGCCATGCTGTCCTGGCCATCTGTGGAGTGTGCCTCTGGGGCCCCACCACTTCACCCCCACCACCCTGTGCCAAACTTACGCATGCACACGCCTCACACACCTGTGAAAAACTCTCGCCTCCGCCATACAGCCGAAAGCCTGGGACAGTCTCAGCCAGGGATCCTGCAGAACTCCAGCCTTCCAGACCCTGTGCAGACCCCCAGCTCCGAACCTCCACAGCCAGAGCAGCAGAGAATAGAAGGGCATTGATCACCCATCCTATCAAATGGCAATGTGACCAGTGTCTCCTGCTCAAGGCGCCCCCTGCTACATGTGTTCAGGCAATACACCATCCTCTGTGGCTTGCAAGCATGCCCTTGAGGCCTGAGACGTATCCTCTTACGGCGGAGTCTGCCTTCTTTGGATTACCATCTAGTATGACAAGGTTACAGTGTGAACCCATATAACTGTGACCCACAGTGCTGCAACCTCCAGGTTTTAAATAAGATGTCTCTTAGTGTTTATTTAAAAAAAACGAAGAGTGAAAAGCAGGTGGGTGATGCCACCATAATGTGTTAATCAGGCTGATGTCAGTGTGTGTGTCTGTGTGTCTGTCTGTGTGTGTGTCTGTGTGTGTGTCTGTGTGTGTATGTATATACACATGTGATGTGATGAAAGTGTGACATAGGTGATCCCGTGGCAGGTCACCCTCCTCAATAGGCATATGAGATGCATTTATAATTCATTTAAAAGTTAATTAATTGCTGTTTAAGCTGGCTAGGCAGGGAGGGTGGGGTGTGCGGTGCGAGGAGGGGGCTTTGCCGGCTGTACTGTAAAGCAGAGAGAGAGTGAGAAGTATTAATGAGCCCCCCTGCTCCGTGCAGATAAGCTCGTTATAATTCCTTCAATTAACGAGGCTAAAGCCCACTAAGGAGACACAGACACTGGGGGAAAGGTGGGGGCCCGCGGGGGGTGGGGTGGACTCTGTGCCCATAAATACTCCACCTTTTTGGCCCACGTGAGGCTGCCTTATGTTTTAATTATTCGCTCTCTCTCCTATTTGGGCCTCCTTGCTGGCCACACTCGCGCATTCAGGCCACGTCCCGCATGCACCCATCGTGCAGATATGCGACGGCCGGCAAGATCAAAGGCGCCATTATCTGCAGAGCGGCGCGCCGAGGTGAAACAGCGCAGGATAAACATGGACACTGTTTCAGGAAGGTGCCCCTCCCAAGGCGTCCCCACTCCCTGTAACAGCCAGGGTGGGTGGGGGGGCTGGATGGCTGGGCCACATTTTATTTTTTTTAATTATTCCTGAAATCCCTTCGCCCATATCGTGTTTCAGCTCTGGAGCCCAGGATTAACACATAACTGCAAGTCCAGCCCGAGGAGGGGTGTCAGCGTGCACAGCTGTGGTGTGGGAGTTAGTGACTCCCAGTTAGCTGAGCTACCATTAATGGGGGGGGGGGGGGTCCCCCGGGCCGCATAGCTGGCCCAATTCAACACAATGACATCAGAACCAAAGCATTACAAAACTAACCCAGTAAACCCAGTCCTCTTTTACCACAGCAATACCCCAGGTGGCCATGACACGGAACACCCCACCCTACCCCCCGCGACACACGTCACTGGTGACTTGCTGTGACTTTTAACGACCTGGTGATGATTGATACCAGAGTTACTGGCCCACATTGGACCGGAAAGCAGCAGCTTGCTCCGGAGAGTCATGTGACAGGCCGGGCTGGGCAGACTGTAAGCTTATAGCTGTAAGAAATTTGGGTTCGAGCTCACCAGCCTGCAGGCCACTTGACCGCACGTTCCCTGAGCAGCCCTACAGGGGGCGACCTTAAGCTGCCTTATGTGCCTACCAGTCCCATGTCCTGCTCCCTGGTAACCCCAGATCTGTGTCATTACCAGGATTAATTGTGAATTGCAGAGCATGACCAGATCTAGCTGGAACCCCTGCAAAGACTGTCCTGGGCCATGGTGGACAGACCCTCATGCTTGAGCATACCCCGGGGGAGGCAGTCCTGCCCTCTCCTTGCCGGCTTACACCCCAGGGACCCCCCTCCCCCCCATTCCCACATTGCCTGTGAATCTCCATCTCCTTTCCCATAATGCTTTTCACCTCTTATGCTGCTCAGAGAGTAACTGATTTTCTCAACCATCACATGAGTAACACAATCTGTTTATCCGCACCCCTCGCTGACTCCTCTGTCATGGCAGGCTATTTTGTCATGTCATGTTACTGTTTTGTGTTGCTTATGATGTGCATTGCTGCCTGACTCTGACCCTACGCTGCTAATGGATGGCCCATAGGGGGCGTGTCAGTTGGCGTGTCACTGCACCACACACATATCACAATAAAGCTGAAACGTGAAACCGACTGTGAACACAGCGTTTGTTCCCATCTTAGCTCCCATTAGCAGAAAGCTCTGGTTTGGCACGTCTGACAGGATGACGTGGCCGCAAGGTTGTGAAGGGAATAAGCAGCGGGAAGGGAGACGATGGGGGGGCAGGCAGGAAGCAGAGCTGAGTGGGGGGTGTGAGAAGGGGAGTGGGAGATGGAGAGGTAGCACATCTGTAACCTGATAGCTATTGGGGAGTTTGCCATCGTGCTTACAGGGTGACTTGTCTGTCTGTGTGTATACACATGTTGTATTCTTCCTCTGCTTTCCTGGGACTGATTCTGAGCCTGGCTTTCTGTTTTCTGAGCTTGGCTATTCCGCTACACGAGCGCCCTGGGCTGATCCCAGACCAGTGTCTCTGCTGGCTGCCACAGACGGCTGCTCACAGCACAGGCAGCCCTGACTGATGAGCGGTCAGACAGCCTCCTGCAGCCTCCCACACGCGCACACAAATGGCTGCCTATACTCTATGCATGCAGGCCCGGCCTTCATAACCCACCAGTCATAATAATAATTATTATTCATAAAACGCAGCTGCGTGCATCTGTCTCCCATGAAGGGGTCTCCATTATGGGATGCAGCCATCCTGAAAGAATGGCTCATGTCACATCTCTCAAGCACCTTACAGTGCGCTCACAAGGCAGTGTCCAAGCTGGCTCTCACAATCCCCAGTTACCCCAGCCTAACCTCGAACCCATGCCGTTCCAGTGCCCTTTGGCTGGATGGGACGCGTCACGAGCCAGGGACTAAAGAATTCAAACAAGCCCCAGATGAATTATAAGAACCATGCGTTCAGCTTGAGAATCTCGAGCATTACAAACAATCCAGGGCTGCGTTTCCCCAAACATAACTTTAAAGAGAAAGAGGGTGGGGCGGGTGGACCCCTGGACAGACTAGGGCTCTAGCCTGATCCCCTGATTACTTTAGATCCTAGCAATGCCCATGGGCTCCATATCTCATGGATAAACCAGCACCATCTGTAGGTTAGGCCTGGGCCAAAGGCACTACATTTCCCATACTGCCTTCTGTTGCTGGCTGGCTGGCACTGGGCTGTTCTATTTTCTGTTTCTAGGGGGATTCCTCTCTATGGCTCTCCATCCTCAAGAAAAGAATGTGGTGATTTTACCTGCAACATGTAACATGCAGATTCACATTTTGGGAGGGGGAGTAGTCAGGTTTTAATAAGTGAAAATACAGCCACCCCAGTCACCCACTACCACCCCAACGGAAGTGGTTTGTGTAAGACCCATATCATTCTCTGTTTTTTACCCACAATGCCTCTCTGCTGTCCCCAGAGCCTGCTCACACGGTTGCAGGTGGTGTGGGCCTGCCAATCAGCCCAATGCAGCAGCCAGTGGTGCGACCCGGTGCACTTTGCTCCTCAGGGCTCTCAAAGTCACATACACAGTGACAGTAATGGCTGAATTAAAGTATCTCTGTTGAGATCATATTCTCAATGCAGTTATGTGATCCTCATCACCTTTCATAATGAAATACTGATCGGGGGGGGGTTGTTGCTGTACCATATCCCAAAATGCTTTCATGCTAAAACCAAGATAAAAGCCAGCAAAACAGCAGCCATGTGTCCCTCACTCCACTGCACACGCCACTGCACACTCCACTGCACATGCCACTGCACAAGCCACTGCACACCCCTTAATGAGCACCTGGGGGCATGTCTCGTTATCAGTGAGACACAACAGTGGGAACAGAGGCCTTTTCTATAGGTACCTGTCCTTCATCTCAAACACGTCTGAATCATCTCATCTTTCCCGTAGATACACCTGATTACTGACAGTGATCCAATATTTACTGCAGGACTGGGAAACTCTGAAATGACACTAAAAATCCGCAGCTTCTATAAGATCGGAAGATTAAAGCTGGGATTAATCATTCCCCAAACTTTCAACAGGCACTTTTAAGCTAACAGCCACCCCCCGAAGCAGACGTAAGCTGTCAGGTCAAACACAGCCGAACAACAGCAGCATGTTTCAGGGGTGTGTGTGTGTGGGGGGGGGGCAGTCTGGAGGAGAACAGAGAAGTATGTCTGTAGAACTTCTTAGGGTTCAGATCCAGGTACCTATTGGTTTTGGCCCTGGGGTCGTCTCACACATAGTCTTAGCAGCCAGCAGGGAAAGCTGACTGCTCGAACCCCTGTCTAGTCGCCATGGATGTGGAGTGAAGTGTCATTCACATTTTGTTTTCAGGAGCATCTCTGACGTCGAGGTTGTGGGCAGCATTGTAACCCCGACCCTAAGCCACATGAGCACCTGACCTGCTGCTGGGAGTGTTTCTGTGCTGGAGGAGAAGACCGTTGAGCACTGGTCAGCACTGCACTGTCTTCGTTTTGTCACTGTCCTATTGCACTGTCCTGCAGTGTCTGCACGTTTGCACACATGCACTGTGTTTTATGCAGCACTGCGGTTGTTTCATTTCACTGTGTCCTGGACTAACTGCATATGGGTGAAATGACAATAAAAAGCCACTTGACTTGACCACTCTTATGGAAGTCTGAAAGGAGATCACTGGTCTGCCCATCAAAAGCTAAGATGTCTTGTGTGCCATTATTGCGAGCAACTGAATCAGTCCGAGAAGTCCGACTCACTCTGATGCTGGCGGTGGCTGTGAGGGAATCTGTCACTATGATTGGCTAGAAACCCTGACCGTCAGCAGCCTCGCAGTCCTGACCCGTCTCTGTGGCACAACATCCCCATCTAGTGGCTATGGAGAGAATTCAGTTCCGCTGCGTTTTTTTCCCTGTGCTGAGACTAGATAGCGGTTACATTAGGGTAACCAGGCAGGATTTGTAAGGTACCATTTCAAATAAAAGGACCTGGATTTCACTTAAGCGCCGAGTTTTTACTGTGTGCTGATTGGTCAGTCTCCAGTCGCAGGTGTCATTCATGTTGATGTGAAACAGCTGGATGGGTCTTTCAATCAGGGAAACAAACCAGTAAAAGCATGAGAAGATCTGAACTACTTAGTCAAGGACAGAAGCCGTTCAGTTTTAAAGTAGTTTGTAAAACCCAAAGTAGCTCAAAGTGTCCTCCCTGACATGGATTATCTGGTCACCCTAAATTGCATTCATACGGCCCTGTGTCCTGTACTGCTATTTGTACAACTGAGAAACTGTAAGACAGGGGTGGCCAATCTTATCCGCAAAGGACCGGTGTGTGTGCGGGTTTTCGCTGCTACTCCCTAATTAGATTACTAATTAGAGGACTGATTGGCTGAAGAGTCCTCACACCTGGGTGTGAACAGCTGACTAAAAGGGTATCCCAAAAACCACCCATACACACCGTCCCTTTGCGGATAAGATTGACTACCCCTGCCGTAAGACATACTGGAGGAGTCGAGTTTTACTAATCCTATAGTCCTAGTCCTAATCCTAACCTAACCTGTGGCAGCAACAGTAACGCCTCCTCAGCAAGCTCCCAAGTTTTGCTTTTTGAGTTACTTATTTATTTGTGTTTTATTGTTAAAAAGTGGCTTATTGAGAGTACTAAAATAAAAGTCCATTGATCAGAAAGTATTATTTTTTAAATACAAAGTCCTACAGGGAGAACTTCGTAACTGTGACGTCAGCGCTTGTTGTGCTGTTCATTAACATAGGATTATACAGTGTTGAGAAAACCCTTTGAATCCTTTACTCTGAGTCATTTTCAATGGTACATGTGAGGCATTACTGTATCCTTTTAAATTATACATAATGTTCTCTTTTAATTGATTGTCTTTTTGTGTAAACAGTTCAGGAGTTCTGGGATGGCCGATAGCGGAATAAAAGACCCTTAACTTCTCTCTCTCTCTCTCTCTCCCGTTTACTGTGTTCTTCTAACGTCGTGCATTTATTGTTACGTTTTTATGCGTCTTCATCTATCGAAAACCTAATATCCGTTACAATAACGGAACTATATAATCTTATGATTTAGGTTAGGATTGCTGAAGCTGGCAAATATTCTTTGACAACGAGGCAGTGCTCCCTCCAGTCTTCAAGATGTTGTTGCTGACATTCACCATTTCAGATTAAAGGAACGGCAGGACCCTAGAGCGCCACTCTCCCAGTCCGCACGGGGGCGCCATCGGAAAATCCCTGGCTTTGTACGGCTGGTCCGCGCTTTGGTCTCCTCTTGTCAAGTACTTTTCCCGGAAGTGAGGCTGAGGCTTTTGGCTTGGGACGCCGCAGCTGTGGTCGGGGAGCCGCAATGGATCGTCTGGCGTCGTTTGGAAGTGTGTCCGATTTTAAACTCCCTTTTGATCTGATTACGTCACGTTGTTACGGTTGTTAACGTGTACGCGAAGTCACGCTCAGTGGGCTCCGGTGCACCGTGATTACCTGGCCTGTGTTCTGGAGCACGATGGTGCCGGTCTCATTTACCTGCGTCGCTGGTCGGTGTTATGCCGAGTTTTGCATGCCTGCCGAGAACTGGATGCACCTGGCGAAGAAATGTCGGGAGCTATAAAACCGCGCTTGCCGAATAGTGCACCCCCAAATTTTCTTTTCAAGCAGCTTAGAATGAAATGGAATTTCCAGCACGTGTTTTCGGCAGTTTTGGCTAAACAGTTTAAATTACAGATATTACAACAGTTCTGGCTGAAAAGGTAGCTACAAAGTCGGGGTTAGCGAAAAGTATCCCCCAGAATGATTGTCATTATTGTTTTTCATTGAATTTAGGATGAAGTGGTGCCACCAGCACATATTTGGGGGTCTTTTGGCTTAGCTGTCATCAGCTCTGCAACCGAAGACGTCCCCATTAACGTTTCTTTTAAGAGACATTCGGTTTCTATTGTCTGTTGGTATTTTTTACCAGAAACACGGGACATATTACTTGACAGCTATAATCAGTAGTTTATCGGACGAAAAACAATGCTTTGCGAGGTGCATGCAGAATTCGGCATAACCCGGCTTACGTATGCCGCCACTATACGTAAGGTGCCCTGAGGTACCACCCCCAAGCACTGCTCCCCAGGCGCTGAATTAGCTGCCCTCTGCTATGTCACTGTGTGCTGTGGTGTGTCAACATTGACCTAAATTTCTAAATTACAATGAATTACAATGAGTTTTCTGCGCCCCCATTCAAGTCCAAGTTTCATCGGGGAAGTTGGTGTTAAAAACAACCTGTGTGGTGCAACATCTGATACCCTCCTTTGTCTTTGTGTTGCTTTTCCATAAGATTTGGCTTTGTGCTTTAATTGTAATTGTAATGCTATTGTAGATGACCCATTTGATAAACCGCCGTGTCGGGGCTGCTCGACTTACCTGGTAGAGCCGTACATCAAGTGTGCCGAATGCGGGCCGTCAGCTTTCTTCTTGTGCCTTCAGGTAAGACAGTTAAAAAAATACCGTAACACTGAATCTGTGTCTTGGCCTGTCCGTGGGCGAAGTGAACTAACTGGAGCCCTGTTTTAATCATTTAGTGTTTCACGCGGGGCTTTGAGTATAGGAAGCACCAGAGCGACCACAAATATGAAATTATGGTACGTAAGGCAATCGTTGTAAATGTGTTTTCTGTTAGAAAGGCAGAGTAGCGGAGTTAAATACAAAATCCCCGCTTGCACACATGAGCCAGTTTGCCTTGCCTGCAGACGTCAGACTTCCCTGTGCTGGAGCCCGGCTGGACGGCCCAGGAGGAGATGGCTCTGTTGGAGGCTGTGATGGACTGCGGCTTTGGGAACTGGTCAGTGGGTCTCTGTAGCCCCCGCTTGACATGTTTTGGGGGCCTGTATGTTGTGGGATGGATCAGAAAGAAGCATAGTAATTGTGGATGAAATTTACATTTTGGTATAACACAGTGTAGCCCTTGGAAAGCTTTGCAGCGCAATTATAATATGTTAAGTATTATAACTGTAGTCATTAATTACTTGGTTGGAGTTGTGTGGTCATGGTGCTTCTCTCTGGGGCTGCCCTGCCCTCCCTCTTGCCCCACCCCACCCCGCCCCCAGGCAGGATGTGGCGTACCAGATGCGCACGAGGACCAAGGAAGAATGTGAGACTCACTATATGAAGAACTTCATCAACAACCCACTATTCTCCTCCACCCTGCTGAGCCTGCGGCAGATGGAGGCTGCTCGCACTGCGGACACTGCCATCCCATTCCGCCGTGAGGACACGCCCCCCCCCCCACACACACTCACCTGAAATAAAGACACTTGAGTTTAAGTTAAAGTTCCGATATCAGTGATGTAGGGAAGTGTAAGTTCGCGGTTTGCATAATGAGCTTGTGTTAATAGCTTTACTAGTGAAGGATGTTGTATCCTGAAAGGTGATTGTCACCACATGACAGACGAATTACGCTACGCGCCCGTGACCTTTATTATTGTCAGGTTGTTTAAGTTATGGTGGATTCCTCAGTTTAATCTTCAATGACGCATGGTCATTTCTCAGCCACTGACGACCCCCCCAGACCAACTTTTGACTCCCTGCTGTCCCGGGACATGGCTGGGTACATGCCAGCACGGGCGGACTTCATGGAGGTAGGTTCCGCTGGGGTCTGGGGGGGGATCAGGGTGTTAGGAGATGTCAGCCCTTCAACTGCTACGCCATCTGCTGGCCGTCTGTGTCTGGCTTCCTCTCATTTTACACTCTCCCTGGTCTCCTAGGAGTTTGACAATTATGCGGAATGGGACTTGAAGGACGTCGATTTTGTGGATGACGACTCTGACGTTCTGCAAAGTGAGCCTGTGCTTGAAGGTCCCTTTTTGACTCTGACTTGGTGAGACCTGTCTACACTGACTGTCGCTTTCCTGCTCCCTCTAGCTTTGAAGATCGCTGTTGTTGACATTTACCATTCCCGATTGAAGGAACGACAGCGCAGAAAGAAGTGAGTTCGGATTTGTATTTGGTTTGGTTGGAGATCTGCATTAATGGTGCTTGTCCACTAGGAGGTGTTGGAGGGCTGTTTTGGTTTATGTGTTGCTTGTATTGCACATAAAATGAGTTGAGGCAGCAGGTTGAGCATACAAATGAGTATGGTAATTATAATTGCTAGAAATTGCTCTGTGAAATCAGTGCTGACAGCCGCTGCCGGATGCTGTCGGCCGTTTGTTGCACGTTAGGCATCACTTCAGATGTAAATGACCGAGGTTCTGCTGTTTAAACCTGCGTCATGGCTCCTTGGGGAGGTTAGGGGGCCACAATGCTCACCCACAATGCACCGCTCTTGTCCACCGGTGAGCCCCACATGGCGTACATGGTGGGAGGGCCCTTGTTAGTGAGCGGGAGGAGCAGCACACACTCAGCCAGGTGGCAAGGGCTGGTGTGGACCGCATAGTGGGCTTGCGGCTCTGTGGTTACTTCAAGGAGAAGGTAGGGGGCGTAGTGGTCAAGGAGCTAGGCGAAGGCTTTAGGAGCTAATTTCTGGAGAGCTCCTGGTTTGTATACTGAAGCGTTCACTAAGTATTCTGAGTTACTGTATGGCAGTTTTATGTAGTAGAGTATTAAGGAGATCCATGGCTGATGTATGTTTTCTAGGATCATCCGGGATCACGGCCTGATCAACCTGAGGAAGTTCCAGAGTAAGTGTGCATGAGAAGCACGACGGCTGATGACTGTCGCTCTGAGGCCACGCCCTCTCCCCTCACGTTGGCCGGTCACTGTCGCTCTGAGGCCACGCCCTCTCCCCCCACGATGGCTGGTCACTGTCGCTCTGAGGCCACGCCCTCTCCCCCCACGTTGGCCGGTCACTGTCGCTCTGAGGCCTCGCCCTCTCCCCCCACGTTGGCCGGTCACTGTCGCTCTGAGGCCACGCCCTCTCCCCTCACGTTGGCCGGTCACTGTCGCTCTGAGGCCACGCCCTCTCCCCCCACGATGGCTGGTCACTGTCGCTCTGAGGCCTCGCCCTCTCCCCCCACGTTGGCCGGTCACTGTCGCTCTGAGGCCACGCCCTCTCCCCCCACGTTGGCCGGTCACTGTCGCTCTGAGGCCACGCCCTCTCCCCCCACGATGGCCGGTCACTGTCGCTCTGAGGCCACGCCCTCTCCCCCCACTATGGCCGGTCACTGTCGCTCTGAGGCCACGCCCTCTCCCCCCACGTTGGCCGGTCACTGTCGCTCTGAGGCCACGCCCTCTCCCCCCACGATGGCCGGTCACTGTCGCTCTGAGGCCACGCCCTCTCCCCCCACGATGGCCGGTCACTGTCGCTCTGAGGCCACGCCCTCTCCCCCCACGATGGCTGGTCACTGTCGCTCTGAGGCCACGCCCTCTCCCCCCACGTTGGCCGGTCACTGTCGCTCTGAGGCCACGCCCTCTCCCCCCACGTTGGCCGGTCACTGTCGCTCTGAGGCCACGCCCTCTCCCCCCACGATGGCTGGTCACTGTCGCTCTGAGGCCACGCCCTCTCCCCCCACCTTGGCTGGTCACTGTCGCTCTGAGGCCACGCCCTCTCCCCCCACGTTGGCTGGTCACTGTCGCTCTGAGGCCACGCCCTCTCCCCCCACGTTGGCCGGTCACTGTCGCTCTGAGGCCACGCCCTCTCCCCCTACGATGGCCGGTCACTGTCGCTCTGAGGCCACGCCCTCTCCCCCCACCTTGGCTGGTCACTGTCGCTCTGAGGCCACGCCCTCTCCCCCCACGTTGGCTGGTCACTGTCGCTCTGAGGCCACGCCCTCTCCCCCCACGTTGGCCGGTCACTGTCACTCTGAGGCCACGCCCTCTCCCCCTACGATGGCTGGCCCAGCTACACGCAGCCACCTGTGGACACATCCGCCCGCCCGCCCTTCCATGAATAGATGACCTTGAATCCGACACTGCCGGTTCACAGCACAGCACGGCGGCGGTTTTGTGGCCAGTTATCTATCTGCCCCCGTGGGGGGTTATCAGGCACGGTAATGTAAGCTCGTCCAAGCACCCCCCCACGCCGTGCTGAGACTGAAATAGGGGGAGGTTATCAGATCGGCTTCCTTCTGAATGCTTGTCCGTGTGCAGTCCAGCAACAGTCTGTGTTTTTTTTTTTAGGTGCGTGGGGAGTACGGGGGGGGGGTTGGAGGGGCAGTTTAATGTCGATCCCACTTATCTGACAGTGGCCCCTCAATGCAACAGCTGTATCTTCATGGTGCTGTGGCCACGTCGCCATGGCGACGGCCAGTCTTTGCACGAAGTGCATCCTGTGATAATGGAGACTCGGTCCGAGAGGAGGGGTGGCAGGAGCGAGTGTGACCCCCCTCTCTCACTCTCTCTCTGTCTCTATCCTATCTGTCCCTCTCGCTCTCTCTCTCCCCCCATCTCTCCCTCTCTGTCTCCCCCAGTCCTGGAGCGCCGGTACCCCAAGGAGGTGCAGGACCTGCACGACGCCATTAGGCGTTTCGCCAGAGTAGTGGGGCCCATGGAACATGACAAGTTCATCGAGAGCCATGCCCGTGAGTATTCTTCATATGCCGCTCTTCCTGAGAATCACCCCCAGCCCCCCGGGATCAGAGTGACGCGGATCCTTTGATCCATCCACCTTCGCTTCCGAGTTTCAGCTGGAGCGGCCGGGCCCCGTTCCCTCCTGCCTCGTTTCCACCAGTGCGGTGCCGTTGCCTAACCTTTTGCCAATCCAGAACTAGTGTTTCAACTAGATTGCACCGCAAAAAAACTGACCCTGGGCCAGAAAAAACAGCTCCAGCACGATACCACAGAAAAGCTGGGCTCACAATTTGGCACCGCGTAAGTGGGCTGTGGCGTCCAAACCTTCTGCCTGCCCGGATAATTCAATCCATAACAAATACAGTTTAGCCTCAAATCGACGGTGCCAGCGGGGAAACAACTTTCCAGCTCAGTGGAATAATGTTACGTGATTTTTATTCTGTGAAAAATGAAAGCTCTGTCTCGCCAGATGTTAATACTATAGTATAAATATGTTTCAGGTCGAGTAAATAAAATACTGGGGCGTTTCAGTAGCGAAGAGATAATGAGGCGGGCAGCAAAGTTCAGTCATTTTATTGCACGATCCTTGAAAGGACTGTGGTAACAGCGAGCGAGAATAAACTCACTTGCACACGCAGATGTGTATGGAGCCAAAGCTGGATACAGGCAGCAGGAGTCATATATTCTGAAAACTTTTTTTTTTTTTGTTCAGCATCTTATAAAAACTCCAAACCCGGTCAAAATAACCCAAACAAGAAATGCAGATTAACCTTTACTTTACTTTCACTTCTGTCTGCATAGCAGTTCCTTTCTGTTCATTTTTAAAACTGGTGGAAACATGGGCCGGTTCTCAAAAGGCACCAAGCGAAGTCCAGCTCAGCACCAGCTCCATGTTGGTGGAAACCAGACATCTGCTGGATCTTGTTCTTTTCTTTCCCAGTGGAGTTTGAGCTGCGGCGGGAGATCAAGAAGCTGCAGGAATACCGGAGCGCCGGCATACAGTCCTTCTGCAGTGAGTCTGGCCTTCACACCCCCCTGACTGGTTCCTAGCCATTAGCCACTGTGGATAGTTGATTGTAATTGGGCCTCCATGGAGTGGGTCTGGTCTGACTGCATGCCCCACCCACCTGCAGGTGCTAAGGTGTACGATCGTGTGAAGCGGGTGCGGGAGGATGAGCGCCGGAAGCGGACCATGCTGACGGACGTGCTGCAGTACATCCAGGACAGCCGCGCCTGCCAGCAGTGGCTACACAAGCAGGCGGCCATGTCAGTGCCCCCCTGCTGCCCTCCCACAATGCACCGCTCTTGTCCTCAGGCCTAAACTAAAGCTAACCTAGCTTAATCTAGTTGGTCTGGTTTGGCTCACGGTCCAGCTGATGTTTCTCTTGTACAGAGACGCCGGGATCAGCCCAGTGGTCACCTCCATCACCACCTCAGGTAAGGCATTGTGGGTAATGCCCAGAGTCACTGACATGCTTAGTGGTTTGCTGGGCTTCCCTTACTTTTTTGCCCCTTTTCTTCCATGGAGCCGTCCTGAGCCCCCAGGGCACACGTACAGCATGGCGGTAAATGTGAAGCGTGTCCCGAAAGATCCCCCGAGCCGGATCGATTTACGCTTGGTGCAGAATGACTAACAGGCTGCGTGTGTTAGGTATCGTTACCCTGTCACCACTATCATTGTTCATCTGCAGCGTCGGGCCGTAGAAGCGCCCCCCCACTCAACCTGACCGGGCTGCCTGGCACTGACAAGCTCAATGACAGAGAGAAGGAGGTACGGTAGGGTTAGGGGGAGGGGAGGGTATGTTTAGTGGAATGTCACACGGAAACTGCTGCCATCTTGGTCTGTTTGGAGCTGCTCGCTGATTGGCCAGCGCCCCCCGTGTCATAACCTGGCCTCCCTCCCATTTCCTGGGGCCCCAGTTGTGTCAGGTGGTACGGCTGGTCCCGGGCGCCTACCTGGAGTACAAGCAGGCCCTACTGAACGAGTGCCGACGGCAAGGCGGCCTACGGCTGGCCCAAGCACGAGCCCTCATCAAGATCGACGTCAACAAGACGCGCAAGATCTATGACTTCCTCATCAAGGAGGGCTGCATCAACAAGGCCTAGGCACTGCAGCACTCACACCTGCAGGGGGCGCTCTGTGCCCGCTGGAAGAAAGAACTCGCATCGGGGGGAAACCCTCAGCCAATGACGTCCAGGACTGGAATAGTCCACCTTTTTGGGGGGTGTGGCAGGTCATCACCCTGTTTATCGCCCCCCCCCCCCCCACACACACACACAATGGGGCATAGACTGCTCCACCCTCACCCTGCGGTCGATGAAGGGACAGTCTCATCCAAGATCATAAACTGTGGTAGTGTGGGCAAAGACATAAAGTGTGGGCAAATGTCAACCTCTGTCTGTCTGCCTGCCTGCCTGCCTGCCTGCCTGCCTGCCTGTCTGTCTGCCTGTCTGTCTGCCTGTCTGTCTGCCTGTCTGTCTGCCTGTCTGTCTGCCTGTCTGTCTGTCTGTCTGTCTGCCTGTCTGTCTGCCTGCCTGCCTGTCGTGCTGTGCAGGTTACTAACACTGTGAGGAAACTGCTCCATTTACTGAGAGGAGTCCTGTGCTGGGGTAGCAGTGAAGATGAGAGTGTTTGTTCCTGTGGTCCCGGCTCCGTCTCCCCGTCCCATTTATAATCTTAGATGGGATGTTATATAAGTGCTGTTTCCGTCACAAATGCCCCCCCCCCAGAAATTCGAGCCGATTATCATCATTATTACATGTCTGTGTTTTCCACATGTGTTTCCAATAACCTCCCTAAATGCAAGGTAATCCTGGGAGAATTGGGGGGGGGGGGGGAGGGACGGTGCATGATGTATCCAATGAGGAGTTTTTCTGTCACATGACAGCTGGCCATATCCACCACATAGGCTCACCTTGGGTAAACAGACATTCCCAGCCATGACTTGTGTTGATGCCACTACATGTTTGAGGTATAATGTTTTAGTAAACTGTCAGATTTACATATTTACTTTTGATCTGTTAATTCCTCTGTCATCCCCCCCGTGCCCGGTAGAGGTGTGTAACAGGGGTCACTGCTCTGTACATAAAACAAGCTCTTCCTAGGCAGCCTGTAGCACTTAGCTGCTGCACAGTGGCTGCACGTGTGAAAACTTTCCTGTCGGCTCTGAGACCCAAATACAGTTCCTCAGATGTACATTTCTGTTTTTATAAACTGCAGTGCTGCAGAGTGCAGCCCGGTAATGCAGGATGATCTATTTATGGATCTCAGTACGCTAGCTGTCCTTGGAAAGACCTGACAGAGTCCAACTTTTATCGAGGTCTCCGAGGTGTTTAATCAGGCATTTTAGGGGGCAACTCCTGCTTTTATCACTATTTACTTTTTCTGGCACTTTGTGCTTCTGTTTACTGAACTTGAGCAGTGCTGACTTCTCTGTTTACACTGAGGTGACTCCGTGCTGCTTGGAAGTCAGTCGTGGAGAATCCCTTCGCCTGTCACCTGCCCCAGGCTGTTCCATCCTTTCACTTGTGGAGATTGTCCATTTTTAAATTACCACGGGGTACTGTGTCAGCATCCAGAAGGTCATGGGTTCAAATCCTGTGGCCATTAGAGTAACCATGCCCCTTTTGGACGCTTGAGCAAGGCCCTCAGCTGCTCCAGGGACCCCACACTGACCCCCCGCTTTCCTCACTTGTACATTGCTCTGTATAAAAGCACCTACTTAATAAATGTAATTGTAATTAACAAATGCAATTGTTCGCAAGTGTGACGCTGTACTCTATGTGGTTGGAGTATGTGTGGAGTAATATGCTTCTCGTCATGAGTAAAGTAAACTGAAAGCAAGTAAATAACCAGGATGTTAAACTTGTACGTTTCATGGCTGTTTGCTGTTCATGGTGGGGGCGGATTTAGGGCAAACACACCCGCACTCCTGTCTGCCCCTAGTGTTTTGGACACCTGACTGATCTCAGTACAGTGTAAAAGCATGACCAGTTGCACTGTCTCCATGCATTCCTGGTTTCCTCATTAAGCCCACTGGCCAGCAGAGAGGCCACCAAAAACCACCACTCGGCCTCAGTGGGACTGTGAACCCAGAGAGGGAGGGAGGCGTAAGAACCAGCTCGTCTGTCAGGCCCGAGTTCCGGGAAACGTAAGAGCAGCTGATCGGCTTGCAAACGGCGCTGACCCAAATCCGATAGGGGTCATTTCGGCAGGATTCCCAACCGGACCAACGTTGGGCACGGGATTGGGGCGCGCTGCGCTGGGTGAGGGCGTCGCTCTGAGCCAGGCCGGCACAGGATGCGAGTAGGACTCAGGGCGTGGGTGGTCAGGGGGCAGGGCATGGTCACGGCTGTCCAGGGAAACCCTCAGGTGGGGGTCTATGTGTGTGATGTCATCTACATTTAATTTACATTGAAAACTGTTCAACCACTGCGCACATTCTTGAGAAAGCAGGATTAGACAGGCCCCGTGTGGGTTAAGGACCTTGTTCAAAATGACATCGCAGCCAAATCCGGGGATTTGAACCGTTGCCCTTCTGAGCACAGACACAGTGTGAAAACCTGCTGAGCATCGCCGCCCCCCCCCCCCCCCCCATCATTATGTCCCTCAGAACAAACCGCAGCATTTTTCTGAACCATCAGCCATGGATGTAATGCAAGCGGCTAAGGTCTTTAAGGAAGCATGAGCCGCCCCCCATTGGCCACCCCCATGAGACACCCCCCTCCCCCCACAGAGGTGAACTCCCCGTTTTATTGTCAACATGCCGTATTCCCATAGCAACCAGGACTCTAGTAGGCTGCAGGGGATTTGCCAGCGGGGGGGTGCTGACCGTGTCGTACCAGCACGCTCTCGCTCTGCTGCTGCCCCCCCCCCAGACTAACCACGCTCACATGCTTGCTATCAGCTCAGTATTGTCAATATTGTCACCAGCAGCTGAACTGTAGCCCCCCCCCCCCCCAGGCATTTTTATTATTTTTATTTTTAATTCTTGTATGTCTGTCTGCTGTGTTGTTTTAAGATGCCTCCAATTAAGTTACAAAATAGAACCATTTACCCCCACCCCCCAGGTCCGTTTACTGGTAGCATTCCTGTATGGATTAGCTGACTCCTACATTAGGTGCCCCCCTGCCCCCTTCCCAGAAGGCTGAAGCCAGCCTTTACGCAGAAATAGCCGGTGACGACCATTGTTGGAATTCTCACCTCAGTGGCTTCGGCTGGGCGGGACCTGGGTTGGGGGCAGGGGGGGGTGCGAAGCAGGAGATTTTGTGCGTGGTGTCCTCCTGTGACGCTCCTCATCGAAGCCCCTTGCGGGACTCAAACCAACAACCCTTTTGTAACAAGCCTGCTTCTTTACCCTGGAGTTGAGCCTTTGGTGACAGGTGGGCACCCCCCAGAGGCCGCTGAAGCAGGGGGCCGTGCAGGCGGAAGGGTGAGGTTTAGGGTCCTAGCCCGACGTTTTGCTGTCCTGCCATACTGTGACTTGTGACAATAGATAGAGTTGTGCTCTATCTCCTCCTTGACTGACACATTCCAAACACTCCCCCTTGACTACCAACTAAATGCAAGTCCTATCTTAGGTCAGATGAAGGACCCTTTACAGCCTTAGTGACTGCCCTTGCCCCAACCAAGGCAACTGCAGTGGGAGGGGGCAGGGTGGACACGGCCCCTACCTGTAGACGGTGGTATCATGGCTGGCCTCCCGCCATCGGGGCTGTCTGCCTCTGTGTGTCTGTAGGAGGGACAAGCGTAACCAGAGCCAAAGCAGATCACCTCCAGGGAGGGGTCACAGCCTGCCCCCCCTCCCCTGACCTTGTCGGCGCGTCTGTATGTTTGCATTTGCCAGCCTTTCAGTGACACAGCACCAGTTTGGCTCTGATAGGCAGTGGGAAGTGGTGTGGCAGAAGCAGATCTCTGCAGTGACCTTGTCGCTGAAGGCTCTGAGCTGGGGTCTCACTAAGGCTACTTCCTAGAGCATCCCGATAGTCAGTGGAACAGCATCATCGGTGTCCGGCCAGAAACACTTCATCAGATGTTTCAGGTTTGCTGTGTGAGAGTATTTAACCAAGCACCGCCTCCGATCTCTGCACTTTGCCGTTTATTTTAAGCAGGACGGGATTGGCCATCTGCAATGCTGGTCATTTTCCTGGTGGGTATGTGGGCCAGCAGAACTTAACATAATGACACCCCCTCATAGGAAAAATTCAGCAAGGGGACTACAAATTCCAGGACCAATGTTTAATCCCAGTCCAATCATGATTCTAACTGAAAGAAATATTTCCAATAGTAAACGTTAGCTGCATAAAGCTCGGTCCTCTCAATGAGTATAGCCTTACCTGAGGCAGCTGAAATGTCTGGCCATTAATCTAGCTGTTTATAGACACACGCCGTTGAGTGAAAACAGCCTAAATCTTTGGCGTGTGCCGGCGGAGATCGGCGTCTTGTCCTGCCTTACCGCGCGTCATCGCCCTGGAAAGACTGCCTGCTCGCGCCTCGCACCCGGGGCCCCGAGGGTCCGATCAGGCGAATGAGTAAAATAAACAGCTAACAAACAGAAGCTGTCTGTCGGATATTAAATGTTTTTCTGCTATAATTATCTATAATAGATTGTTATTATTATTATTATTATTATTATATAGCGCTGAAAAAGCAGCCCTGTTTTTCACAGTGATGTCTCTCTGTAACCATTTGTGCTGTACGTTTCATCCTTTAAAACCTGGACTGCTATTTTTATCTCTGTTCTACGTTCTTGATAATTGTACTTTTCTAGGATTTGTCGAAGACATTTTTCCTTTGATTACCAACACGTCCTCGGCAAAGAATCGTCATGGGGTCAAACAACATGACGTAAAACGAGGCAATGTGTTTCTCTCTGTTCACGCCTTTCTCTCACACGCCTCTACAAAGCAGTAAATGGTTCGCAGCGTCATCTTTAAATGCGTGTTCAAAATGTTTTTAAAACTGCGAATTTGCGATTGCGCTAATACCATACGCATTTTCGCTATATAATTAGTTTTTAAAATATGCAGTTGTGGTGATTAACAATCGTGTAGTAATTAAACGAGTTTTCCTCTCTCTATATATATATAGTGTGTCCATAATTTAAAAATAACAGCTTAGTAATATAGTATATTGTACGTACTACATTATATTTAAAACGAGTTACTACATTAACACACTGATACATTTTTTAAACTCGTATTTAAACGCCTGATGCACTTTTAGTTGTCATCGATATCATATGAGCGCATCCATGACAGCCAAATAGCATTTTGTCATCCGTTTCTCGTCCTCCAGCTGGCGATGGAGTCGCAGTAAGGCTCCTTGTCCAAATCGGTGTCTGTATATAAAAACAGCGCGTGTATATACTATAGCTGGCCGCTCTTGCGCTCGGTCCCGGCTGCGCTGCGCTGCCCTGCGCGGAGAGGAGGGGAGGCGCCTCCGTTTGCTGGCGCACACCCTCCACGGCGCAGCTCCCAGTCCGTCACACAGCAGCCGGCAACGGAGACGCGTCTTCAGCCTCCCACATCCGCAGTACACAACCTCGGTCAGCCCGCTGTGCCGAGGACGGGAAAAGTCAAGTCGCAAGGTAAGTTGACATGCCTTTTACTACTTTTTTTAGTGTTTTAATTAAAACCTTAACCCGGTGCAGGTGGGGGACCTTAGTTTCTAAGTGCGCATTTACTGGGAGTCGGGATGACTGCGTGTAAGGTGTAATTGTAATTAATCCCGACCGGCCTGCGTGTTAATGCGGGGTCTGAGCCTCTTATTCCTTAGTTACCGTTTGTATATGAGACCGTTGCACCGGCGCCGGACGCATCGTTGCCCGCTTTGATAGTCGCGTTATGACGCTCGGTCGCTGGGCACTTGTTTGTTAGTTTACCGATCTGCCTGTGCCGACCGCTATGAGCGATTATAACGCTGTACTTTATCACCGCCGTAAATAGGAACAATCGTTGTGGACTCTTCGAGTAACCGTCTGTGTTTAATATACGCCGTTTCGTGTGTAACCTATTTAAGTGTGTACAATAAAAAAGGAGCCACTCGGCTAGCTAGTGCAGTGGTCTGGCTGCAGCATTCAACATGTGTTTACTACGTCTGTATGTATCGTAGTCCATTTACTAGATGATTTAAGTTATGCCGAGCGATCGAAAGTTTAGAAGACATTAAAATATACAGGATGTGTGAAACGCTTAGGCACGGTGTGGGTCTGTAATTCTTAGGCGTCTATAAAATAAATACATTTTAATTGCAGATGAAACGGAGACTGTCGTGGATTATGGGATAGCATTGATATTTCATGATTTTTTGTTTAAAACACTGAAGTGTCTTTGAATTGAAATATAAACTTTATTCGTTTTAAAGGTGGGTTACGAGGGGGTGGCTTCTATTAAAACCCATCTCCCTCTCACTTGTTGAAAGGAGCGTCGCATGCTTCTCCTCCCACACGCTGGCAAACAAGCTGCTGTTTCTCTCGCCGGTTCGCAGATCCTGTAAATGTGGCCCGTGTGTGATACTGCCTTCCCGGCTTCGCCTCCCGAGGGCGGTGCCAGTCTTCCGTCATGCGACGAGGGTGCGAGTCCCCGGGGGGGGTGACGGTGACTGGGGGGGGGGGCGTGGCTGGAAACGTCGTCCGATGTACCGTCCTCTCTCTCCGCTCCGTCTTATCGGAAGACTGTAATTGTCTCATTAAACTCCCCGAGGTTTCAAATTAACATCTTGCTTCTGAGGAAATGAGTCGGCGGCCTTCGGGGAGTGAGTGGCGTTTTTTGGTGATGTGAATGAGTGCATCCGAGTATGCAAAAAAAAAAAAAAAAAATCAATTTTCACATACAGGAAAAACACACCAGAACACTAGAGAAGATAATGCTTTAGATGTCTGATGGGCATGGTTTGAAGGTATGTTTCCTTATGAAAAACAGTGCTGGTATTTGTCCAGTTCTCAGGGCCAAGCAGGCTGACAAATCTGCAGAGTCTGTACTGGCACCTGCCTGGACCCCCCCACCCCCACCCCACCCCAGTACCCTGTTCCTGTTTGATCAGCTGCTGCTGCAGTATTGTTAAGGTGTTGATGAGTGTAGTAAACGCAATCGATTTCCTTCCTGGACAGAAGTGGCTGGGGGTGCAGTTGGGTTTGGGACCTGGACCATAAATACAGAGTGCTGTAGATGTAACTGTTGGATCAAATGAAGACCCCCCCCACCCACCCATTCCTTTGTCTGTCCTGGTGCCCTGTACCCGCTGGCTGCCCCTGTACCCGTTGGATGCTCCTGTGCCCACTGGATGCCCATATACCCATTCTTCCTGGCATGATCCCGAGGGAAACGTGGTGCGTCTGACTCTCGGGAATCTCCACTGTACCTTCAGCTCTGGGGACCCAGCCTGATGACGTCTGGCTGCGAGGCAGCGCAGAGCACGTGACTCACTGCTAAGCCCCAGTTCCACCAGGGAAAGTTTTTATGTCATTAAAAGGCAGATTGTGCTTCTGGAACGTGACCCGCAGCTCAGAGATTGTGTTTCCAAATCCCGGATCCCAAGAAGACAGAACAGAGAGCATGGCTGCGGGGGCTCCGGTTGCCTGTCCCAGCTGTGTGACATCACTGTCTATGCTTACAGTACAGAAGCGAGTCCTCACTGGGACATTGTCTGTAGGGTGTAGGTTTAAAGCTCTTCCCCAGTCTGGGCCCTTCACCTGAAGGAGGAACGAGTCCCAGGTTTACTTTGAGAAAGACAGTTTTGTATTAATGTGAGACTGACGCTTCTCAGGGTGCTCATATTTGCTTGTTGAGGATTTGGTAGATTTAACCAGCGATTAATTGTATACCATTATGCCAGTAGTGGAGCACCTGTGAGCGTGTCGGCAGTGGCGGCGGACTGCCCGTAAGCGTGCCTGCTGCAGTGTTGGATAGTCTGAGCATGCCTGTGAGAGCACCAGCAGCGGAGTGCCTGTGAGCGTGCTTGTGAGAGTGCTGATACCGGAGTGCCTGTGAGTGTGTCAGTGGTGGCAGCGCTTGCCTGTGAGCATCCCTGTGAGAGTGCTGATGGAGGAGTGCCTGTGAGTGTGCTTGTGAAAGTGCTGATACCGGAGTGCCTGTGAGTGTGCTTGTGAGAGTGCTGATACCGGAGTGCCTGTGAGTGTGCTTGTGAGAGTGCTGATACCGGAGTGCCTGTGAGTGTGCTTGTGAGAGTGCTGATACCGGAGTGCCTGTGAGTGTGCCAGTGGTGGCAGCGCTTGCCTGTGAGAGTGCTGATGGCGGAGTGCCTGTGAGTGTGCTTGTGAGAGTGCTGATACCGGAGTGCCTGTGAGTTTGTCAGTGGTGGCAGCGCTTGCCTGTGAGCATCCCTGTGAGAGTGCTGATGGAGGAGTGCCTGTGAGTGCGCCAGTGGTGGCAGCGCTTGCCTGTGAGTGTGCTTGTGAGAGTGCTGATGGCGGAGTGCCTGTGAGTGTGCTTGTGAGAGTGCTGATACCGGAGTGCCTGTGAGTGTGCTTGTGAGAGTGCTGATACCGGAGTGCCTGTGAGTGTGCTTGTGAGAGTGCTGATGGCGGAGTGCCTGTGAGTGTGCTTGTGAGAGTGCTGATACCGGAGTGCCTGTGAGTGTGCTTGTGAGAGTGTTGATACCGGAGTGCCTGTGAGTGTGCTTGTGAGAGTGTTGATACCGGAGTGCCTGTGAGTGTGTCAGTGGTGGCAGCGCTTGTCTGTGAGAGTGCTGATGGCGGAGTTCCTGTGAGTGTGCTTGTGAGAGTGTTGATACCGGAGTGCCTGTGAGTGTGTCAGTGGTGGCAGCGCTTGTCTGTGAGAGTGCTGATGGCGGAGTGCCTACGATACGTCAGCACTTCACTCAGGTGGGGGTGGGGTGGGGGGCAGGTGTGTGCTTCACTGGGATATTCGCTGCCCTGCGTCCATCCCATCATTCTGTCTGGCCAGTAGGTCATCACGCCAAGGGCAGTAAGATTCCTTTCCAGGAGACTTGAACCAGTGCCAGTGATAGGAGTATGACATGCAGTTTAAGAAATGGTGGGTGGAGCTACTACAAGCTGTCAATCACTCTCTCTCACCCAATCGCAGCCAGCAAAGCCAGTAAATTGGTAGGCTCATTTTTCCTGTCGCTTTGATCACTTTGCTATGTGTGTGTGTGCGTGTGTACTGGCTTTGCTATACTTCTGAGGACCAAAGGACACGATTGGGATTAGAGTTATGCCCATAGACATGAATGGACGGTCCACACAATATAGGAATACCAACATGTATGTGTGAGTGTGTTTAAATGCAGGCGTATCTTACAGCTACAGTCTGCCAGCAGGTGTCGGCTCAGGACAGACATCGCTGTCGGTGGCAGGAAGCATGACAGGCCACTGCTGACAGCTGCCGCATCTCCTGCCTTGATGCATTTGCATCACCTCTCTGACAGGCGCATGGCGTGTAATGCAGGCTTTGCTGTTTGGTTTCAGGGGGGAACTCCTGTTCCTTGAGGGCGGGGTGGGGGTGGGGCATGGTGGGGTGCCCCCTGTGATCTATACTGCGACCAGGGTTGTGTCTGGGTCCAGCTGTTGGTAAAATGTGGGAAGAATGTATTACATCATGGTTAAATTTCCAATGAAATGATATAGTATAAAAGCACACCAATTAATAATCCACTGGTACCACCTTCAGAAAAATGCGAAAGCTACGCAGCTCGGTTGTGTTTGAAACCCCCGGCCTCTCCTGCATGGTGGAGGAGTTAATTCTGCTCACGCTGGCTGCTAGTGTGGGACCCCTGACATGTGCTGCTGCCCCAGGCAGGAACAGGCAGTCAAATGTCCTTCACTTTATTGCGTTATGCAGAAATGTGTTAAAATGGGAAAAGGAAATGTGAGCGGTGTGAGTCTCTGCGTTTCTGTGTGTCTGTGCGCGTGTGTGTGCATCTACGTCTGCGTGTGTCTGCATGCATCTGTGTGTCTGTGTGTCTGTGTCTGCGTGTGTGCGTCTCTGTTCAAAGATTTTATTGTAAATTCGCAATTTTATGTGCAAAACATACTTGAGAACCGAAATGCCGTTTCTCGCTCGCTGCTGTCCGTACCCTCCAATTAGGATGGGAAAGTTTAATCTAGATTACAAAATTTTGATTGAATTTGAATGGACAGTCTATGTAAAAATGACAGATAAGACAAACTGACAAGGCAAGAGACAAAAAAGGCAGTTGTGCAAAGTAACAATAGATAATGCAGTTGTGCACAATAGATAAGGTGCAAATGGTAAACAATAGAATGCAAATGGTAGCGAACATATTTTAAATTAGCAGTGGAAAGGTATGAAATATAAACAGTCCTTGAGACTATAGTGCGTCTGCGTGTGTCTGTGCACGTCTCTGTGTCTGCGCGTCTCTGCGTCTGAGTTCATCTCTGTCTGTGGTTCTCTGTGTCTGTGCGTCTGCGCGTCTCTGTGTCTGCATGTGTCTGTCTGTGGTTCTCTGTGTCTGTGCGCCTCTGTGTCTGTGCGTGTTCCATATTAGCCCCTTGCTTCCTGAACAGCGGTTTATGGAGAGCAGATGGGAGTCTGCCTGGGCTTTAAGGAGCAGGACGGGGTATCTGCCTGGTTCCACAGGATTCTGAGACCCTTTGGGATTCTGCAGCTTGTAAGGGTGAACCCCGAGGCTCTGAGGAACACGCTGGTTCTGAGTCAGGAAAATCTTCAGAAGAGAGGGTACTGGGGCACTGAGTAGGTGTCTCGACAGAGAGGCAGTGCTGCTGCTCTGTGGCCCCCACAGGGCATCTGCCGGGGGGGGAGGGGGGTCACAGGAGATTATACCTGCTTTGCTTTGCTGGTGTTTCTTTGATGGGACGAAGTCCACAGTTATGTACTCATTGTTTATATTTGGTGTTTTTAGTTGGGTGACAGGCCTGGGGGTACACTCTCTGGGGAGGGCAGTGCTGTACTCTGTGGAAGTGTGGCTCAGGCACAGGGGCGTGATGGGGTGCATGAAGGGCTGGGTCGGCACTTGTGGCTGCAGGAGAGTCGCGGCCATCCCCTCTTAACCCGGAGTGACTGCTCCAAAAAACGCTTGGTTATCTGTGCTGATATTTCCCAGTAGCACTGCCTGGGTCCACCATTGCTGTATTTATTGGAGTAGCTTTTATGTACGCCTTATCCATGCTCAAACGTGTGGAGGGCGTCTGCCTTTCGTTTCTTTCTCGGCTGACTGAGGTTACAGAATAGTGGCTGCCCCCCCCCCCCCGGATACCACCCGCCATCTCTGGCTGGCCGTGAATTCTTTTGCTTGTCATTGAGAATCTTTAGTCCAGCATTCCTGCATTATGCCTTTATCCGTGACCGTGGCAGTGGGTAAAATCTTCTCAAATAGTTTGCCCTTTATCTTTGGGGGGGGGAATAATTATAAATCCTTGAAGGGAAATTAATTGTTGAACCCATTAAAAGGGCAGATGATGTTTGTCTTGTTGTTTTTGATTATTTGTTGGGGGTGGGGGGGGGTTTCAGAAACTGACACGTGTTCTCTGCTCCCCATTCTGTTCCAGGTATCTCTGCTGGTCTCGCCTCTCCTACACGGTGGCTCTGTGCTGAGGGGTGGGGCACAGCTACTCTCTCTCTCTCCATCTGCCATCTTCTCCGCTGTCCTCCACTCTTCTCGCCTCCCTCCCCCCCAAATGGGCTCCCGTAGTCAGAGCTTCTTCCACCACCACAGCCATCATCACCATCATGCCCGCGGCTCCATGGTGCCAGCAGCTGTGCCTCGGCTGGTACCCGAGACGGGCGGTACCCTGCTGGGGGGCATGGCCCAGATCACGCCCTCCCTCTTCCTCAGTCGCGGCAATGTGGCATCTAACCGCAGCCTGCTGCTGTCCAAGGGCATCACCTGCGTGGTCAATGCCACCATTGAGCTGCCCAACTTTAACTGGCCGCACGTGGAGTACGTCAAGGTGCCGCTGGCCGACATGCCACACTCTCCCATTTCGCTTTACTTCGACAGCGTTGCCGACAAGATCCACAGCGTGGGGCGCAAGCGGGGCGCCGTGCTGGTGCACTGTGCCGCCGGCGTCAGCCGCTCGGCCTCACTCTGCCTGGCATACCTTATGAAGTACCACCGTGTGTCCCTGGCCGAGGCTCACGCCTGGGTCAAGGCCCGCCGGCCCGTCATCCGGCCCAACGGCGGCTTCTGGCGCCAGCTCATCGAGTATGAGCGCAAGCTTTTCGGCAGGAACTCGGTCAAGATGGTGCAGACACCCTACGGGGTCGTGCCGGATGTCTACGAACGGGACCACAGGAGTCTGGCCCCCTACTGGGGCATGTAGGGAAAGGCAGCCTAACTGGCTGCTTGGTGGGTGGTCTTCCGAACTGTCTCTGCCCTCCTCTGTCTCGAACTTCACCCCTTCTGTGTTGCCCACCTCCCCAATAGAACATGCACACCTTTCAGAAAGGCATCCAACACCGTTGTGTGAGGGAGGCCACTTTGGGTCCTTTTGAACACCGCCACCCCCCATTTGTGCAGACGGGTAGGACCGGCCCACCTCAAACTGCCCTCAGGGGCCTTTCTCAAGGCCCGCCTTTCCTGACTGGGTGGGGAGACTCAACCTAGCATCATGTGATGGTTTTGTGACAGTCTTGCTATGGTCTTTTAGTGTTTGGGACAAACATAAGTGAATTAAAGTTGAATGAATGAAAGTTACAATGATTCACATGTTATATTTATATGGTGTGTTAGAGAAGCAATGGGGACCCACTTGAACCACCACCACTGTGTAGCACCCAACTGGATGATGCAACAGCAGCAGCCATTGTGTGCCAGTATGCTCCGCCCACAGTAGCTGAAGTGGTGAAGAGGCAGGAGAGAATGTAAGGGGTGGTCTAGTGGTTAGCACTGTTGCCTCACACCTCTGAGACCAGGGTTCAAGCTCCTGCCATGACTGGATAATGTAGCTCCATCCTGGTTTGCTCCAGCCCCACCCCCCAAAATAAGACAGATGGATAGAAGGACTGAGTTTTTTGCCCTTATCAAAAGACACCTGCTACTTTACAGCCAAGTCAAACATACTTTACTGGCCACAATAACACCCCTCCTAGGGGAAATGCAGCTCTCTGAGCTGGTCTCCCATCCAAGTACTGGCCAGGCCCAAACCTGCTTATCTTCAAACAGATTACCAAGTCTGGCCTGCAAGTGCTATGGCTGCTGACAGGTAGAACTCCTCTCTTCAACATGATATGCCTGCAGTCAAACAACCGTATTTACATCACCACATTCAGAATCCGGCAGAGAGCTGCAGGAAATCCCACTGTCAAAGAATATGTATGGTTGAATATGGCAGGCTCGTGCCCATTGCTTCCGGGATAGGCTCCGGACCCCCCGCAACCCAGTAGGATAAGCGGTTTGGAAAATGGATGGATGGATGGAATACGGCAGGCCTTAAACCAAACCGTGTACTGCTGTAAGAGATTGTAGTCACGTGGTTAAGTGTCTGCTTATCCAGGGTGGGGCTGGTCTCTCCAGTAAGGGGTGGTGCACCTCACCTGTAGCTGCAAGGGTGGAGAGTTTCACCACTATGAAGGTGAACCTGGGGCTGGATGGAGTGGGGGGCTGAGAGCCTGGGGGGCTCCAAAATTAAGTGGGCTGTCATTAAATACTCAGTATTTATCGTGAGGAAGCAAAGCTGCTCTTTTTAGCTTGTTTGTGCCTCTCAGAACTGTACAATGTGTCTGTCAGACATCAGCTGTAACAAGTGCTTTTTAACAAACTGCTGCTGCAGGCTTGTTGTTCTTGAGGCAGACGTACCTTTGGGGCACGTTCCATGTGGCAATTATCCCGCTGAGCCCAGATTGCGCCATCGTGAAGCCGAGCAGGGCCCTCTAACCCTTATAGGACACCCCCCCCCCCAAAGGGGGTTATAAATTGCTTTTATAAAACAAAAAATAAAAAGCAAATCTATTTTTTAGACTAAATGTTACTGTAGCGAGAGCACAGCACATGGACAGTTCTGAGTGACATGGCCCACGGCAGCACTGGTACTGCACCTGCACTCAAGAAGATCTCTGTGTTCAGAATAGCAAAATAAAGACTTTATCATTTATTTTATCACCATCAGCTGTGCGCCTCTGTTTTCAGTCTGAATCCCCTAATACAGACGGGCTGTCGCGCTGGTTAGGAGGGAGCCCACATTGGGTACCCTGTACCCATCTATACACTCGTTTCAACCCAAAGACCACAGCACCTTCGTCTCTGTGTCGGGACACTCAGTGAGCATGACTGCTGGATAGGTGGGTGGAGCACAGAGAGAGGCAAGAGGTGGAGTGAGCAAGGAGAGGCAAAGGGCAGAGCATGGAGCTGGGTGGTGCATTGGCAGGCATGAGAGGAAAGGAAGAGGAGGGCAGAGTATGAAGAGGCGGTTAGGGTGTGGAATGGCGGGAGAGATGGACAGGCCATGGTGAGGTAAGGAAGTGGCAAGCAGAGTGTGGGGGTGGGCAGGGCTTGGAGAACCAGTCAAGAGTAGGGGTATGGACAGGCAGGAGAAGAAAATGTATTAGTAGACTATGATGTAAAGTGTAACGTTTTCAGTGATTGTGGTCACAGCTGTGCCACGTGCAAGCAAGGTGATCGTCAGGCGGGGCGGGGGGCAATCTGTCACAAGCCAGCGGGCAATAACGTCACCACAGATGGCGTGGGCATTTTTCACAGCGCGTTTGCTAAAGAAAACAATTCAGAACGGATTAATTTAACTCTGTGGAACTAGAACTGTGATTTTCAAGATCAAAGAATTTCATTTAAGCTGCAGTGAAGGGTAACTGATGACTATACTCAGTTTTATTTGTGTAGAAAATGTTGATGGCGGACTGCCTGCCTCAGGAAGATAGGAGGCTATAATAGAGTAAGACTGGACATGGACGTCCTCCACCAAAAACCTGTGGGAAAAGGAGTCGCAGCAAGCAGGCCATCATGCAGGAAACGCGATATCGTCACGGCAACCTCATCAGCACCTGCACTGAGACATCCTCTGGGTGAAGGGTGCCAGGCAGGAACAGTAATGGTGACGCGTTAAATGAGATAAAATAAGAATATCAAATAGACAGACGTGGCTTTCAAAAACGATCAGTCGAAAGTGCAGGAAACAAGAGAAGATGCACTCTGCGTGACAGCCTCGACAGCAAATGAAAGGTACAGTAACCTTGGTAACAGTCGCCAAGGGCAGTGGTGCCGTCAGTGATGAATATTAACACTGAATCGGTGCCCAGGCGCGGAGATCAATTGCCAGTGACAGAAGGGGGGAATCTGACGGAGACAAACTGCAGGGGCCACCACGGCCCTAACAGGAGTACCGGGGAGTAGTGGGACCCACGGGCATCCCATCTGTACTACAGGCACACCTCAGATAACGAGAACCCACAACCAGTGCCTGTGATGCCAGACAGCGCCCCAGTACAATCCCAGAATACACAGCCCTACTGAATGAAAAATGTCTCCAGTCAGCAGGTTAGAAACACAATAAGGACTCCCAAAAGCAAAGGAGCAGGGGAAAGAAGCCATTACCTGTGGATTACGGTAAGGCTTCTTCAGGAAAACGCTTACACTCAAAACAGACATAATGACAGCACTGGGACTGTAGGTGAGAGGTAGGCGACGCGGAGAAGGCAGCAGAGGTGTGGATGGATGGGTGGTACCTTAGAGGTGGCCAGGAAATAGGCAGGATGGCTGCTAAGCCCTAGATCCACCAAATCAAACCTGCCATTTTCATCACCAGAAGGCCGTTTCACAAGAGAAATACCCCGCTGGACAAATGGACTCCACTGCAGCTTTGTTTGAGTAGAAGTGTTGCTAAGCAACTAAAAAAAAAAACAGCATCATCAACCAGCTCATGTGAAATGGGAAGATCAGGAGCAGGGCGGCAGGCAGGGCTGAATGTCAGAGCTGGGGGGCTTGGGGGGGGGGTGGGGGTGGCTGGGACCCCTGAGAAGTGATGCCCCCAAAGCAGCGGGAAGCGGGAACGAGTAGGTCCTGTGGCGTTCGGGCACGCTCAGGATGCCGTGCGACGCCACGCTGAGTCACAGAGTGATTCATGCGCCGCTTGTATCACTCGCTGCTGACCTACGGGGCAGCTCCAATTACTAGCTGGGGTGGGCACCAATAACACCATGAATTCTTTTGCTGCGGCTGCTTGGAGGAAGCTTTCACGTTCCTTTAAGTCAATCCTTTCATACTGTGGGATGTTTTACTGTCCTGCTCAAGTGGAGAACAGAATAAGATCTACGCTGGCAGTCTTCCCATTCCAGCTCCGAATTCAATGTTAAATCAAAGGATTTCAATGGAGAATTACAAACGCTGCAGGCATCGTCATCCGAAATAATGCATTTGCTGACGGGTCACTACGCTAAGCTGGCCAGGTGAATTCTGGGAAAGAACTGCAAACAGGGGAAGACATTTAAATGGGATATTAAAACTGAAAAAAAGAACGTGGCGGGTGGAACAAAGACAAAGGCAGTGATGCCAGGGAAACAATGTCGTGTCCAGGGAGACCATCACTGAAGAATCCTTTGATTAGCTTCCCGCTTGACGGTTCTGGTCTAACAGGCTTCTGAAAGTCTTCATTCAGCAGAGCAGTGGTTCTCCTGACAGCACAGTGCCATATTATACTGGGTGCGTGTGATCTTAAAGGGGTACAGACAAGGGCTTCTGGGACATGAAAGGCAGCCCCATCGACTGAATGGAAAGCAACAACACTGACCCAATTCTATCCGTTTTCATACAACACGTTTCCTTCAAAGCTTTGGTGGCCAGTGTGAACTAGGTCTACAGTAACAAGTTCTCATTGTTCAAAAACACACGGCAGAGGTAGAAAACGCTGACCATGCAGACAGCAGCAGCCTTAAGGGGTCCACAGTCTTCAGGACACAAGGTTGCCCCTAAGCCCTTGTGTCTCATTCTGGTCCTCGGGACCCCTGACTGTCCATGTTTTTGGTACAGGGAGCTGGGAGGGAGCAAAAACCTGGCCCATCTCGGGGTCCCTGAGGACTCCAATGAAAAACAGGCATCCGGGGTGAGAAACGCTGCCTTAACCAGCACGGAACACGCTGACCCACTTGGGTCAGGTTCAGCGCCATAATGACACAGGTGGCGAATTGTCAGTGTTAAACAATGTTCACACAGTAAACGGCAGGAGGTGGAAAAAAACCAGTGTAGGATAACATGAAAAACAAATCACATTCATCCGACTGTTTTTATGTTTTATTGTTAAAAGACACGTCCATTGCTATATATTATGGTTCTAAAGGAAGCAAACACAGCAGACAGCGTGAGTAACCTGACCTCACACAGCAGCACATAACAGCACTGGCGTTACACAAGCCGGGACAGACGAAATCACCACACCAGGTTTTTCAAAGCACAGCTTACACATCAGGGTAAGAGATGAACTCCACAAACGCGATCACAGCACTCACTGCACCCTCGTCCCCAGGATACCAAGACGATTCAGAACCCACTCCTCGCACACAAATCTAATGCCAGCGTTAACTGTATAGGTAAATAATACCAGGTGTTTCATTCAAGGCGGCGTGACGAAATGTTAAACTCAACCAATCGCCCACTCTGGCGCAGTGTGGACCGATGACGACGGCGCCATCGCGTTTCATTGATAACCCTGACAGCCGTCATCAACATACTCACCAGGACTATACATCCAGGCCTGACTTCGCATTACCGTAATGCGACTGTGCGACGCAGAACCGGTCGCATTTATCGTGACGCCAGCATCACACTGGATGCCCAGTAACAGCGTTCAGTAACAGTTAAAAAGCTAACGATTGAAAACTGCTGCGTTACATACCCACATATCAGAAAAATGTATTTTAGTTGGGGGGCACTGACAGCAGGAAGGAGGCGGAGACACAGATGGTAGAGAGTATCTGTTCTGTTTGAAGGCAGAGAGACGGACAGTGGGTCCAGGGAAAGCCAAAATGACTTCTGGAAGGAATCATCTTCCCCAACCCTCAAACTCAAAACCCTGCATCACCGTTTTCAGCCCACCCTCAAGGGGGAGCTGTTTTGCCCCCTGGTAGCAGCAGGAGGAAATAAACACTGGATAACGGTCTGACCTCCAGCCCACAGGGAGGGGGAAGGGCAGGACGTTTTACGATATCACGCCGCATGTCAGCAGGTTATGAAAATCACGCTGAAGCGTGGCCTCAGAGCTGCGGGAGGTTGACGAAGAAATAAAAAACACCATTAAACTCTCAGTAGTTGCGCCACCAAAGTCCTGGCACTCTCTGACAAGCTGGGGCAAGCCTCTGTGCACGGGGGGACCAGCATCGAGTGTTGCCATGGCAGCATGGGAAGGCATGGGTCATCTCTCAGAGCAGGTCAGGCAGAACGAGGCCCGGGGGTTTGGGCTCCACGCAGTTGATCCAGAAGTTGGCACAGCTAGCATGATACTGGTGGCCTCCGTAAAGCAGCTTGAAGTTGTCCGTCTCTGAGTTGAAGGCCTTTGCAGCAAAAGAGAGCATGAAGACAGACCGGGGGGGGGGGGGGGGGGGCATCACAAAATTAGCAAACAAGTCAACCAGGGGGGCAGACGAACACAACAGTTACAAGACGACATGAAAATTCATGGGCCTGCAGAGGCTAAATCATTAATCTAGATGAGTAACAGTAAAAAGGCAGATAGTGTAAAATGAGCTGCACTGTCACCGCGGTTCACTGATGCAGACCACATCACTCAGACATGTGACAACAACACATGGAGTCATCTGTCACTCTGCGCTAATGTCTGTCCATCCGACCTAGAATGACTATGAGCAAGTACAGCAGTTTGGCTATTATGAGACAAGGATGGCCAAGCAGCATTCAGCAAACGGAGGGGCCTGTGAGTGTGAGCGTGTCTCTGTGAGCGCGTTACTCTGAAGGAGCAGAGCAGTCAGAGAATGAGTCATTGCTGGTGAATCATATCCTCCCACATGGCCAGCAAGGCAGCCTGTGCACACAGAGCAATGCGTACACACTCACAGACACAAATAGAGATACACACACACACTCACAGACATACACGCTTATTGAGCACACACACACAGATGTATACACAGATACATACAGACAGACTCAGAGAGCGAGTACACACGCGCGCACACACACACACACACACACACACACACAGGTGTATTCACATAGAGATAGATATACAGATAGAGCTCACACATGTACACAGATAGACATACACACAGACAGACAGATAGACGGGTAACAATATCAGGGTCCAGCCCGTAATCCCCCAAACCAATTGACGTAGGTCCAAAGCTCTGCATCCAAGGACTCGGCCCACCACTGTCTCACCCTCCCCCAGGCGCCAGCAGGGCGGGGCTACAGGAGCCTGCACGGTGCTGATAGTGACTCGGTAGTCCACACATGTCCCAATTCCACGAGCAGCATGACGGGACCGGCCGGCCCAGGGTGACCTTCCACTAAATTTAAGTGCTGATGGCTTCAGCCCAAAATGGGACTCCGCCCACTAACAAGAGAAATGGGCTAAAAGTGACAGATGTGGGATATTTACCCTGAATCTCCGATCACTGTCTTTGGTCAGTGCCTGCAAGCAGCACAACACGCATTAGCGTCAGCAGCGTCAGCAGCGGCACCGTTTTTCATCTCAGTCATGCATGCGATTCGGTATCAGCTCCCAGCAAGACCCGATGAAGCAGCAGCTGACAGCGTGACCAGGTGGGGGCGCCATCCTGCCCCCTCCCCTCCCACATGATGCAGAGATGGGCAGCTTGTGTGCAGGTGTGGTGCTGGGTTTCACCCCTTTCCTAGAAAGCCTGCCTGCAGCCAGCTGCCAATCCCACATGAGGATGAGGGGGGGGGTGTGTGTCTGCACCGGAGCTTGTGATTGGACAGGACAGGAACCCAGGAACCCAGACCGAGGGAGAGGAAACACCACCTACCCAAAGAGTCAGGGATGCGACTGATCTTCCCGAGCTGCCAGGCGTCTCGTCCACACGCTAATTTAAAGGGGTTCGCGGGTGAAGCCTCCCCTGTACTTACTTAAATGACAAGGAGATGGCCGCGTCTGACGCTCCTTAGACAGGGTCAGCGTGTGGATGAGAGGCCCTGGCCTCATTCACAGACCCAAACTGACCCCTCCCCCAGCCCCAGGAAGCGCTGCCTGAACAACACAGGCTCTACCGAGCTTCAAAGGCCTCGAATAAGGGAATCTGAGCCATGAGCCACATTTGGACGGCCTGCTTCCTGCTGCAGGTCCCTCCCGCTCTACGCTCTGTGCCCGGGGCCTGGAAGCAGCGGCGCCATGGGGGCTGAGCAGCCTGGCTGTTACGACGCGCCCCCCAAGCTGGGAAGCCTTCAGCTTGCCTACCCATCTGAACAGCCGTCCCACCATCCTGCCTTTCACGCCCTGCAAAGTGTTCAGAGCCACCGGAGAGGTTAGTGGGTGAGGGGCGGCCTCCAGGAGTCAGCTGACCCCGCCCCTCGGCAGTGCCGAGGTCACGGGGGCGTGGCCGGGCGGCGCCTACCTTGCTGCGCGAGTCCACGTTGAGCAGACACACTCCGCAGGCAAGCTCCTTGGCGTTCCGGATGCCATGCCTCAGGATGCAGGAGGAGAAGTCCAGGGAGCTCTCATCGGGCTGGACACACATAATGCGCACATGCAATCTGAGTACAAGGCAGACTACAAGCCCCACCCCCACGATCTCCCATGTGCCCCCCCCCCCACCGTCAGGCTGGCCAGGGACATGAAGCCCATCAGGTTGTTCCACATGCGGCTGATGTCCTTCAGAAGATGCTGGAGCTTCTCCGAACACACGGCCGTCGCCTTGATGCCCAGCTCCACCCGCTTGGTCACCCGGTACACCTCCACCACACCTGGGGGAGGGGCGAGGGAACACGGTCATAGATCTGCAATCCTATCACATGCCCCATATCCATAACCTCGCAAAGATAAAGAGAAGGGCAAACCTGTCTGCAGGTTCAAATTCCTAATGATGTGCTGCAGCTATTTCAGTCGTTAGACCAGCCTGGTCGAAGCCAGCAAAGCCCTATCAAAGCCTTCCCTCAGAAACAGCAGCTGCCCACTAAACTGCCCCAATCAGACCTTCAGGAAGCGATGCTTTGACGACGCGCGTCTCACAGTGACCCCTTTAAAAACAGGCACACCACAGGGGACGTTCGGTCTGGACCAATCACAGGTCACTGGGCTGCTGTCCCCACCCACCTACCCAGAAGGTAATCCATGCCCTGCTCCGACTGGATGACCTCTGTGCAGACGGCAGAGCTGCTGATGTTATTCAGCGTGTCATTGGCTTTGCTGATCACCTGCCAGGGGAGGGGGTGCGTCAGGCTGTGCTGTACAGCATCAACAGAAGGCAGACGACTTGGCAGGGACACAGACTGTGCACTGCGGCAGCCCCAGGCCTCCTTACCTGCAGGGCACTCTCCAGGCACCGCTGCCACTCATAGGCATAGCGCTCGCTCTCCTGCGGGGGAAAGCAAGGTTACAGGCTGCAACAGGCTGCCAGGGTCTTTAAATACACACACACACACACACACACACACACACACACACACAGCATGCAGGCGCGCAATCGCAGGCCTCACCTCCACCTCCCCTGTCAGATCCTTGTACTTGTCCCGGATGACGGGCAGGGCGGGCTTCTCGCTCAGGGTGTTGGATCGGTCGCGGAACGGTGTCTCTGGGGCTGGAGATGGAGTCGAGCGGCTAATCTCCTTATCGCCGAGGCTGTGGCTGCGCTTGTGAGAGCCTGTGTGAGTGTGTGTGGGGCGGGGGGGTTCACAGACAGGGGATGGGCCAGAGACAGAGAGAGAGAGAGAAAGCTTTTACATTTTCCTGCTGACAGACTCAAGCAGCGAAGGCACGGGGCTAAGGAATTAACAGGACTGAGGTCCCACTGGCTGTGGGAACAGACATGTCCTGCCTTGTGCGCCCCCTGCCTGTAATGGAGCGTAATACACGTCTGTGCTACAGTGCCAGGGACCTGAGAGAAACACAATGCTACCAAGGCACGGATTAACACTGCGATCACAACAAACATCACGTAGCACACACCTTGGGACAGGTGACACCAGCCTCCGCCCCCCCCCCCCCCACTCTCCTATTAGCATTTAAATGGACTTGGGGACAAAAAAGAAGCTTTCATTCAGGAAAATGAGATTTAACCAACAAAAAAAAACAAAAACGAAATTACTAATTTAGCGAGTAAAGGAACTTAATCATGTTGTAGAACTGTGAATAAATTGTGTGTGAAAAATCACACCAGCAAACAGAGACTGACTACTTCAGAGGCAAATGCGGCCCATTTCCGTTCTTGGGTTTACAAGCTGACGACAATGCTCTCTCACGTCAGACTGCCCCCGCGTTGCTGGAACGCTGCCATCTGCTGTCTGCTAGCGGAACTACAGGCAGCTGCCTCACACTGGCTGGAAGGAGGCACGAGCCTCCAGCACGTGAGACGATTGTCCGATAGGGGTGATGTTCAAGAGCGCAGCCCCGCAGTCCACCTTACATTGGGCCGCATGTTACCGCATGTAACTCCAATGGCAAAGTTTAGAACACTGGAGCACATCCTCCAGTTGGAAGTGTACCTGAGAACTGAAGCTGTAATAGAGGCCACTCACCTTGCACAGAGAGGTCAAAGGTGGCCAGCTCATTCTGGATCATCTCTTCACTGGATTTCACCTTGGCCTGGGAACTGACCTTCAGGAAGTCCGACTTGCCAAACTTGGGCTTGTCGCCCTGGAAGGTGCCGAAGTCGCTGGCAGCCTCGCCCGAGGTTCGATCCGGACCTGGCTCGGTGCAGGGGTCCAACTTCTCAGATACGGTGCTAGCAAAGTCGCCAAAGTCGTCGTCCTCGCCGGCCGGTGCCACGCAGTGGGGGCTGAAACTGGCGAAGGCCTCGAGCTTCCCGGCGTCATCGGCGGTGGGGAAGGTGGTGACCTTGGCCTCCGTGGTGCGAGTCACATTTTCCGTGCTTCCGAAGGACGTCTCCTTCCGTCGCATGACAGCAGAAGACGGCGCTCCAAACCCATCGGGACCGGCCATCCCGGCCGGTGCCGCCTTGGCCTGACTGGCTGAAGAGTCCTCCCTGTCCGGCCAATCGGAACAGCCGGAGCTTCCAGCTGTGAGCGTACCGAAGGGGTCAAACCTCGCGTCATCGGTCTCTGCAAGAACAACACAGGTGATGGGAGGGTGCGACCGGGAGGAGGACCAGACCCCCCACAGCCATGCATTAGCCGGACCCCACGCTGTAACATTACGCCCCTATAGGAGGTCCAGCAGCAGCTCCCAGTGAGCTGGCAGCAAGCTCATTACGATCCTCCCAATGTGATACCCAACACGCTAATTACAGACTCAAATATCTCAGCCGAATCTCCATCAGAGAATGTTAAGCGTCTCTGTCCCTCAGGCTTTAGCTGACATCCCAGAGCCCTTAGTCTGTCCCCACCCAACTATGCCACCAACTCTATGCCAAGCTGTCCACTATGGGACTGGGATGGCAAATCAGCACTCAGTCAGCGTGTGATGGAGGACCTCGTGATGCCCACACACAGCTACCAGGAACTACCGTCAAACCATGTGCTCAAATGTAGGTGTATGAGTTTGAGACAGAAGGACCTGGAACGCACAACTGTTAATCGAGGGAAGTCATTCACATTGCCTGTCAATTACCTTTTAATCTGCAGCAAACCTGCAGTTATGGCCCCTGAATGACTATCCAGCACCATACAAATCCTTGGGCATCTTGTGCGTGTGTCATTAAATGTCTAATCCCATTCACCGGTTCACATTCAGCCTCGCCACATTTCATCTTACCATGAGGAAACCGGACAAGCTTATACAACAGAAATGTATTTTTCTGCAATTCATTTCGATGAATTAGAAATATAGCTGGAGACACAAGGGGTCTTGCTAGTCACATGTGGGATTCTGTTGATGATTAAGTCTGGGAGTGTAGATTTTACTGGAGATGGGGAGGAAATCCGTGGAGCTTGCAGGGAGGGGAACCCACCCCTGCAGCCACTTAGACCACGACAACTCTACCCACCGTGGTCACACTTTGTGCCCCGCCCTTACACTTTTGGAGTGAGACAAAGTGAACCGAAACGGTGACGTACTCCGCCGTGCAATGTGCTGCGAAGCCATGTAGAATCGACAGAGCTTAGAGCTGCCCTGTGGGAGATGAGAGGATGCTGGGAAGGGGGGGGGGGGGGAGAGAGCCAGGAATGAAGCTGCCTCAAAAGCAGGGTTAGGGCCTGGGCTGCCCTTTACCCCACCATCTACAGCCAATAATCACACCCCTTTCAGTCCAATAATCACTCCAAGAATAAAAAAAAAAAAAAAAAAAAAGCCCACATTTAATAAATAAACCCAGAGAGGACTAACGACTAACAGGTTGTCATGGCAACACCGACGAGAGAGGAATCTCGCACTGATCCTGTTCTTTCAGCCACGGTGGGTCTGGCAGTCTCAGAAAGGTTCACTGTAATTAAATCTGCCCATGACCAGATATGGTGCACGGAGGGGACACTCGCGCTCACAGTGAGCGGGCACACACACGCAGGCGGGCACACACACGCGGACAATTTGTGAAATTGACAAGGAACGAGCCAGGAGCCAGGCTGATGCGTCACATGACCGTTTCGTAATTTGGACTCCAGGAGGCCGGCAAAGAGGGAAAAGAACCAAGACTACGCATTTCAGCTATGTCAAGATAAATATTTATTACGACAACAAGAGAGTGTAGAGAGAAAGAGAAACAGACAGACAGAAGGGTCACAAATTACTGAGGTGGCTTCAGATACAAGAAAGGTTTGCCAAGCTAACACGTGTAAAAGAACCCCTTTATTTTTAGTAAAGTATACAAGAGCATGCAGGAAAAAAAAAGGAAAACCCAAACAGCTAGTAGTGAGGAGAATAAAACCAGGAGGAGGAGGAGGAGGCGGAATAGGAGGAGGCGGAGGCAGTGTCGAAAGGCACATTCACAGGCTGAAATGCGTCACTACTGGGAGAGACGAACACGGTAACCATACTAAGAGGGCAAAAAAAAAGGAGACCGAGAGTGAGGGGATGAAATCATACAGAACAATTACGAGGCCAAGACTGAAGTAGTTCTAGGTACAGGTGCAAAGCCAGGCGCTGTTAACCCTTTGAGCACCACAGAAAGCCTGCCTTGGTTTCTCGTGATGTTCAGCACGTCTTCTCTTGGTAATTTTCCATTAAAGGAGCGTGGCAGTGACAGAACGGAACAGCCTCTCCGGGGCACTGAAATCGCCGTGTTTGGAATACACTGGTCCAATTTCCACTGTAAAATACTGCCTTTAATCCCTATCCTGCTTACATACATTAAATATACATTTCTCCAACAAAATGACCTCGCCTCTCGGAGGCACAGCGTGGATCCGCACACTGGCGATTAGGTTTGAGTACTCAAAGGGTTACAGAAGTCAGAGACCATAGAGATCTCACCATGGCACCCTGAGCAAGGTGTGGTCACTGGTGTGCAGTATATTTAAAGAGACAGTACCCCTTTTAGTACTTAGTCTCCTGCCACCTGTTGGAACTTCTCGGTATCTCTGCTGAACAATAACTCTTTTTTAAAATCAAACAAAACAGAAGAATTAACATTGATGAAAATTACCCTATACTACAAGCTCATCTCTCTGAAAAAAGATCTTAACATATATAATCATACTTAATTTCCAGGTGCATGAAGGAAAATGGAACTTAATACACATTCGAAATAAATCAGAATATACTGTATATTCTGTCATAAAATTCATATACGGTGACAGCTATGCATACAGCAAACACAACCTTAAAGGTGGATAGATATACAGACAAAATGTCCATAACACATTCCTGTCAATTTCACAAATTGAACACCACGGACAGTGCAGCGTAAAAAAAGAAAGTAAAGAGGGGAATTTAGGGTGAGCAGGACAAGGAAAGGAGTGAGACTTGATCTGGGGATTCAGACCCAAAAGAAAGACTCGGAAAACAGACACTGTCCCTTTAAGAGTACAAAGACAGGAGTGTAGTGCAGACAAGACCCCTTGCAGGGCTCACGGGTTAGTGAATGGGGCCAGGAAAACAGGAGAAAAGAGCTGAGCCATTGGAGGGCCGCTTAAAGACCCCGGTGGTTTTCTGGAACGGTAATCCGCTGAGGCAGCGACGGGGGCATTTCATTCCACCAGGCCACACAGTTTATCAGAAGACTGACCAGAAAAGACTAGGACTAGGACGCCTGAGGTTTTAATCTCAGATATCGGGCCCATGTGCCTCCCACTTCTCCGCTGGGCGTTATTGCCTGCTGTCGGCAGGCCAGCAGAAAAGGAGATGAACGCGCGCGCACACACACACAAAGACATGATGATGAAATGAAATGTAACGGAGACAATAAAAATAGAATTTCAAGGCCTAAGCCCAAGTGACACAGTCACGAACCGTGACCTCTGACCCTGGTCACCCAACTTTAACGGAAGCAGTGTGTGCCAGGCCAGAGCAGGCCCCCTCTGCACCATGGGCTGTAGGTAAACGCTTCTCGTTAGTGACGGGAGGTACGCCAACACCGTTTGGTAGAGGTTGTGTTTGCAGCAGTGAAAAATGACTCAACCTGCTTTCGTGGATTAAACCTGTGCTTTGACTGTTTACCCAATTACATAAGTTAGTGTTAAATATTTGGTTATAAGGCAAACAAACTGCAAAACACATTAAATGTTTTGCACTTTAAATACATATATGGCCAAACAATTTGAATTGATTTGAAAAACGGCTCGAATACAACCAGGAGTTCACAGCAAAAGAAATTAATCGGGAGCTCGGCTGCGAGAGAGATTCTGCATATGGGTATAAAAGTCTGAGCTGCTGCCGTGTAAATTCTCGCAGGAGGGAAAAAGAAGTGCAAAGGTGACACTGATGGGCTATAAATAGAAAACGGCTGGCTCATTCATCAGAGATGAGCAGAAATTCATCAAAAACAGAAGGAGCGCCTTGTGCAGGAACACCATGCTTGAAACGGCCCCGCGGACAGACAGCAGCGAGCTCGACACCCAGCCTTCAGAACTTACTCCCATCTGGCAGGGCTTGGCAGAGACAGCTGAGAAGCACACTTACAGTCCTAATGGGGGCGTAAAGCCATTTGGTAGAAATAAAGGCAGAAAGCGCAGGGTCTGGCAGGGCGGCCGGTTCTCTGCAGGACCCACGCCATGCCACCCGGCATCGGGGTCCATCACAGTCAGCTGGGAGCAGGCAAACGATGCCCAGCGCTGCACAGACACGGCCAGAGTCTTTTCAAACCACAGGAAAGCAGCCCCGGGGACTGTTTCAGCGATGGCGCAGCTTAACACTAACAGCTTCGTAGTGTGTGCTCAGTCAGCAAAAAAATCAATACTTCACGGTATCAGCGTGTAACGTGTCACGGGTCAACCAGGTGACGCCACAGCTATGTAAACACTGGTGGCCTCTGAGTTGTGAAGCTAAAGTCAGTGAGAATTTAGTGAGACATCTAAACAGGTGAACAAACAAATAAATTAATAAATAAAACAGCTGTGTTTATAAATGACAAAATATGTACATGTGTACACAGTGTGATGGGAATGTATGGCCGGGTGTTTCATGGAATGACATGAGGGGGAGGGGCAAAATCCTGCAGTTTAAAGACCACTGAGCTCACCACAGGAATCCTCTCTTTGACCTTTGACCCACAGACTCTGGGCTTGGCTATTGGTGCTTAGGGGAGGGGGCGGGTGAAGCAGAGGCCAGCTTTAAGGCCCAGGAGCAGAGCCGGCGTGAAGGCGGGCTGGCGGGACCCGCACTTCACCAGAGCAAGCGTACTAGTTCCTCACCTGCGGAGGGGGGCTGGTGGGCAGAGAGGCCCGGCAGGTCCAGGGAGCTGTCTGACATCACATGCTTCAGGTCCCCGCCCACATCTGACAGCTTCATATCCAGCTGCACGGAGAGTGCGTCCTCAGAGTCATCTTTGCCCGCACTGCTGCCCCCGATGGATGGGAGGTCTAGCGACTTGACGGAAGACGAGTCCTCCTTGGCCAGCTTGTCAGTCAGGCTCTTTTCCGAGGCGCCAAGCGCCGTGCAGAACTTGGAGGACTGAAAGTCGGCAAAATCGTCAGCGTCGCCCCTGAGTGAGGCGAAAGACCCGCTGCCTTCCTTGGCGTCATCGTAGGTCAGGCCTCCCTCCAGCGAGAGCTGCTTGAACACGTCATACTTGTCGGGGGCGTCGCGGTGCTGTGGGGGCTGCTGGCGCTGAGTCTGTCTCTCCCCCAGGCTGCTGGTCCCCGGCCGAGTGTCTCCCCAGGCCTCGCCGGCGCTCCCGAATGCCATGAAGTCCGCAAAGTCATCCTGGGTCACTGATCCAGCCCCTGCCGTCACTGCGCCGGCGGCGGCCGGGGGGGAGCCAGAGGAGGAGCCGAAGAGAGCAAAGTCGCCAAAATAAATCGTCGACGCCTCCCCTGGAGGGCTTGGAACCTGTGCTTGGGGGGGGCGCTACCGCCACAGAAGGAGCGGTGCTAGGTGATGGGAAAGATGGCAGCTTGCTGTCTGCCGGGGGCCCAGGTGGGGCCAGGGAGGAGAAGAGGTCGAGGTCGGCCATGTTTAAAGGGTTTCTGGGCTGAGAAAGGGGGGCGGGAAGCTGAGGCTGGAGGGGATGAGATTTAGGGAAAGCAGGAGAAAATGTGGGCTGGACCATCTTGGCTGAGTCGGAGGGGTCTAGTGGAGAAATGCTGTCGGCCGTTTTAAAGTCTGTGAAGCCATCATCGGCTGGCTGACTTAAAGTCGGCAAATCCTTCACCTAAAAACAGGGAGAGAGGACGACGTGGCATTAAACGATTTTAAATGGCAAGAGCCTATGGGCTCCCACCAGATTTAGAGGCATTTCACAACGGTCCATAAGCCCCAAGCTGCTTAGGTTTAAAACACTTAAGGTACCATCGGTAAGGTGAGTGCGTTTTGTAGCCAGCTGGGCTCTGGAGACAGGAGAGAAAGCACATGCATCAGAGGGAGAGAGCAGCTGGAAGAGACAGCCCACGCTGAGAAGCCACACCACACGCCACTTACTGGGCCCAGGGCAGCTGCTCTCTCCAGCTGCTGCTCTAGTGGAACAGGACAGGAAGACGGACCCACGTCAACCTTCACATGGACGGCGTATCGACTCCATAAAAGCACCACAACCCGCCACATTCATTATTAACCTACTAGGGACCCTACAAGCCTGAATATCAGGAACAGTATTGAGTACCATCAGCCCTCTGACTGGAGGTGCCACACACGGTGGGGTGGGGGGGCGTTCTCTCACTTACCTACTGACTTCCGGTCTGCTGGCGGCTCCAGCTCTCGGAAGACACTGTACTTGTCAGCAGAGTCTGAATTACAAAGGAAAAAAAGAGAGAGAATGTGGGATTGTGGGCGGGGCTTCTGCAGCTGCGGGCAGGACATCTCCATGCCAGCCGGGGCTGGTACCTGAGGCGGGAGGAGCTGTATCCACGGTCTGCTCCACCGAGAGCTGTTTGAAGACGGCGTACTTATCAGATGAGGCGGACGAGGACCCGGACACTGGGGTGAGCAGAACAGGGCCACTGTGTGGTGTGTGTGTGTGTGTGTGTGTGTGTGTGTGTGTGTGTGTGTGTGTGTGTGTGTGTGTGTGTGTGTGTGTGTGTGTGTGTGTGTGTGTGTGTGGTGTGTGTGTGGGGGGGGGGGGGGGGGGGGTTAGGGTTGTGACAACAAGACAGAATTAATAAAACTGAAATGGGAGCCTATACTTCTACAGCATACTGATCTTGAAAGCTTTGATATTACACTGACAGCACGGCTGGGGAGGGGGGACTCATGCGGGGGGGGGGGGCAGTGTGTGGCTGCAGATCAGACCCAAACCTGCTCTGTGAGGGGGTCACGCCGCTGGCAGGGGCCCCAGACTCCCCCTGGAAATCAGTGAATGAGTCCTCGGCTGCTCCCGTCTTGGGGGCTTCCTGGAATTCCTGGAAATCGTCGTCATCTGGTTTGCCCCCCTGCCGGATCACGTGGCAAAACGGACGGGGGTGTAAAATGGCCCCCTAACGAAACGGTACCTTACATGAGACAGCATCTTCGAAGGTTTGAGATACGGCACGTTAGAGGGGCGGCGGCTGTGCGGTACTCGGGTACCTGTGCCGGCGGGAAGCTGGCCACGAAGCTAGCGGGAGGCTGGGCAGCGGTGCCGGAGGCCACGCCCATGGAGCCCACACCCAAGGGGGCGGGCGCTGCTGTGGGCACGGCCATGGCGACGGGCGGCTGGGCTATCATGGGTGCCGGGTGCTGGGCCAGGACAGGAGGCACGCCCATAGCCAGGGCGGACAGGGAGGGCAGCGGCGGGGTGGGGAACTGGCTCAGGACATCCAGACCCATCACAGGGAGTCCGCTCTGAGTGGGAAAGAAGCGGCCTGATCAGGACAGTCACCCCTCCGGGATCAGCCAGGCAGCCGGCCTGGGCACACACTCACACGGGTACCCCTAATGAGGGTTAACGATAGCATGCTGCTGTTCCCATGCTCCCCACTCACCTGCGCTGCCCCAATCATGGCCAGCACGCTGTACAGCTCCTCCTTGGTCAGCTTGCCTGGCGTGGTTCGGTTTGCCGAGGCCCAGATCTGGCCCAGGGCCTCCCGGGGCAGCCCAGAGGACATCAGGATGGGGTACAGCTTGGCCGTGTCGATGCCGGACGGGGTCATGCTGAACTCCAGCACCTTCTTGAACAGCTCTGCAGGGGCCACATACCAGTAGCTCGTCAAAGTGAAGCAGTGCATTTACTAAACATTATGGGCTATTTATTTAGGTAGAGAAGTACATTGCGGGGCACAGAGTGCTGACGGTACCTGGGACGAGGCTGTCATTGTACAGCCAGGCCGGCAACATCGGCTGCATGTGTTCCTGCTGCGGAAAAACAGCCACACCTGCAATGGTAGCAAATGGCAGGGTTACTGCCTCCGGTGGGGCCATGAGGGGGTGGGGCCATGAGGGGGTGGGGCCATGAAGGGGTGGCGCCAGCGCTTTGCCCGTGAGCCCAGCGCCAGCAGCTTTGAACATCAGACTGGTTGTCCTGAACCAACAGCACAAGCACTCCCTGGCAGGGCCAGTAGCGGCACTGCTCTGTTGTTCCTATTTAGGAAGCAACATAGAATTGCCCACTTTATCTAATACTAACAACTAGTATCAGTTCTGTCTTTGGAATATTCACAGCAATATCAGCTAGAGCCAATCTAGCCTGTACAGCTATCAGAGCGGAGCTTGCTTATGACCCTCACTGGCTGTGATTGGTTGAACAGGTGTCATGTGACAATCACGAGAAACCTCGGTCTCAGAGACAGGGGCTCCGTACAGCTTACCTTCCCAGTCACCTACCACTCAGAGACAAACATCTCATCTCATCTAATTCCGAGGAATTCTGACGTGTGAGGTAAAGAGGTAGCAGATAAAATGGGTACAGAAGCACCCTTTCCAAGGCAGCGAACGATTTGCAGAAGCAGGAAGAGAGGACAGGGTGGCACGAGAGACTAATCAGACTCGAGGAAAAAGACCCCCTCCCCCATCATCATCAGAAATAAGTGCTGCTTGCAAGCTCGGTTTCAGCTTGCCCTGAAATCACCGACGCTCACATGCCATGGGTTAAGAAAAGGAAAAAAAGCACCACAGAGCAGAGAGGACAGGATGGCAGCCGGTCGCAGCAGCCGGTTGCAGCAGCCGGCGACGGCTGAATCATCCCCTAGATGCTTCGTCTGAGAGCAGCCTGGCTTAAATGATTTGGCTGAAGCCTGATCGTTGGCATGGGAGTCAGAAAGCGACAGAGAGGCCAGCCCCTACAAAGCAGGCGAGTTAAGGGGCCGAGGAGGGCATCTCCCTCTCTCACCGCTGTCCTTAGCGGCCGCTGGGGGGGCCGGGGGGGCCTGGGTGGCCGGCGACTCCACAGCGAACACCTTGCTCAGCTCATCAGATGCGCCGGCCCAGTTTCGGGCCCTGGAGCTGGGCTGAAACTGAGCTGCCACCTGTTCCCGGGGGCCCATCTGGGCTAGATGGCAGCGCGGTTTAAAGTTAACCTGAGCCTGTCCGCTGGCACGGAAGTCGCAGGAGGACAGCAGTTTCTCTTCCAGGGAGGGGCCTAGGGGGGCATGGACGAGGAACACAGATGCCCAGTTGTGGTTTGGCTGATCTTATCTGCACAAACCTAACTTTTTCAGAGGCGCCACGGCATACTGCAATTCAATGTGCACTTGTGGCCTTTAGCATGTAGCCATTAGCATTTAGCCTTTAGGAATGGTCTGCTCGCAGTTTCTGATCTGGTACAATTGCAAAACAGAAGCTAGAATGGGTCTGAAGGGGAGGGGAAAAGGCTGTTACCTTTGAATGCAGAACTGGAGCTGGAGGTGACAGAGTGGTGGGCAGCTGAGGTGATTGGCACAGAGTGAAGAAGAGACTGGGGCATGGGGGAGGGGCCAGAGCAGGTGGTGGGTGGGGAAAGGGGAGGGGCTTCAACTGGGCCCTGAATGAAGTCACTAAAATCGTCATCCTCCTCAGGGAAAGTGGGGGTGAGAGAGTGAGAGGTGACAGAGGAGTGGCATGGTGATGCGTCTGTAAAAATGAAGAGATTAACGTAATGACAGCACACAGACAGCCAGAGACATGGAGATGGGCGGCCTCATGTAGGAACACTCGCTTTCGCATAATGCCAATGGTTTGATGACTGATTTATGGCAACATACAAATCATTTCCAAAGTGCATTAATTATTTAACAATTCCTAACACAGGAAGGCTAGTAAAATAAAGACTGGAGTTAGAAACAGATTAACAGAACAAAGGATGAATATGGGAAAAACGTCTGAGCATGGAAATGAGACTACAGATACCCACGGAGGGAGACGGAAGCTACCAGCATTTTCCAGCACCTTCCAGCTGTAGATGAATGGCCTCTAAGGGCATTCCCACACGGATCCTCAGCACAATCAGGGAGAAACAGCAGCAATAGTAGTGGCTGCTTATGTGGCCGGCGACGCTTCGGGAGGATACCTGGCTTATTGGGGTGTGCGGAGGGCGTGGGGTGCATCTTGGCGTCCCGGCTGAACCCGTCCAGGTTCCCCTTGATAGCCTCGAGGGCATCATCCCTGCTCCTCTCTCCTGTCTGCACACACAGCGACACACCCGAGCTCAGGAAAAGAGGGTCAATGCAAACAGGAGTTCGGGATCAGGGCCGGAGTAGGAGCCAGAACAATGGGATAATGATAATGGTGCAAGTAAGGGCCAGGTGATGTAAGGCGCGCGGCCAGCAACTGGAGTCGGACCTTGGGCTTGACGCTGCTGAGCAGCCGCAGCTTTTGCTTCTGCTCCTCAAACTGCCTCCTCTTGCGGTCCTCCTCAAGCAGGCGGGCCTGCTGCTCCAGCCGCTTCCTGCGTGTGTGTGTGGGGGGGGGGGGGGGCGAAGAGAGTGTGTTACAACACTTATGTCGGGGGTTACATGGCACAAAAAAGGGGTGTGGGGGGGTGCTCTTACTGGTGCTCCTCAGCCATCTGTTTCTGCACGTCCGCAGAGAACTGGGGGCCAGGTGCCCGCATGCCCATAAAGGGGGGCTGCCCCATAAACTGCATCCCCTGGGCCGGCATCCCCATGGGCATTGCACCCTGTGGGGTGGGGGGGGGGGTCCACAGATGTAAAGGGTGAGAGTCACCCCCCAGGCAGCCCAGGAGTTCCACATCAGGGCCAGTCTGGGTGGGACATACTGACCTGAATGGGCATGGCACCAGGGGGCATCTGAGCACCAAAGTTCATTCCCATCATCCCTTGCATGTTGGGCTGCATAACCTGGACCATGGGGAATCCCTGCTGCTGCTGCAAGGGAATCAAGCCTACAGAGAGAGACACACGCACGCACACACAGACGCACACACAGACAGAGGCATTAAGTTATCCACTTCACATCTCAACACACACACCAAACAAACAGGTAATCTACATACCAAGCCTGAGAACCTGTCATTTTTTTCCCCCACAGGAAGTTTCCCTACTGGCTATGAATAGTAAGGACGATGATTATTATAAACTGCCCTGACCAGGACAGCAGGCAACAAGATGGCTAGAGGAATGGATGAGTACGAGGCCTTTCTGTGTTTCTCCCAAATTTAGGAAGTGCGTTCTGATCTGAAGCTCGCCGACAACTGTGCACATATGTAAAAGTGAAAGCCGAAGGACGCGAGCGACACACCAGCGCGTTTATTTCTGTCTAATTATTTCTATGCTAATCAGACACGTTACGCAGGCTTCGAATCGGCCGTATCTGAAAACATCAGCTGCGGGGAGACTCGGCGCGCCTCTATAAATATTATGGGATGCTAATTATTCGCCACTTATCTTCCCAGCAAGATGGAAAGCTGTGTTGGCACCCAACCCCCAACAGCAGGGTTGTTTCAATATTTTTTTTTAGTGTATGTATTATGGGGATCAAGAGATAATAATCTGCACCGAGGTGTGACAGAACCTGGCTGTTTCATCGATACTGGCTCATCTCCTTCAAGATCCAGGACGCAGCTTTATTTTCACCCATGGTGTGAAAAATAACCTCCTTCATCTGCTTTTCTTAGACCTTCTCCCTACTTTAAAAACATGTTGCAAGAACTGACATCCTTATTTGTACAACACAGTGCATGCGTCAGACTGTATCCTGTTAGGCAAATGTTGCCCAGAGTGTCATTAAATGACACCCAATCCCCCATCTTGGTTGCCTCCCGCACATCGTTAGAGCTCCATTCCCCCCCCCACCCCACCCCCCAAGCCCAACATTACCATGGAGCTCACATGAGCATCTCCTGGAGAGTGTCAGCCAAACACACAAAGATGCTGGGCCTTGTAAGGGCTCAGGACTGAAAATGCAATGACTGGAATTATTAGAGATGTGCTTAAAGGAAAGAGGACTTACCTTGTGGAGGCCCCAGGCCGCCTCCAACTGGGTACATGAAGCTGGGAGGGAGGAGGGAGGAGGTCAATCAAGTGAAACAAATAAGCAGACATGATACAACTTTATTTAATCACACAAAGCAAGCTTTTTACATTAGCAATGTTCAGTGCTAGACTGATTAAACTGGGTCATCAACAAACAGAAGTGGATGACTCCACCTATCAAACTAATTGTACCTGTATTTCTGAGCCAATTACATTTTACCCTGAGAGCTGACATGTCAGCGTTATGTAGTACAAGCAGCGGCACAAACAGGGCGCAGGTTCCCACCGTCTCTGGAAAAAGGTCAAGCATCGGAAAAAGGTCAAGCATCGGAAACAGGCCCGCTGACGCCAGCATCAGCAATTAGGTTCTCACCCAGGGCATCCTCTTGGACCGTTTCACTGCCGACTTTCACACATTCCCGGCTGAAAGCACGTCTGAGGTGACCCTACATACTTTACATATCCGTCCGTATGAGATACAGTACGCAAGGACAAGACAAAAACGCAGGTCAAGGTGAGAGTCTATATGGCGCAATGATTAACATTTGACCGTCAAAAACACACGCGGCTCTTTCTATTTGTCCAAAACAGCTCTTATTGCTGCTGCCCGTGTCCTGTCACAGACAGGAATGGCATGAATAAATACTGAATCAGATGTGGACAATCAAGCCAGGATACCGAAAGAACTTCTGCGGCACTGAGCCGCCTGTCAAGGCAGCTCTGTTAACCGACAGGAAGACCTCAGAGGAACCACATGAAACGGCATCACCGATGTAGCCTGTTCACAAAGCCAAAATATCCCTGAAGGAAATCTATGACAGGGTAGTGCTGCTAATACCAAGGCAGTCATGTTCCTCAGTACTGACACACAAAACATACGGGATGGTTACCCTCCACTACAGTAGTGGGTCTACTTCCATTCTGATGACTTCAAGTTTATCCAAAAGTACTACACTGAGTTGGGGATCATATAGTCAGCTTCACCAGTACACATCTGCAGCCAGGCCCTTCTTTCCACGTGCTATCAGGTTTCAGCCATACAGGAGAATGTCTTGCACAGGTACAATGGTCAAGACATCCAATTACTACCAGCAACCAGGATCATGTTTAGTTTATATTTATCTTCAGCGTCCTGATAACTATGCCTAAAGTCTGTATTTTTTATTTATTTTCTTTTAAACCCCATGGCAGAAGAGTCACGTTCTGAACTACGGCACCTCAATCTTCATGAAACATTCATCAACTGCAGTTGCCTCAATCGAAAGGAATCTTAATTATTCAACAGGTAGGTGAATGAGTCACCTTCCGGTGTAATGTCGTCTGGGGGGGGGGGGGGGGATGCTGCTCCTTAAAAACAGGCCTTAAATCAAGAATCACGTCCAAGCCACCGACCAGGCGACACTACCAGCCGACAGCTGGATCCCAGGCCAGCCAAGGGAGCATGCATCATGAGCTCAGAGACCATGCCACCAGGCATATGCCCATGTGCCATTCGGCATATTCCGGCAGCGGCGCCCACGCTGAGCATGTGGCAGGAAATCACACTCTCACTGGCTGGCCCCGATAGCCACTGAAAGGGAAGGGGCTCACTCAGCATGACTGATTTCACAGGGGACAGAGAAGGTGAGTGGGATAGGTTTTAAGTGAACATCCCTGAAGAGGGGTGCTGTGCTGTTGCAACACCTAAGGCAGACGCTGCTTAAATAAAACATCTGGACAAAAGATGTAAGGAACTTCATATCAGATACTTTTATACTGACCCAAACTTGTAACTGCACAAAAAAAAATACATGGTGTAACATGACACACAAGCACAAAGGAAAAAGGTGGAGAAACGAACTTCACTCTGTGCACAAGCTTATCACATCTGAGCGGCAAATTCACACCGACAGGCAGCAGATCAAAGAGCTCAATTGATCGCTATTGAGTTACAATGACAACAACAAAGAATGTCAATTTATCTGTGGCATTGCACAACAACGCTGATGTCTTTCTAGCAAATGTCAAATACTTATTTAAAAAAAAAACACTGCAAAGAACCAAAAACTGCCAATAGATTCTTCTTTCAATTACATGACAAAAGGTTGTGAAAGATGTTACCTAGTCTAAACCCTGAAAAAAAAAACAACTGGCCAGTCATCTTCACAAACTACTGCACTGAAATTAATTGTATTAAAAGGTTATAGACCTTCACTACTATGATTACTTGCTGGTCGCGATGGAAACAATCATCACACGTATATTACTGAAGGAGCTCCGCACGTGCCAGAGCTCCGGTAGTTAAAAAAAAAATTCACGATTCTATAGTTACAAGGCCACAGAAAACGTCTATAATATACAAAACGTCTACTGGCAGAGGCGCACAGGAAAGGATCACCGTTCTCTAGGGAATTCTCAAGCTTGCTTTTAACGCTAGTGTTAAAAAAAACCTATATTTATACCTCAGTGCACACAGTACAGAACCGACCATTATTTAAATGTCATTTAAGAGATGGCACAAGTAATTTAAATACAAAAATAACTCATAATTACTTGAGATTAAAGTGACATTTGCTGCTATACACTAAACTTCAGCTTCAATGTTTCCTTTCCATAAAGCATGAAGCGAATAAAGCCACTGTGGGCCAGCTGCCCATCTTTGTAGCAGGGACGAGGGATCGCACCCTCCTCCGTCCATGACACCCCAGCATCAGTTTGCAAGAAAACGACGCGAGGGGAGGGGGTTGGAACGACAATGACGTCAGTCGCTATGAATGGGCAGCGTATACCTGCGTTTTACCAGCATACCCTTTTAAACTGTTTAGCTTCAGTCAGCAATGGAAAAACACGGTCTGGACGACTGCTTTAACGTTTAACACACACATTCTGGTGCGCTCTAACCATAGCATTAAGAGTCAGTTTGGCAGTCTGTGTCAAGAGCTAGCTAGCTAACGTACGCAACGCCGGCTACATACCTGAGCTTAATTACTAGGGGTCAACCGGGTGAGCGCAGAATTAGCAGACGGCGGCAGATGTCATATTATACAGGTTGTATAAACATGTTTTAAATAACTTAATTACAAAAATTTGTGCTTCTTTCTAAATGACAGGCCTTTCGCGTACCTGGCAGGATAGCTAAGCTCCTCGAGCTTACGTTAGGCTAGGCTAACTATCTGCCTTCACACTAAACCTACACTTTTTCGGCAATTACAGGATGACTCTTTTAACCCGCAACAAGCCAAAACGCGCAGCCAACACCGTAACCATTCAGTCACAAGGGAAAAGCTGTCAAAAAATCCAGTACCTGCCACCTCCCCCAGCTCCTGGCCGTAGCGCCATCTTAAAAATAAGCTTCTGACAGAGGCGTCATCACCAACGTCATCACTGACGCTTCCGGGTCACCTGATCTCCAGTGATGGCAAGCATCGACGTCGATCTTTTTGCGTCATATGGGCAGTACACGTGGGGGGCGCTGTACTAGATTCAGGCAATTTGTCATCCATGCATGCAACCTAAAGTTAGATTAATATTCTAGACTTTCTAGACAGCTAACTTATTTTACCAGTGATTAAAGAGCTGATTGTAATTGTGAAATAATATTCTTAGGTAAAACTCCCTTTTTCCATAATACATATTTAATGTGACTTTTGCATTTCATGCAGTCTTTGCCGGTCTGCTAAAGATTAATTCGTTACAGATGCCTACACTGATTATTCTCTCGCATTTTATTTCATGGGTCTGCAAAACTAACGCACCCTCTCTGGATTGGACTCATCTCATACCTGAAAGTATGAGACTATTTTATATATTCATTCAATTACACTGCTCATTTGTGCACTTCTTCCACCTGTTCAGGTGGTTACTTGATTGCACTCTGACCAATGAGGAATGAAATTTCAGCTCAGTGCATGAGTTCAGACGATAATAACGATACTAGGTTTAGAAAGGGAAAAATATATACTTTACTTGGTTCCCTGATTACTACGTCGAGCAAATAGCGTCCGCTAAGTAAATAATTTATTTTCTCCATATTTATATAACATTGCTGGAGAAAGCACGGATAGTTCCGTTGTACTTGCGCAATGACATTAAAAATATTCATCTCCAGGGGTCCTCAGTTCCGGTCCTGGAGAGCTACTGTCCAATACGTTTTCAACTCCTACCTGGCTTCTAATGAGCCACGCCTGGTCTCAGGTAAATACCAGGAACAAACGTGGCTCATCAGAAGCCAGGAAGAATAGAAAATCTACTGGATAGTGTCTCTTCAGGACCGAAATTGGAGACCCCTGTTCTACTCCAAGTAACAATCTTTGCGTCGGCAACGTAATTCCACAAGATGTCGCCCTTGTGCTCGTCCTGGAAATTCAGACCGATTTCTCAAGTTAAGAGAAACAGCGATACAGTTCTAGTGAAATTACTTTCATATCGCTAATTAATGATGTTTAATCTTAAGTATGATGATAACTTGGTAATTGTAAATATTAGTATGTATGAATATTTTCTCTAATAATTTTGACAAATGTAGCAGTAACATAAAACACTCCAGGAAAGTCACAAAAACAAAAAAAGGTTTGTTCTGGGTCATTGAACTTTCATGTCTTTTACTTTCCTTGCCTGGTACGTTTTGTTTGATTAAAACGAAGCCTATTGATTATGGAGCTATTTGGCATATTTGACAAATGAGCGGTCAGACCTTGGTAGCCGTCTTCCTCCCTCTGTCTTAGCAAACACAAAGAAAAATAATCTCTGGAGCACAGTCAAAATCAACATTATAAAAGTGACTGGTGTCAGCTGAAATCAGTACATGAATTACGGCCGGCGTGACCCGGGAAGCTAAGTGGCCGTCTGAACATTTCTGAAGTGTAGACAAGTTGTGAAACACGTATTGGTCTCTCATTTGTTTTTCGGGTGAAGCACTTGTGCTTGGCTGAAATGTCCCTGAGGAATGACAAAACAGATAATTAACATACTTCAGCTCTGGGTCAGAGTTTGTAATCGATCAGTCTGCACGCGCTCAGGCTCTCAGAGGAGGGAGAAACACATAGAGATAGAGATTTTTTTTTCATTTAACATCCCTGGGGACTGTCCTCGTTTCAAGGGGTCAAGCCCAGTTGTGTGAAATCACCACTGTCTTTTCCCCTTTGAATTTGTCCTACACTTTTACAGGCTGACTGGGGTATTGAGGCCATTGTGTGGACTGCTGCCCCAACTGTTTCATGTGGGCCCCGCATTGTGAGGCCTGTGCTAAGGTGGGGTTACTGGGACGGGCCCCTCTGCTGCACCCTTTGTTCCAGCGGTGTCCCGTCGCAGGAGATTTACAGCTTAATGAACGCGGCCTGGCACACGGGGCGCCGCCCCTTTTCTATCCGTCACCTCACCCCCTTCTTTTTCCATGCGCTTTTGCATTAATGGGCCCTGCCTACACATGCAGCTTCTTTCCTTCCCTTGATATTCACATGGCCGAGGCTTTTTCAGGGATGCAGAAACAACTCAAAAAGAGATCCAGGTTTGGCCCAGAAGACACAGGACGATCTACTGTATAATTTTTAATAATTTCTTGCTTGCAACCCAACTAACAGTGACATTGGACATGTAGTGTTGGGAATTTCAGGTCCAGAAAGTAAAAATCCAGACCAAGATTTTGTTTCCACAAATCAGTTGAGTACTCCAGTTGTGACTGCGACTCTTTATACTCAACTGACTCGTAGAAGTAAAATCCTGGTCTGGATTTTCACTTTTTGGACTTAAAATGCCCAACACTGCCACCTCTATTGTGGACGTACACCTGTAAAAGGTTTGGCTAATATTTTTTCAAAAGTAAATGTAAATAAAAGCAGAATTATAGCTCTTTTTGTTAAGGGTGTCTTACCGGAAAGCTGAGACCTCTGCTGTGAGTGTCTGTGCTGAAACGCCGTCTGTGCCCAGTCATTCACGCAGCACATGGGGGAGTTTTAGTGTAAAGCAGGACATACATGTGTGTGTGGCACGTGCAAGCATGCGACTGAAGAACAGGCCGGTGCCATCCAGCCAGATCCACGGCGACAGTGCTGCAGAGCCCACTGGCAGATCCCCCCGTGAGCCAGGTGAACATTAACCCCGGACCACCAGGGGTAGATAAATCATTAACCCCTTCAGTGTCGGACCGTTGTGATGATGGCCGCCTGGCAAAAGCTCTCTGTCAGGATTCTTGTGCGACATATAATCAGTCATCAGGAGAAGAAGTCTGCCTTTAAACTCAGAGGGAGCCTGAGAAAAGATGGATTCCTCACCAGGGTCCACTTTACTGAATAACAATCATTTTTGACGACTCCTCAGATGTATTTAAAAACTGAACAAATTGATCAGTTTTTCTGTCTCTTAAATCCACTTTTACATACACAGCCTGACAAATTGTGTGTTGGAATTATTTAACTCTACATACATTTTTGCAGCATATGACTGACAGGTGTGGTGGGCATGTACCTCATTGGTACATGTGGGCAGCTGGGCATGTACCTCATTGGTACATGCGGGCAGCTGGGCATTACCTCATTGGTACACGTGGGCAAGTGGGCATGTACCTCATTGGTACATGTGGGCAACTGGGCATGTACCTCATTGGTACATGTGAGCAGGTGGGCATATACCTCACTGGTACATATGGACAGCTGGGCATTACCTCATTGATACATGGGGGCACCTGAGCATTACCTCATTGGTACATGTGGGCAGCTGGGCATTACCTCATTGGTACATGTGAGCAGGTGGGCATTACCTCATCGGTACATGTGGGCAGCTGGGCATTACCTCATCGGTACATGTGGGCAGCTGGGCATTACATCATCAGTAGACACTTGCCTTCCCTATGTGATGTCTTGGGTTTGATCCCCAGCATCTCTATTCTTCAAATCACTATTTTTATCACATTCCTTGCATTTACTGCTCTCTCTTGATTTCTTGTATTATCTTGTATTTATTCTCTTTCAGTATTACCCCCTAACTGACAGCTGTTTATTGCCATAGTGTCTCCTACAGTACCAAGCTGTGCCAATTCAAGTTTCCACCAGCCTTGGTTGAGAGGCGATGAAGATTCCAATTCTAATAATTTAAGAAGACAAGCAGACAGAATCTGCCCATGCTGGCAGCTAACTAAGGTGGTTCTATTTGTTGGGGAGGTTTCGGGGGGCAGTCTCTGTAAGAATTAGGGGGGGGCTTGTATGGAGGCTAAGACAGATACATCTTCAGCTCTGTCACATGATGACTCACAAAGCGTGACACCTCGCCCCCCCCAACTGGTGGGCCGGCTCACGGCCGCCAATTAGCCGTGGCCGAGAGCGGCCCCCTGACCCCCGGCTCTGGCCGTGCGGCCTCGTCCGTTGACCCCTCTGCACCCAGCTGGAAGTGACGTAGTGCCCATTCTCAGTGGTCGCGCTAAAACACACCCCTTTCAGGCTCTTTGTGCAGTCCCTCTGCTCCCCGTGTGTTCCATTCACTGTTGGCTGACCCCCCCACCCCCCAGCTATGCCCCACCCCACAGCCAGGGCCAGATCTACCTTCTCAGAGGCTCTGGGTGGGCCCATTGCCAAGAATACATTTCGGGGGGCAGACCTGTGGAAGAGGGTCCCCCCTTCGGTCGATTTCACAGGCTTGTGGGGGGGCAGATTTCTCTTGATAGATTTAACTAACCAAGTACTTTTTCTGGGCCCAGTTGTGCAGACTGGGGCTTAGGCAGCTGCCTATATCGTGCCCCTGCCCGTAGCCGTGCCTAGGAAACCACTTTACTTTCAGAAACCTCAATCATAAACCTGTACAGTCACTTCACAGGGACATTCGGGTTACCGGGGCCCTGTTTAAGAACATAAGAACATAAGAAATTTACAAACGAGAGGAGGCCATTCGGCCCATCCAGCTCGTTTGGAGAGAACTTAACTAATAGCTCAGAGTTGTTAAAATCTTATCTAGCTCTGATTTAAAGGAAGATTTAAGGGAATCTCCCTGAGGATTCACGCCTTCAAAGTTCCAGAAGCCTCTTTAAATGGCCAAGACATACTGTCTCCCTCAGGTCACTCAACATCGAGCTGCACGTGTTTATGTAGGAAGGAGATGCTGCAGTCAGATGCATGGTGAAGCATTCAGCTGAAGCCCCAGAATGAATCTAAACGACCCCTGAACGATTCGTTTAGGCTCAGACATTTGAGATCGCGTGCTGTGAGCTTGAGAATCATCGTGAATTCAGAGAAGGAGAATTCAGTATGATGACGCTCACACAGATGAGGTCTCTGTGCAGAGCCTCTGATGCCTTTCGGTCTGAGCGACGCCCCCGTGTTGCGGTCATTACGCTCTCACGCACTGCAGTACACATCAGCGAGGCCTCTGGCAGGGCTTCGCACTAAAAACAGCCTCTTTCTATAACCGGTGTCCTGGTTATGCACCAATCGACTGGAAACGCTGCTGAGGATGGCTGGTCCTGTTTCACAAGCGATCCTACTGTTTAGCGTGTGGAAAGAACCCGACGTGCAAGGAAATGCAGGTCAACCTCATATCCCTGTAGCCTTCCTTTGTCAGCCTAAATTTCCTTGGCTAACACATTCTGCTGCTGTACATTTTCCCTCCCTTAGTGTGTTTCACCCTCTCGGGATCTTTGGAGTTGGCAGGGTGGGGCGGGGGGGGGGGTGGACAATGCTTGGGCAGTCATTAACCTGGGCTTCCCTGGCCCCAGGTCCAGCAGAGGCGACACGGTGACAAATGGGTAGGGAATAGAGGGACAATGGGGGGTGCAGGTGAATTTGGTTAACAATGCCCCCTCCCTCCCTCCCACCACACCTCCTAACCCTGAAAAAAACCCTGGGAAACAAAAGCTGGGTTGCAAAAGAAGAATGCATTTTTAAACAAGAATCCATTACTCTTTTTTTCTGCCGAGAGCTTGTGACAATCTAAAGAAGTTTGATTTCAAACCGCGACTATGTTGGAAGGAACTTTGGGAACAGCGGGTGGTCATGTGACACTGACTGCAAATTCCAGAATGTCTGTGGAAGACGGAGACACCCAACTAACGTGCTAAGAAGCAGAAAAGCCCAAGTCCAGCTTTTACTTTTTTAAGTAAATTTCTTTTATAAAGACAAAACAGGGATTTCCTAAAATACAAATGTGCCCGATTAACATTTTGACCATAATGTGTCAATATCTAGAATCTGAATTAAAAATGCTACCATGTAGCAAATGGTTAGTGCTTCAGTTCAATGGAAATGATTAGGCTGACTGACTTCTGAATGATTGTACAGACATTCTTTTGTAGCAAATCAATGTTAAATAACCGCTGGCCCATTTCCCTCCTGCTCTGCACGTCTTTTAAACTGAGAAAAGCTCCGGGACCTTTAGTGGCTCCCCAGGAGCAAAATCAAAGACTCCATTGACAGCCTAACACAGAAACATCAGAGGATTACAGCAGCTTGCCCAGTGGGGCTTCTGCCTCCCCAGCTATGGGGCACCGTCACTAACGGCCCAGGAGGAAACGGCCTCCCTGTTCCCAGCACACTGCCCCAAAGCCGCCTCTGATAGCTGCCTCTAAATACTGCATCTAAATACTGCCTCTAAAAGCTGCCTCTAAAAGCTGCCTCAAACCACATCGCTTTCTCTTACCGTACAGCTTTCTTATAGGTGGAACAATGCGGGACAACTGCTGGCAGATTAATTAGGGTATCTACATCCAATGGTCCTTTATTTTCTTGAAGGTAAATAAATCTGGAATGCCTGAGAGGAGGCAAAAAATTGTATGAATCTGGAGACAGTGACAGCAAAGAGAGCAGCTCGTTAAAAGTCCCCCAACTACAGGGCCAGACCCCAGGTCCGGTCTTCAGAAGGGGCTTCCCTGGCCTTCTTTGTGCCCATTACCCCTCAACCCTGCAGTTCACCCAGGATGGCCCTCTGGGAGGAACCCATATGCACACCAATAACCAGTTCCGGTGCCCCAGTGCCAATCCTGAGAGCAAAACCAGATTGCGTTCATTCCGAAGCGAACTAAATTCCCGTCTAGCCACGGCACACTGGGACGATTCTCCGACCACGTGACCCTCTGGTCACCGTCACAGGTCTGCCGCCCTCCATTTTAATCCAGGTGGCCACACAGCAAAACATCGAATCAGTTTCCCATTGGAATTTGCAGAGACAGTTAACCATTCATCGAGGCAGGGGGGAAAACACAAAGCAGTGACTGACCCTGTCCATACAATGATAGACAAATAACATGCAAACCAGCCCCGGGTAGCTGCTAACATGGGAATGGTGCCTACCCGCCGGCAGCAGGCCTCTGTTAAGCGGGGTGATTTGAATATTCACATCAGGCAGCCAGTCCTGGCACATAATGCCTACTTGTGCTGCTGCAGGTTGAGGCACCTCCCAACCTCCGTCCGCTGTGATGGTAGCTGAAGGCTAAGGGTGGCTTCTCACAGTGATCTAATTGAGTATTTGGGGAGCACAACACTAGGGGGCGCCAAATCTGGCTCCATAAAATTAGTTCATATTTTTGTCCATCCATCTTCCAAATGTTTGTCCTGGTCTGGGCCCTAGGACAAGAACTTTTGTGTGTTTTTCGATGCATGAGAAATATATAATTTATAATAAACTATACGTAACTAAATCCACAAAGCATAAATTATTGTTGGATGGCTATGGCCTATTAATAGTGCATAAGGAAAGGGACAAAGGTATTTTCGTAAGCTCGCATGTCGCACTCTCACACCTGAGGAGTCTAGCTATGGGCAGCAGCCCCCACCCTCAAAAAAAACCAAAACAAACAGGAGATTCACATATGAGCTTTCAGGCGGGCATCTGTGAGTCACGGGCAAGTATCTCATATTAATCGGGTCCCGCTTGGGGCCACGTGATTCAGTCTGATCCTCATTGGCTTGGGGGAGGGCGATTTCTACCCCCTCCCCCACACCAGGGAGGCAATGATAACAAAGGGGGGGGGGGGGCACTGCCACAGGAGAGCTGCCTTCAGAAGGTGGGGGGTGGGGGTCACTGTCTTCAGAAGGCGAGAGGATGGGGAGGAAATGGACCAGCACAGTACAGGCAGAAGACTGGTTTCCAGCATGGTACTAGGGCCGTCCACTGTTTGACCTCAGAAACATCAGAGGAAGCCTTCGCTTCTCCAGTACGGGCGCCTCAGAGCTACTGCTCACCTTTCCATTGACACCTTAAATCAACTGTCAGCCAGCTTGCTTCAACTGTAAACAACGGAAACACTAGTTTGCAAAGAATTTCCCACGTCAGTCAGAGTCCATACTGGCCCGTTCACAGCACAACGAAATCCTTACGAAATCCACATATTCCAAACCATAAGCTTCAGCTTCAACTAAGACGACGTCCTCTTCCGTCACTCTCCCTGCCTCCCACACATCTCTCACACACAGCGCTCTTAGATCAGAGAGCTTAAACAAACAGAATCTGCTGGAGCCTGGATGCTCACCTGGTCAATTACGAGCATTCCTAACAAAGTCGTCACGAGGAAACGACCTACCGAAAAAAAGGTCAACGGGAGAAAAAAAAAGAAGGAAGACATACCTGCCCCAAGGCCATGGAGCTGAGCTCAATGCCCCGGTTTCAACACTGGCTGCACGCGGCCCAATGGGGACAATGGAGGAATCACATGACCACACCCCACAAATGAAAATAACCATCATTCAATTATTTGGAAAAAAAAAGTTTTACTTGAAACAATGACTTTACAACAAAGTATAAATAATGATTTTAAAAGTTTGATTTCCATTTTTATACAAAAATAATACATCAAAGACATAATCATTTGTGGTGTTTTTCCATCTACGGTATAACCCGGTAGCCCGCCCCCACCCCAATCAGATGGCAGGTCTTCACAGATAAATGAGGATGGCAGGAAAAGCTCCGTGACCTTTTTGTAAGAGCGACGTTTGGTCGCCGAGAAGACGACGTGAGGATGCTGGAGTCAGACGTGAGGGACAATTTATGCCTGAACCTATAACTAGCCCTTTATTTATAACCCGCAGGAATTTCTGCAGCATGACATGCCCCCCCCCCCATAACAGGTGAACAAATACACCTTCAGAAAGCCCCTTAAACCAACCTCCTCTGCCTCCTTTTTCCACCTAAGGGTTCCTGGTATTTAGAGGTTGAATACGAGACTGTTTGTTAATGCGGGGGTGCTGGGGGGGTGGGGGGCATTTCTCAGACTCATCGGGACCCATCGCTGCCCTTTCATCTCTCGCCCCCCCCAGCATATTACGTCCTGATAATTACTGTTTTGCTTGGAAATAGCCGAATGTTTGTGTTGCTACGGAGCGAGACGACGACTCGCGCAGCTGGAAATTAAAAGGGCCATCTACAGATCAGCCCACAGGCTGCTCACGGCCCCGAGTGGGTTTGATCCAGCCATGGCCGCCTGAAACTGTGGGCCGCACCCCCTAATCGCAGGATTGGCCTTGAGGACGCTGGTGTGGGGCCACGCTCTCCGATCTCAGCCGGGTCTCTTTAGTGATTCTCGATGCGTTCATCCGCCAAGAATCACCTCTTCACCTTCACTTACGAATCTTCATCTCTTTACACGCCGGAAAAACTTAAACTGATAAAAACCCTAAAGGGATGAAGGGGGGAGGGACATCTTAGCGTGACCAGTGACATTCAGGTTCAGATCTGTCACCCCACGACGGCACCTTCACTGATTGGTCACACACGCTCTTCAGATAGATCTTTTTCCATCACGCAAAGTGCCAGAAACATCCAGATTTGGGGCCGGTGGGCATTTCTTGCCAGGGTCACTTTCAAAGGTATGGACGCATATAGAAAGTCACATGGAAGACTCGGTACAACTGAACAGGAAAGGGGAAGCTGCTGAGGTCATCCTCCAGTCATGTGACCCACGGTGATGGGGGCAGGTTACTGATTGTCATACGCTCACAAGGTTTCCTCCCCCTGGAGTCTCACTGATGGCGATGGCTCTGAGACAGCCAGCTCGGATGGGAGCCCCACCACCCATCTGGGGTGTCCCCCCCTGCCTGCCCATCCCACCCGCCTCGGGATGGACATGCACATGCACCCACACATCTCCTGCCTAATCTGACTATTCACCTTGTTCTAAATATCTCTAACACAGATAGCATAAGAAGGGTCACTCTCCTTCTTCCGTTTGCAGGATAGAAAATAAAAATACTGTTTTCCTCTGGAAACGCCTCCGAGAGCAGCGGCTGCGTCCTAAGCCCACGCTCCGCAGGAAGCCCTGCAGTGTCCCATTCCTTTGGCTCGTTCAGCCATCTTGTTCTTCATCCCATGTGGCGACACCTGCTAGGCCCTTAGTGGTCTTTAGCGCCAGACCACCGCTCCTCAATGTCCAGAAAGTCGGTCATCAGAAGCTGGCATGGTCGCCGTGGCGAGAGGGGGTGGGGGGGTTGGGGAGGGGCGCATTCCCATTGCCTGGCGCCGAGGAAGTCAGGTATGTGTGGTCACCAGGCTTGCAGAGGACACTGCGAGAAGAGAGGACAGGAGGGAGTCAAAAACAGGAAACAGGCCACCAACGGCAATCGAGACGCCGCAGTGCTGGCAAATCGGCGGCCAATAATCACAGCTGCGGAATCACTCCGGGGAAAGGTCTCATTCCAGTTCGGCGCGTGACGGATTGGGCGCAGAGGCCACGGCGGATCTATTGGCCATAAACCACATGCCACACCTGACCAAATACACTCCCTTCCTTGTAATGAAAGGCCCGTGTTTCCACTGAAATTCTTTCTGATCTTCGCCTGCTTTTTTTCGACTCACGGGGTGGGTGTAGGGCAGCTGACCCTGTGCTGACCTACAGGCCAGCAAACAGCCCCACCTGATAAAGGTGGGCGACCAGCTGTCATTAGGTAAGTCTCTGACTGGCGGTGGGGGGGGGGGGGGCATCAGTGAGCAGGTGGTCTCAGCAAACAAGCAGGTAATAAAGGAGGAGCCGTCTGCAAGCGCGGCCTCCCCCTGAATCTGCACCACCCAGGCCAAATACACAGCCTGATAAGACCAGGAGGACCCACGGGCAAATATGCCCACTCAGCGGGGGGTAGGGGGCACGCCTCACACCCACAGCCACCCGGCACGCTTCAGTAGCCCCTTCAGCGCTACTTGCCGCGTTCGCCCAGCGATTCAGGAGCTGAGGTTTGGCTGACACCTGCTTTTACATTTGACTACCCATCATCCTCTCAGTGGCAGGAGTCTCAGAGGACAGGAGGGCGCTGGGAGGGGGGGGGGGTCTGGCTAAGGTGACAATTGCAGGTGCCCGTAAGAACACAGGTGCAGTGTGGGAAACTGCGGGTGTGAAAGTCACAGGGAACAGTGCCTTGGGAAGAGGTGGTAGAATGAGGGAAAGGCCTACATTCCCACTGCCTGCAGCCCCCCCCCCAAAGTCCGTAGCAGGCAAGCAAAGGCAGGGGCAACTCCAGTGGGGGGGGGGCACCTGAACCTGAGGGAGGGAGCAAATGAGTAGGGACAGTCTGAGCCATTGCACTGCCTAGGAGAGTCGACCACCGATTGGCCGAGGCAGCCTGATAACAGAGCGCCCTTACATGCATTATTTCCCATAATGCATCGCATTGGCATGTACGGTAACCACCAGCAATCCTTTCAGTGATCTATTACAGACTGAATGAGAGCTGCACCTCAAATCAAGGTTATCTGTGGGACGAGAACAGACTGGCATCAAAGCAATCTGGGGTTTATCTCATCTGCACAATGACGTCCCATGGAATTATGGGAAATTAAATGACCCAGAAGGCATGACATTTGGTCAGGTGCCGGCGGCAGTGCAGGTGATATTCTGCGATTGTGGTGGCCTTCAGCAGGTGACAGTGAGAGATTGAGAGTCACTGGGTGAAATCACCCTAAAACAGAAGGTGGTGCTGATTTTCTCCCAGGCATGCCCCCGCCCCAGTGCAAAGCCAAACCGGGCCGCTCGGACGGCGTATTTACCCAGGAGAGACCCCCCAATGGCACCATCTTGTTTACAGCTGTTTCCTGATGTGACAGGGATTAGAGAGGCTGTCAAACAAGGTCAACACACCCCCAGCCCCCAAGACATGCAATCCATGCTCTTTACGTGCCAAGTCTGTATAGGAAAAGATCAGCAATGAGAAGTTAAGACCAGGCAAGCTAGCCTGGGGAGTTAGCACAAGTGCACCTTTAGGGGGCAGCTATGCACCTAATACAATATGAAGCCAAACTGGTTAATGCATCTTTCTGCCAGGATTAACACAGAAGGTTAAGAGCTATGGGGAATTGTGCCAACCTCCCAGGTACCCAAGCTTCTACAACACATCACGTTCAGTGCAGAAGCACACAGTGAAGAGATGGACACAGTAAAGAGAGGGACTGTATGGACCTTATGGGGACCGGGACTTCACCACACAGACTGGCCAAGGAGGCCTGATTTGGGCCCGATTTGGGCCCCTGAGGGGGACGTGGCACCGGTGACTGACCTGCTTGCTGGATGACATGGAGCCAAGGGAAGCGATGCTGTTGGCGTCTGTCACCACCATGGCGGAGGGGAAGCGTGAGGGATGGGAGTACTGGGGGGGTTCCTGTTTGTGGGGGTACACTAGGAAAGGGAAGGGAAGGGGAACAGAGAAACAGCCGGTAGGTCACATGACCGCCACAGAGCACATCAGGCCGTATGCGGGGGAGTGGCGTACTCACTGTGTGAGTGCGTAACAGCGGCCATGAAGGGTTGCTGGGTCATGTGACTGGGCGCCTGCTGCATGAGACCCTGCTGGTGCGGGCTGTGCAGCTGCTGCGGGAACTGCACTGGCTGCAGGGCAGTCAGGCTGCCCGTCACACTGTTGATGACGGGTACGGTCTGCGCCTGCGAGGTGTTAAGACCTGGGGGGGCATGAACGTCAGCTGTCATCGGCTCTCCCAGCGGGGATTGGCATCCAAGCCTTAAACCAGAGAATTCCAGTAAATGAAGGTAATGGCAGAAAAAAAACCGGCTGCTCACTCTGTGCGATAGCCATGACCCCGGAGAGGGGCATGATCAGGTTCTGGGCCTGCTGGTGGGGGTGGTGGGAGCTGTGGATGTTGGTCAGCGTGCTGACAGGAGGCAGGCTTCCGCCTGACACGGGGATCTGCGGGGGGAGACACACAGACCCAAGGTAAGGCAGCCAGCCCACAGCGCTGGGCCCGGGCCCCCCCTAGCTGAAACAGAGCGGGCTCTGCACAGTGGTCCCATTGTGAGCCGTTGTCAGTGGGGCCCGGTGGGGTCACACAGGGGCCCTGCTTATCTTATCAGGGCTGAGAGAGGCCCTCCGTGCTCACCATCTTGGCATCAGGTGACAGCAGGCCATGGCCGGGGTCCAGTCCTCCCGGCGACACCTGCTGTAACACAGACTGGCTGGTAGCCATGGCATTGTTGCCATGGTGATTGATGGTCGTGGAGGAAGTGACCTCACTGGCTCCCTGCTGACTGTACCGGACCCCTATACGGAAAGAGTGGAAATTTGAGTTGGGAGGCCTTCCAGACGGACAGACAGTGATGATGTCACAGAGGCGTCGGCCGGCCTCGCTGCCACTCTGTGACTCAGACAGCAGAGCAAACAGAAACGGCTTTTCAGCCAGAGCTATCAGGCCCAGCACACCAAGGCCACGTCACACACACACGCACACACACACACACCCACAACGGTCAGATCTTTACCTGATCGATGAACGGAAAACAAAAGGAGCCGTGCGTGACACATACAGCTATGAAGCTGTCATATCACTCAGCCGCATATGGGCCCCGGGTCCATGGCCCAGGGGCCACACAGCCATGACCGCACCAGCCCCGCTGAGCGGCTGTTTGCTGAGCCACAAGCCCGGCAAGATAGCAGCAGAGCAAACAGCTGGGCTCCAGAGACACTGTCCGCGGTAGGTGCATTCCTGTCCCGAAGCGGCTGGCGGCCCAGCGCAGCCTCGTCTGACCAGAGACAAGCGTGTTTACACACGTAGGCCATCCCTGACCTGCTCATAGCACACAGCTCACCTACAACACGCCGTTGCTCACGTATGTAATTAGCCCGTCCAGAACCTTACTAAAGCCAGAAAACACATCACAGCTAAGGATACACTTCATTTCACCTTGATTCCACACAGTATTTACTAATGAGTCCGAGTGACATTGCCACACCTCCCTCCCCCCCCCCGCCTGGTCAATGGCGACAAGAGGCTGTAAACCTCTCACCCCCACATGGATGACACAATGGCTCGTAAAGATGCTGTTTTACAGCATCGTCACGCCTGTCCCCCCAAAAAAACCTCACTCTCTGTTCAGCCGCTACATCCCAATCACCCCCCCCAAAACAAGACACTGGAGAGGGATGTCTGGGATGTCTGCTGGCCCTGAGCCTAGTCCTCCCTATGCCCCCCCGCAGCCTGGCGCAGGCTCGCCTACCACAACCGCAGCAGGAATTCAGACCATAAACAGATACTAACCCTAGGTCAGTTTGCTCGGATCAGCTTCACTTGCTGTGGAATTTTATTCCTGGGACCAATGTGGACCTGACAGAGGTACAGAGGTCAGGAGCCAAGCCGTAGTTTACCGGCCAGCCTTAGCCACTACCGTCATTTCTGGAATTCTACACGGACTTTCGACATATATCTACAGCCATTAGTTTGTGGCGGTCAACCATAGACAGGATGTTGCAATCAGACCACATGTCCTTCAGGCACACTTAGTTGGACCCCATATCACTGGAGGCATGCTCAGTTAGACCCCGTGTTACTAAAGCCGCACTCAGTTAAACCTTCAGTCACTGCAGGTGTGCTCAATTGGACCCTCCGTCACTGCAGGCATGCTCAGTTAGGCCCTGCATCAGTCCAAGCTCGCTCAGTTGGGCCCTCAGTTACTGCAGGTGCGTTCAGTCGGGCCATAAGTCACTGCAGGGGTGCTCAGTCAGACCCCATGTCACTGCAGGCGCGCGCAGTTGGGCCTTCCGTCACTGCAGGCATGCTCAGTCGGGCCCTACGTTACTGCAGGCCTGCTCAGTCAGAATGTCCATCAACACACGCAAATAGTATCTCACATCGATTTCTCGACCTTCAAATGGCGGGTAGCAGGGAGGGGGGCTCATGAGAGATGGGAGAGGCAGGGAACTGCTGCTGGGGGCTTGAGCAGCTGCCGTAGGGGATGAAGGCCCCCCTTGCTCTCTGCAGGACACATGTAGTATAAACACCGACTCCCCCCTCTCCTCAGCAGGGGCCTTAGTGGACCCACTGCATATCAGAGACACTGGTAGGACACGGTGAGGCCTCTGTGACCCGGGGGGGTCAGCACACACATAAACATACACAAGACACTGGGTCTGTGTTGGTCCCATCGACTTCCATGTCAATGTAATTAACTCGCCTCAAGACAGCAGAAGTCTTAGACTTCTGATTCGTATTCGCCTCGTAAACATGGCAGCAGCACTGGAGCTGTGTTCATAGCATCTGCTGACTCAGCGCTTAATAAGACAGTTAAATTCATCCGGAAAATACAGATGCTGATGAAGACATACCCCGGCTCAGCTGAGCGAGGATGCAGGGGACCACGGGTAGCAGGTCGAACATGGAGAAACACGGGCAACAAAGGAACCAAATGGCTTAACTTTGGAGCATATCCATACTATAAAGAAGTAAAGACTTTCACCCAAAGCTAACAATGCTGTGGAGCTTATCAAAGAGCTTATACTGACCACCCCGCATAGAACGCTGCATTTCGGGGACGTGTCAGCCTCTCACGGCCCGGACCTCTGCCGCCTGCCTGTCTGCCCTGCACAGGACATCGCATTTCGGGGACGTGTCAGCCTCTCGCGGGCAGGACCTTCACCTCGACCCGGACTTACTGGGACTCGCTCTGGACCATTCCCAGAGTGCTACTGGCACCGGCAGCTGGCTGACCCAGGAGCTGAGAACAAGGGTCTTAACAGAAGCCCTGCTGACCGCCAGGCAGAAGACCCACCTCTCCAAAAAGGTAGGCAGGGCGACCCACCTGATCTCAAGTTTGGGATTGGCAGCCCATGTTGCTAAGAAACCGACCCAAAACCACCATCCGAGCCGACTCCATAGCAACCCAGTTCCCTCTACCATCTCTGAGGGCCAGCATAAGGTGGAGGCTGGACCAGGCCATCAGTCCTGTCAGACCAGAATGGAACCAATAGTTCTACAGACAGCTCCTGCTGGTGTCCTCTGTGCTATGACCAAGCCACTCTGCTCTGTGTGAGTGTGTGTGTGTGTGTGGGGGGGGTCTTTAAAAAGCCCTCCCTCCCCCCCCAGGCCCAAGAGAGATAAATGAACCTAGTTTACAGTCACTGCAGTCTTCTAATACACCACAGACAATAAGACCCCCTGTAGGGGGAGGGTACTGAATGGGGGGGGACCCCTTTATCAAAGGACTGGGAGATGTAGTAGCCGAAGGATTTAATTGTCAATTAAGCACGCATAATGCAGGCAGCACCATGACAACGCAAGGGAGCCCCGCGGGGCGCTATTGTCCGGAGCAGGTTGGACGCTGAAAAACAGCTGATGCAGTAGGAAGGAGAGCGAGGGGAGTCTTGTAAGCCCCCCCCCCCCAGGAACCTGAGGTCACTGACTGGTCAGGTGTGCTGGAAAACAGTTCGTTTGCAAACAAACTCCCCACCTGCAGACCCGCGTCCAGTGACATCAGCTCACAGCAAGTTCTTTCATGTCCCTGATATGGCCCGATTGGCCTGCGCTGCTGCGGGCCCTGCGCTGCTGCGGGCCCTGCGCTGCTGCGGGCCCTGCACTTCGAGAGCCGACACGCACCACAGCGCCGTGAGTGGCCCCGACGGACCTCAAACGAACCCTCTTATTCCAGGACTCCTTGCCGCCTTGGCCGGCAGAATTTAGGGGACTCTCCCCGACCTCATCCCGACCTCCACATCCCAGGGCACAACATGCTCAGCCTGCCCACTGTGGGGTGGAGATTGCAGGTACAATTCGGATTGCTGCGGAGATCCGAATAACAAAGGCACTCACTCGCCCTTTCCTTCCCCCTCTGCCTATTCTTTCAGCGACCTGCTCCAACCGTTCCTCACAACAAAAAGCAAAAAAAAAACAATGTTGTCTCTCCGCCATGAGGAAACCCTGAGCCGGTAGAAGTCGGGGTTTAACATAAGTGAAAGGATCAGGGTCGTCAACGAGGAGCACGAAATCGAGAGTGATGGGCCGCGCCCAGGGCAGCGCTACCTTGCATCTTGTCTGGTGGGGAGGCACTGGGCTGCTGGTGGGGGGAGCTGTGGGACAGGAGGGAGTTCAGGTTGTGGGGGGTGCCGCTGTAGGCATCCAGGGCCAGCTTCTGCCGGAATGCCTCCTCCTTGCGGCGGTTGGCGAACCAGTTGTAGACACGCACCTCCGTGACCAGATTGGAGCCCAGACCGTGGGCTTTGGAGGGAGACACACCCCTCTGCAGGCACTCTGCCCTTGTGGGGGGAGTAGAAAGGAGGGGGGGGGGGGTCATGTCAGTGATCCAGGCGCAGATTCAGCAGAGCTCGCTGGTGCTCGGATCTAGAGACTCTCACCTGTTGCACTCCTCCACCAGCGCCTCCCTCTCCTCCTTGCTGGGGTTCTTCTGCCGCTCGTAGGCCTGGTAGAGGATTTGCTGGGACGCCGGCCCCCACTTGAAACGGTTGCGCCGCATTTTCTTGCAAGTGGGCTCGACGCCCGCTGCCTCGTCCCCGGGCTGCCCCAGGCTCTGCCCAGACTGACTGAACTCTGAGAAAAAGAACAGGACCTGATCCTGACTGCCCTTGCCTGTCAAATCGCTGCCAGAACCTTGCACTGCCTGGTTGAACTCTGAAAAATAAGAAAGGGCAGATTCAATCTGGGTCACAGGGCATCGAGCAAAGCACACAGCAGAGAAGCAGGAACGAGGAGGACGCGGAACGCACGGCAAAACAAACCACGTCGGCAACTTCTAACTGAACGAACCTTCCCTCTGTTAATGTGACATCACAACCTGTGGAATTGGTGTGGGGACTGGATTTAAATTCCATAAGGCATTCAGGATAACGCCCCCTTCCCGACCTTCACTCTCTTCACGTCATTATAATATGAGCTATAATATGAACTTGAATTTTATTTAACCATTTTTATCAGTGAGGGACCAGTCACCCTGTCTTGGGGTTAATGGCTTAACTCTACTTTGTTTATTCATGAGAGTACAACATGTGTTTCTAGAATCCAACTTATGTGACAACACAAATATAGAATCAATTTGTGACTTTTTAAAAGAAATACAATGACAAACAACAGAAAACAAAAACTTTGGGATTTTTTTTTTTGAAAGCTGAATCCACTCATGGACTCAAGTCCAAACTAAATATGGGAAAGCTCTGGATATTGTTTTTTTGCAAAAACACTGACGTCACGACAGGACAAAAAGCCAAAATCAAACGATTTTTGACGTTATTATACAACAAGCAGTCTGTGATATGCAATCAGTAAACAGTACTGCGGGAAAATATTTCATATTTGTATACTTCCTCAAAATAGCCAGTTCTTCTTTTTATACTTGTCGCTTAATTATGTCTGATAAAATGTTCTTTTTATAAAATAATTGCACTTACGTCGGAGGATCTCCCGCTGCTTCCTGACGTACCAGGTGTACAGCGCCGCGCGCTTCTGCGTCTTCATGGGCGTACCCTTGTTCAGGTGCTGGGAGAGGTGCGATTGGTTGAGGCCGGTGACGTCGACAACCTCGCGCTGAGGGATGTTGTGCTGCTGCATGTAAGCTTTGATCATACGCGCGGCGCGCCACGGGTCCTCGCTGCGGTGTGGCGTAAAGAGCACAGACAGAAATATCTTAGTTAAAGTGACGCATGATGAAGAGATGCACATCAAAAACCGCACGGATAATACTTTGGAGCAGTAGCACTTATGATAAAGTATTGCATTAGTTATAGGCATCCGCTTGTTTATGATCGATTCCGTTCCATAGTCAAAGTGTTCATAAAAGTTTAGTACCGCACACTAGAGAAAAAGACTTTATTAAGTCTCTGACTTTCTTTGAGTAACCATGATTTAAAGACAGACCCGCAAGAACAATTGCGAAGTACACTAATAAACGATCGTTAATCATTGTATCCCACGGGCCGTAAATACTTCCAAAGGTTACTGATTGCATTTCGCTGGTAAAAATCCGCTGGAGTTTCATAACAGTCACAGATAGTGTCTCTTGTTCACATCAAATGGAAACTATTGAGCCGCAAACGCAGACCGGCCGTTAATTCATGGTGTAGGAAACTTAAAGTTTAGTAACACGCATTTAAGGGGGACTTCTTACCAGTTTCAACGAGACAATGCGCGTGGATTTAGAATTAAGAACTGTGTTTCTGCATGAAAATTGGATCGTCAAAAGAACACCAGTCTGGTTTTCCTTATTTTTCCTATTCGTGGCAAATTATAGGCCTATTTATGCTAAAACGGGGTAATTTTACCAATAGCAAGTTAATATTTTTTTCGTGTAAGTTGGATGAATTATTCAAACTATACGACATGCACAAACAGTCTGTTTTGGTTATTAAGATATTCCCCTAGTCTTACTGGAATTATTTGAGTCGATTTAATTAGGAAAAGTATTATTCATATTTTTTATTTTAGACTTAATATCTGTAAAATACATTTAACGTCTCTTTACATCGCAAATATCTAAATGTAAATGTAGGCCTAACATCAAATGCAAGAAAATTAATTATGATCCTTTCACATAATATGTTTAAAAGGGAATCTTTTGGAAATTTACGTTTTAAATCGGGAGACGACACTACATACACATTTTAAAAAAATTAAAACTACATCTTCTCCTTAAAATCGATACATCATATTGGAGATCTCACCGCACAATACCGCGCTACTAAATGAAAATTCACGACCCTGTCAAACTGCATTCAGGCCAGAACAGCAAAAAAATTAACACTTACCCCTCACATCAGATTTAGACTAAGTGGCGAATTGTCGTAGGAGATCACAAATCAACACTGTTGTTTGTTTTGGAGAATGCCGACATTTAACACTGTGAGTCTGGATATGTTGGTTTATAACGTTCGACAATGAATAACCCGATCTCTGCTCACTGTAATCGTACGCTACTGTGTATCTTTCAGTAGATGATTTATAGAATAAAATTAATAATAACTTAAGCACACGTGCTTTCGGTTTAATTTCAACGATGTCCTGTATTTGTTTATCTTATTGCGAGTGGCAACTACATTAATGCATTTCCTGGAAAATAAAGAAACCTTTTTTCAAAATTCCAATAAGAAGAAAAATGTTTGAAATGTATATTTTGAGCGCATACATTCAGTGAAGAAGTAAAACCACCATCACCAATAATAATAATTACAACAGCAACAATATTAGAGTATCATTATTAAATTACGCTCACTTTAAAAGATTTTGAGATTATATATATATATATATATATATATATATATATATATATATATATATATATTACATACACATACATACAAAATGTTAAACTAAACTAATAATGATAATATAATTAAAAACACGAGTGATCAATAATGGCACCTGAAACAACCGCTCCCGCTTAACATAAATAATCTACATTACAAGTTACAATTTAACAATATTTTTCGTTTCTTGGTATTATTGCTTCTCCTATAATTATTAATGCTGTGGCGAGAAAAAAAACTTTTAATTACAATCGAATATGCAAGTAAAATGAATGATTACATGTTTCCAGATCAATTGTAGTTTCCAATGCTTCACGCTAGCGATACTGGTTAATAATAAATAGTCGCTTTCTGTTGATAATTGGAATAGTAAAAAAATAATACGCGATGTGGATAATTAGTAACCAAAATACGAAAAGAACAGTGTTGGCGCGTTGTTTAAATATGTAAACACCAGGAACATCATTAGAATTTTCAAGTTTCAGTTGAAAGTATTTATTCGATTGACGAATAAATGACGCTGTAAATTTGCCTGAATCAAGTTTGTTAAAAAATAATGAAACATCTAAATTGTGGCCTACCGTGACCATTGAAACTGGCCGGGACAATATATTAAATTCATTACAATTCGGTATCATCCCATAGGGCTTGAGTGAATGGATTGGGGCGTATTGCAGAAAATATTAGAATATAATAACGTTCATGCGAAGCCCGCACAACCAAAGAGTCACTGCGGCGGGGTGCGGACACGAAAACCCAGCAGAAGTGAGCGGGTAGTGGGCTGAAAGTATCTGGGATCTCGATACGGACATGACGTGGATACAATCGGTACAAACGCTCTTGCTGTCTTTAATTATTTATATAATTTAATATTCTATGATTTTGTGTGTGTGTGTGTGTGTGTGTGTGTGTGTGGGGGGGGGGGGGGGTGTACACATAGTCAGAAATGCGTTTTCTTATGGCCTTTGCCAGACCTCATCTTTATGGATATTAAATCACACCCTTATGTTTTAGTGTTCAATGTTTAATAAAAAAATATCTCTCCAAAGTTAAAAGTCAGTTTGGCCCAGGATGTCACACAAAAGATGTCAGCTGGGTTTGCAAACTGATGTGCATACAACGATATGAAAAACGTCATTACCAGCATGTCTCACTGGAACATTTAAATCCCCTTTAGAAAGTGGCGCTTTTTCACTGGAAATCACATTTTTGCCTGCCGTTGACATTCTCACCATCTTAGGCCTGAGAATAATACAATGACACTTGCCCCGACCTGGGACTTAACGCCGGATAATACTCTGTTACGCTGCATGTCGGATTGTGTCGGATTGTCTCGCGGCCTACAACTGTAAAATATAAAGTATAACGCTCAACTTTTTAAATCTAGTTCAATTAATTCTTAAAGTCCATGCACTATTATATATACATTAAATTTCATTGTGAAATATGCTACTCACGATAACATTCTTTCCACTTCAGCCTTTTGCTCCACCGCCTCCTGCGTGTTAAGGGCCTGGAGCTCCTTCAGGATCGGGGGCGTATCGAAATCGTCCCCGTCCTCAGAGCCCTCGTCGCCCGAAAGCTTGTTCCCTTTGCTATGGCCGTTGGTCAGTGTATGGAACACAGGCTTTGAGTCCGAATCGCTCCCATTAATTTTCGACCCCGGCGGGGACATCTGTAAGTTTTCCATTTTAACTCCGAAGCCGGCTGGTGATGGGTCCATGTCATCCAGAGCCTGGATGAGAAGATCTTTGGTAACTCCGGAGTCCAGCAAGGCGCTCAGGAGCTCCTGCTGAAGAGGTGTCAACTTCGACACCATTTTGGAGAGCATTAAAACTCAGTGTTACCCGACAAAAAAGAACAGAGGAGAAAAATATATAGAAAAGAGAGAGATACGAGATGTTCTTTCCCCCCTTTCCCTTTCTCTCTCTGCCTCACTCCCTCGTCTCCAGCCTCAGAGCCTGAAATTGGGAGTCTCCAAAGGGCACCTGCTTGGAGGTCGTCGCGAGCTTGCCTGTCGGCTAGAATGATTTAATTTGCCATGATGCCTGAAGGAGGGCCGGCGATATAAAACAGCAATAAGTGGGCTGGCTTGTCCTGCATGCAAATGCTGGGAAAGTAAGCGTATTGACTGAGTGGCAGGTAGACGGAGTGTTTACACAGTACCTCCGGCGCTTTTATTGGCTTCGGTTATCTGTCAAACTTTACGTGAACTTTGGACTTGTTGGGCAAACGCTTTCTTAAAAGGGGTGGTATCGTATCCATGGTTTATTATGACCATTATCGCCGTTATTATTTCATGATTGTTGTTGTTATTGTTGCTGTTAGGTAAAACGCACGCTGCCCTTGAAAATATATGTACGTAAATCAGGTTTCATGCATAAACTCGGAGACCCCAATTTAATCGCACCAATTAGTCAACAACCCTCTAGAAAGAATCAATCATGGTTTTATTACCATTTAATTAATTGACTTAATGGGAAAGTTCTTTTTTGTATGACCCATTTAAATGCGCAAAACAAATGTTTAAGTGAAAAACAAGAAATATATTCTCCTAGTGATTATTATATAAAATTCTAATACAATTCCTTAGTAAGCCTGCATTTTAGATTTTATTAGTTTCATATGCATACATCTACATATACATATATGCATACATACATAAATACTTGTCTTGGCGTAGTGGGCGGCAAATACCAGGTTGTTAATGTTTCTTTATTTAATTAATTTTAACAAATTAATCACACCGCCATAAATAAGCCATAGATATATCAATAAATTACAGTTACATGGAATAAGATATAATGTAATATTGCGAAAAATTAGATTGTAGCTATGTTTTAATGAAAGTGCAGCTTGACACTTGTGCACATTAAATTGCAAGCTATGTTCGCAACAAATACCAGCGTGATGTTAAAGCCGTGATTAGTAAAATACCCCCTTTTATCTGAATAAACATTTGTGCAGGCACACTCTCCCAGAACAGATCAGGCTGTGATCCCGGCCAGTTCAAACGCTCAGGACGCACAATGGCGCGCGGGAGGTGGCACAAGTCCCTCCGGCGCGAGAAAAACGCTACAAAATGGCCCGCAAGGTGCACAGAATAAGTCGGGAGATCTCTCTGACCGGCGAGACCACGTTTCAAAATGTGGCGCTAAACGGTGAACGATATACTAGGCGCTCATAAAACAATAACCTATATAATAACTCCAATGCACTTTGTGTGACAGGTAGGCCTATGTCGTGACGTCTCTAAGAAAATAATCTAATATAATATATCGAATGAAAAAACCTAACTACCACAAATACATGGGCAAACCCATTCATATAGAAAGGGCGCGGAAGGATGGATATATCAGTTTGACATAATTTTCCGGCATCATGCAAAGATAAAATTTAAAATACAACCATGTTGCAGAGGTTATCATTTACCAATGATGCAAGCGATTTGTGTACATTTTACTCACACATGTTAAGGAATACTCGATGACTTAAACCAAAAGACCGGAAATAAACAGATGGAAACGGGAACGGCGATGCACCTGTACTGGCTCTATAAAGCAGGTACTCCGAAAATCACCGTGGGAGACCGTAATATTGCTCTGATTACTACCGCTTACTTGGCAATTGTATGGTGACTGTGTTATGATAAAATTATAATTCACACCTTTATGTAGGCCTAATATGAATGACAGGCCTACTGTTATATTAAACACAGAACAATGTATACTACCACTGCAATAGTGCAAATAAAATAAATAATAATAATAGATTGTATCGTATTATTATTGCTATTGCCATTGCTATTATTGCGTCTTTTAAACGATCTTTAATTTTTACGAATTGTGAATCTGGCAATTAAAGAAAACAAAGGATTTATAATTACAAAATATGTATTAAGATGAATACACCTCCAGATGCAATTTACATTTTAATGCCGACAACTATAAAACTGGGATAGCATGAACTTAACGAATAATAAAAAATGCAGAATATAATATGGATGCATGTCGTTTGGCTGCCGTCTTTATCGTGGGTAAAGCAACGTCGTGGCTGCCCACAGGTAATCCTCCCGCAATCACACGTTGAACGGGCGAAAACATCAACTAGGTAAAACTGCCAATATATACGGCTGTTTTATAAGAATCAAATCGAAATATACACGGTGGGAAATGAAGAGGAAAAGTTCAGTCAGTGATTAAATACGGTAAACCACACAAAGCGTGGCGTATACTGTGTATCATATGCTGAAATGAATATTTTATGTACGGCGTTTTTGTTTTTTATCATCATGCCTCACAAATGTTGCTACTGATCAGGCTACGGTACTGACGCAAACCGCTGAACTGAACAACAGATGCCCAAATATAATTTGCATCTCTTATTAGGCATAGTCTTCATTCGTTTTGGTAAAATAGGATCAATCATACACAAAGATGACAAGCAGCGTTTCACGGACAATCAGTAAAAAGAGGACGTACATATTTGCCAAAAGATGGTACAGTCGGATCTCGGGATAACAAAAAACAATTGATTGTTCCTATCGGGGTCTTTGTTCTTTGAAGACATTTAGTGTACTTGGAAAAAATCGTTCATCTCCTCTCCAAATTATTCACGAAACGCCTAGACCGACCAGCAGTTTGCCAGCACTAAAACCGTATTGTAGCAAAACAATTAAAATCTGCCCTTAACACTTCCTCGGAGCGGTATTTTCATTGTGGAAGTTTGTTGTCAGAGAGAGAAGGGCAATAAATTAATTTCGTCAAGCGTGCATTGAACGCATTGCCCTATCAACTATCTTCAGATCCCTGACTTAAATACTGTATTGTGTTCTGATTGTGTTCTGTCACGGAGATATTCTAAGTGGAGGACTGCTTGAAAGAGGCTATTAGACGATATTTAACTGGATTTTGCAATCCCATCCTGAATAAAAATATTGAAAAGAGATATAGTGAGGCAACGAACGTCAGTTAATCCTTAAACCACAAATACTTACATATTATATTATATTGTATTATATTATATTATATGTGTGAGTATTTTATGTATGTCACGTAAAAGTCGCTTAAAGTATGTCCGAAGACACCGATTCCGTTTTCTGCTCCGAAATAACTGAAGAGTGGCTACGCTGTCAAAAATTAACGACAAATAATAACAAGCGGCAAAAACCATTTATCCAGAAAGCCAAGCCTCGGCTTCGGTGGAGCGGAGCGAAGTGCCAGCGAAGCACGGACGGCCCGAAGACTCTCACAGAGATTAGCGAAACGGGACAGTTGGGTGACCTGGACAGTGACGGACCGAGGCAGTTAACACGTTGTACACCTGCTGGTCTTGGAATAACATAAGTCGGCGAAACGCTATTATATCCCTTGCTCCCACCATGATGAAGTACTGAAAAAGTGATTCTCACTCTCCAAAGGCTTCCCTCCTGTATGCCACTTCACACATAAAGTATATGTAGAGATATAATAACCATCAGTGATTAGGACAGTTCATCTCCTTGCGATAGGTTTTGGTTTTTACCTACTACAATTGTCCAGTTCCTCTTAAATGTACGGCCTGCTGCTTCTCACCTGACCCCTCTACGGCTAACAATCCCCAGTCATGGAACATGGCCGCCGGATCGATGGAGGAACTTGTTCCAGAAAATGTAAGGTTTGTTTTGGCGCTGAGCGTACCATTGTTCCACCATTACTGCAGAGGGCTGTAACGTGGAGCACTTCAGAGGTCCGATTTGTGTTGGACAAATCCACAAGGACCTTAGATTATTCCTAACGTTATCTCTATAAAAGGCCTTTAGCTGAACACGTCAGCGACACAGGCTGTCTCCAGAGCAGGCCCGGGGTTCAGATGGGCTATCTCTGCCCCGTCCTGTGCTTTCCGTGGCTGACCCATGTGAGACTCAATTGATGGTTCCCCATTGTGCTGGGATTGTAGAGGGACCAGGATAAGAATGAGCCACTCAGCGTGCTGTGATAAGGAGATAAACGCCGGGATCACAGCACCTCTGTGCGTACACATGCCGCACCCACGTCTCCCTGAAGAAATGTGGTCTGTCTGACTCCTGACAGGTCAGCGTCATCTGGCCAGACGCCTCTGCGTTCGGAGACTTTCGCCATGCTGGGATGATGGGCGGCCATCTTAGACTCGCTGCTGGAGGCTCAGGAAAGAGGAGGAAGGTGGCAAAGAGTGACTGGATCGATCTAGTCTATGTCTGTTTGTTTCTTTAATGGGAATATAATGAGTCCAGGGACTAGAGGTTAACTGGAAGCATGGCTAGTGACCCAAACGGAGCCTGGATACGGTACAATTCCCCTGTGACCCCCCCCATCCCCACTGAGGCTTGACGCACAGAGCGGAACGTTTGGAAACTTATTCCAGGTGTCTTTAGGGGACAGAAGCAGCAGATTCACGGTGGGGCCGTGAGGTTCAGCGCCTGGGGAGGATGTCACGTTCCACACACTGAGCCGGACCTTACCCTCTACCCGCCTGTCCCCCCCTCCCCACTGCCTCTGCCCGCCTGCCCCCCCTTCCCCACTGCCTCTGCCCACCCCCCAAGCCAATCTCTCGGTTTGCCAATTTTTGCTCCTTCTGTCCACGCCAACTACAGCCGTCCACCTTTGTTGCTTCCCACAATGCAATTCGTCTCCCTCATGTTCAGTGCATACTTCACTGCCAGGTATCTTGTCTCAGCATGCACTGGGTGGCAAACCACCTACAGCGAAATGTCATAATCTGCAGAACAATGCTAATTCATAACGTAAGATTATGCCATGACCTGCTCAGACATGACATCCTTTTCCTTAAGTAATTAGATCATTACAAAGAGCAGAAGCAGCAGCTGTGGATCTGATGTGGCATTACCTGTGTCTGCATCTCAACATGCCAGAAAGCTCAAGGCTGTCAGCTGATTCAGTGCCAGCAGGGCCACAAATGGCGTTCTCTAGGAGATTCGAGTCTCTCATCTCCACCGGGGCAGAGAGATTCGAGGCCCTGATCTCCCTCCGGGGCAGAGAGATTCGAGGCTCTGATCTCCTCTGGGGCAGAGAGATTCGAGACTCTGATCTCCTCCGGGGCAGAGAGATTCGAGGCTCTGATCTCCCTCCGGGGCAGAGAGATTCGAGGCTCTGATCTCCTCTGGGGCAGAGAGATTCGAGGCTCTGATCTCCTCCGGGGCAGAGAGATTCGAGGCTCTGATCTCCACCGGGGCAGAGAGATTCGAGGCTCTGATCTCCTCCGGGGCAGAGAGATTCGAGGCTCTGATCTCCTGCTGGAGGTGAAGGCTCTGTTGGACTGCCATCGCAGAAGCACTCACCTCAGAAACAGCACAGCCCCCGCCCCTGAGACACAGCCTGCCGATGATCTGGGACCCTTTTTGATGAAAAACCAGACTGTAGCGGGGAGGTGCAGGGTAACGGGGTCTGTCAATAGCCATGGGCCAGGGAGGGTGTGCCTGCTTCTATCAGTCTATCCGTCATGTTTGCTTTGCTGAGTGCGTGTGGCCTGGGGTTCGAGCAACATTTCGGTCTCTCTCCGTCTCCTTCTGTCTCTCTCTCTCGCTCTCTTAGCTGTTCATATGTGCATATGTTTCAGATACATGTAGGTTACTCTGACACATCTGAGCCCCTGCATGCAAGTTCTGCCTTCACATCAGGGAACAATTTATTTCTAACTGTCAAGAGTAATTTACTGCTGTTCCAAAGTGGCGATCCAGGCCCCCATTTGCATGGTGACAGCAGTGGGGTGGGGAGTGAGCTGTCTGCCCCAGCTGGTGTCAGACTGCCCTCGGGGGGGGGGGGGGGCAGGCTGCAGTACCTCCACCTGGCCCAGCAGGGCGGCGCGACCCCTCCTGAGGCGTGGCTACTCCCCCTTACAGGCACGCTCAGGAAAGCCACAGGGAACATCAGCACTGCATCTCTGTGTTAGTGCCTCTTAAGGCATCACTGTGGTATCTGACCAGTCAGGCGTCCTCAATGTGGGGGCAACAGCCATCCTCCCCCCTCCTTGAGGTTTCACTCTCTTGTTTGATGGTTCTGTCTGTACCAGCTCAGAGTACAGCAGGCGTTCTCTTGCAAGATTTTAATGTGTGTCTGCTGCCTCGGAGTGATGCACCATGATTCTGGGGGTGAGGGTCTGTTTCCTGCAGTGGCCCCAGTCATATGCGTGACATCATTTCTTAAATTTCAGCTTTTCCCAGTGCATGCTGGGAAAATCATAATCTACACCAGGCGTTGCCAACTATTTTTCCCCAAGGGATATATATTCCCTCCAAAATTCCATCAGCAACACAAAGTCAACCTCCACTGTGGGTCATCTAGCAATAAATTTTGCTTTGGGGGTTCAATCGCACAAAGCAGATTCAGCTGTGTTTCGGTCCAGATGTGGTCCTGGTCTGGTCTGCCAGTTGGTGACCACTGATCTGATCATGTAGGTTAATACTTGACGTCCTCCTCTGTCAGCTGTCTGGGCTGACGAGCTCCCCAGGGAATGAAGGAAAGACCTAGAGGTCACTCATGTCCTGTGGATGCCAGTCAACACCTGAGCTTCCCTACGGGAAACCTCCATGCTCTGGGCCAGCCACGATGGGAACAGCGCTCTGTAGAAACCAGAGGAACCCACAGTGAGTCGACAGTGCCCACCACAAACACTGGAGAATGAGAGCTTTGTCACCAAAGACTTCTCCTTTTGCGCAGGTGTTCTGGGGCTCCTGGTCGAATGATGAAATGCTGGGCCACAGCCTCAATGTCAGCAGCACTGCCCGTGAATCCGCCGTCCATCGATCCGGGTCGGCACATTTGCATGGAACCATGACTGTTCAGACTGTCCTGCAGCTTCCTGGAACACAATGTAGCTCTCATCATCACAAGCAGGTCCACACTGATGCTTTTGTTGGGGTATTAATGATTACACGCGATCTGGCAGGGATAACTGCTGATCAGCATCATCCCACCTACTCACTGGCACCACCTAGTGAAGGATGAAGTAAATGTAGCACTGCCTGGACTGAGAGGGCATAGCGTGCATTTCAGCACCTGCTGTAAGCTAATTGCATTATAATACAATAGGCTGTCTTTCGGGGACCTGATTGGTGTGCAGGTGTGTGGCAAGGAATGCATGGTAATAAAAGTGAGGTTTTTATGGTTGACTGTAGAATCATTCACGAAACTATGAAGCGTTTTTAAAACGTGAGGAAAAGCCTTTTTTGCGTATTTCTCAGCCTGTTTTGTAAATATTTCGGACTCTTTTTCCTTCCAGTCAGCTGACGTCCAGCCAGAAAGGCAGCCTAGGGAAAGGATCTAGAACCTTCATAAAGCCGTACAACGTAACTGCTGCCGCACATACATGGGCTCCTGTCTGCTCGGAAGGCAACATAAGGTGCGGCACTTTGAGAAATAAATCTTCCTCATGCGAAAACTCCACAAATACGTAAGAAAGCTGAGATTGCAGCCCATCCATTACCCTCTGGGCCTGATAGCTCGGTAAACATGCCTTACAGTCCTGCTATGGGAAGCCGGCAAACATAAGCACACCAAAAGGCTCTCCGCACTTAATGAGCTTCAGCTGAATGAGCTTTTGTTTAATTTTTTTTTTTTCGTACACCAAAGCTACTCCATCTTTTCTGATGCTGGGTCACATGCAGCAGCTGCCCATGTGTCTGTTGTTTTTGCATGAAGTCATACGACCGTACACTTCCCCTCTCAGGGAGCCGGCGACTCTTCCTCTCTGACACCCCAGGCAGGGACGGATTACGGACCGGGCCAGCGGGGCCGCTGCCCAGGGGCCCTTGGGGTGCAGGGGGCCCATGGGGCCCCTAGCCCAAAACAATTTGCAACGCTTATCAACAATGTATTTTCGTTTGTCTATTTTAGAGGGCCTACATTCTTTGATCCTCTGCCTACAAGGGCCCCTGACCCTATAGGGAGGGCGTTTGGCTGCCAAGGGCCCTTGAATTGTGGTGGTTGTGGTGGTGGTGGTGGTGGTGGGGGGGGAGGGGCCCTCGCGAATGTTTTGCCCAGGGGCCACACAACCCATAATCCGTCCCTGACCCCAGGACCCTATAAGTAGGAAACATCGCTTCGGTTTTGTTTTGGAATCCTATGGTGGAATTTAGGTGGCCCTCAAACTGCCAGTATTTTTCTGCTCTTAGTGTAAATATCTCCTTCTCAGTTTCTGTCAGTCTCCTTTCATGTGGTGACAAAAAAGGCTCCTGTCAGGTTCATACGGCTTCTGAGCTTCAGTTTGAAAATATGACATTTAGATAAAGGCAAAGAGCCACACTGGCAATCATGTGGAACGACCAAGCATTAGACACAATCCGCACACCAGGAAACAAAGCCTGGTTTATTACCTACAAAACAATGGCCACTGTTATTTGGGGCAGAGTTCTTACCACAATATGGTAAAATACCGAAACTGGGATGGGCCTGCAGAGTGCGAGTAGGGAACACGTGGTGCGTGTGGGAGTGCGGTGCCCCAGAGAGAGCCGGACTCCTGCAACGCCCAGGGTTTCTCCAAAGCCCAATAAGCAGGAGAGGCCCTCATCGTTAACATCTAATTTCCTGGAGGACAGGAGGCCACATCGCCAGGGAAAAGGGACGTGGGAGGGGGGCACACGGGGGAGGCGCTGGGCTTGCTAGGAGCTCATTCTCCCAGAACTGCGCCCAGCACAGGTGTCCTGACTAGAAAATGACTACCCCCCCCCCAACAATCAACCCCCCCTCCTCCCAGCAGTCAGAACACAGGTATACAGCCAATGAACAGGGATCAGCGGAGCCTTTCCATTTGGCGGAGGTCAAGGTGTTTTTTGAGGGGAGGGGTCAGCGGCATGTGACTCTGAGTTTTAAGTCCACCCCCCCCCCCCACCACCACTTCTGCCCTTGTCTCCTTCTCCATTAAAAATGCAAAGGCAATTATCTGCTTGACTTGGTGGGGGATTCGGCCCCAGGACCAGAGAGGCCTCATTAATGCACAGTCACGCAGTGGGGCCAAGCGCCTGGGCACTGGAACACAGTGCGGAAAAGAAAACAGAAAAAGAAAAACACACGCCCCACGTTTACGGCGGGTTACGAAAGTGTTCCGAAGAAAAAGTTTAGTTAACTTAGAAACATACCAGGACAAATTTAGAAGACATCATCCGGAGCTGAATGTGCCCTGGACCCCCCAGGCAGACAGTCATGTTGATATCACTGGACCCATTATTAGGTTCAAATTATGCAGCTGAAGAATCTTCTGGGGGCTACAAATACTGATGCATTTTGGCAGGTAATGAACCAGGATCAAATGTGTTCAAGCCCCCCCCCCCATCTGCACTGGCTGAGAGGCCCCTCCTCTGGGCTCACAATTCAGGTCCCAAACTGGACCAAGGCGGGTGAGGCAACCTTTCCTGTGAAGATCCTACAGTGAAAGCCCTCTGCAGTGAGGGGACCCCACTGAGCCTTTTGGACGTACCAAAAGTGACAAATTCATGGTGCATTACGCATCACGGTATTTTCGTATCACAATCCATTTCCTGGTAAGGCGGCCATAATGCACCTGAGGATTTGGCTCCATGGTACAGAGATAACGTAATTACCCACGTAGCATTGCTACCAACTTGCCATCATCAGTGGTATACACAGCAGAAGGGATTCAGGTTCAAATTCATAACACACTTTTGATTAAAGCGTCACATGCAGTAATCAAATTAATAATGGCAACATTAGCAGTCAGTGCTAACGAAAATCCAGTTAATTTATATGACCCTGGATGACACGTGTACATTTTGGGCACATCATAGCTGGTCATGGTACCATGAAACAGAGAAATTGAAAATGGGAAGCGGGTAGAGAGATAGAAAATACTTCCTGTTGGTATGAAAGTGAACAAAAATTATTATTTACCAGAAAATGCTAAGCAGCCTACAATTAGCGAAATCAGGAACATGCAAATAGGGTGACGGGGAAAACAAGATGGAGATTATCGAGACCATGGTCAACTTTTCCCCTCAAACGTGTGATGGAAGTTGTCTAATTGCTGGGGTCCAGCCGTGATGGGATGCCAGTCTCCAGGTTCAGTGCCTCAGACCCTGAGGCCTAAATGAAGTGGGTTGTGCCAAGTGTTCAGTGAGGGAGGGCAGAGGAGACATTTCTGAAGGCACCCATACAGCAGCCACACAGCACCAATTCAGCATCCACACCATGCCCACACACCACACGCACAGCACCCATACAACACTTGCACACTGCCCGCACAGCACCTGCATAGTGCCAGCACTGCGCCCACACACTTTCTGTACAGTGCTGATATAGTGTCTGCACAGTGCTCGCACAGCACCTACACAGTACTCACACCATGCCCACACTGTGCCCACACGCTGCCTGTACAGTGCTGATATAGTGTCTGCACAGTGCTCGCACAGCACCTACACAGTACTCACACCATGCCCACACTGTGCCTGCACACCCAGTGCTCATACAGCAGCCGCACAGAACCAATACAACACCCACACAGTGCCCACGCCGTGCCCACACACCACACGCACCGCGCCCGTACAGCAGCCGCACAGTGCCCATACTGTGTCTGCACACTGCCCACACACATTGCCATCACACATCACTTGGGCCACCTGTCACTGCTAACGATCATAACGATCATGTGGTCCAGTTAAAACTGTATTTCAGTCCAGAAACAAAAATATGGGGCAAATCATGTGCCATATTAGTTTAAAATGGGACACAGCATTTTGTTTTCAATACAGGACAGTGCTGTAAAATAGAGGATGGGTGGTAACTCTACGGTCTGCCATCTGGGTGACCCAGAAGAACCCCTCAGGCCTCAAAAGCCTACAGACCGGCGCTAGCAGTTCTGTTCCTACACCGACTTTTGAGACCTTTTTATTTTGGCTGTAAAAACCGGCAAGTGTAAAAAGTGACAGTAGGAATGCTGTCCGTTAGTGCCAAGATTATTCATCTGTCAGCAATTTATTCAGTGACAGTAGCTGGTTATCTTCAGATGTATATTTTTTTGAGATGTGTTAATGAATTACAGCCTGAGTGAGGAATCAGCACATTTCCCCATTAGCTGCAGCCCGCTCTGTGCGAGGGTGGGCCCAGCCAAAGGCACTGTCGCCCTCATGCCATGCCAGCGCCCTCCCCGGAATTAGCCCGTGCTCAGCGGTTAACGACATGAGCCCTCATCAACTACAGCACATCCTGACAGATCAAATGCTAGCAGATCAAATGCTAGCAGATCAAATGCTAGCAGATCAAATGCTAGCCGCTGGGTATTTAAAGGTGCTGTTTAATTTGTTTTAGCTATTATCTGTGACTTAATCAGTTCTGGAAAGTTCTCAGTCTGGATTGTGTTCGTCAGCTGTACCTATTTAAAAACACCGCCTGTTAATTATAAGCTTAAAGTTACGGCATGCAACTTCAGTTCAGGTAAAGCTCTGTTCTGTATACTTCCTGTTACATTGTTCTTTGCTGCCTCTGTGGAAGGTTGGGGTGAAGGGGGGTGGGGGGGGGGGCTGGATAAGGCTGCAATCACACTGGAGAGCCAACATGCAGCGGCCGACCACACTGGAGAGCTGACATATAGCAGCCGATCACACTGGAGGGCCGACATGCAGCGGCCGATCACACTGGAGGGCCGATGTGGAGCTGCCGATCACACTGGAGAGCCAACATAGAGCAGGTGATCACACTGGAGAGCCAACATAGAGCAGCTGATCATACTGGAGAGCCAACATAGAGCAGCCGATCACACTGGAGAGCCGACATGGAGCAGCTGATCACACTGGAGAGCTGACATGGAGTAGCCGATCACACTGGAGGGCCTACATGTAGTAGCCGATCACACAGGAGAGCCGATGTAGAGCTGCCAATCACACTGGAGAGCTGACATGGAATGGCCGACCACACTGGAAAGCCGACGTAGTAGCCGATTACACAGGAGACCCGATGTAGAGCTGCCAATCACACTGGAGAGCTGACATGGAATGGCCGACCACACTGGAAAGCCGACATGGAGCAGCCGATCACACTGGAAAGCTGACATGGAGTAGTGGGTATGCCCCACAGTTCGGGGGAAGTGGGCCGTCCTCCTGGACAGGCCGATCCAGCAATAGGTGACAGTGAGCTGGTGAAGTGGGCAGGCCATTGACCCCGAGCCCCCTGTTCCAGAGAGCAGGTCAGCGCCTCATCGCACTCACTACGCTCCTCTGACCATCCCTAAAATCACGTTACCTTCAACAGTGGGGGGCATCCTGTTTTGGGGGGTGGGGATGTGAATGGTCACAGCGGGGGTGTCCCTCTGCCCGTCTGCTGCCCGGAGCTCCAAGTGGACCAGGATACCAGCTGTCCCGGCTCCATTCCTGACCTTGGAGGAGGTTCGAGGTGATCTTAGAAGTTCCTCAGGCAAAAAAAATGATGTCATTTACGAAAGCCCTAAGCACTGTATAAGATCTGCAGGTGTCTCTCATCTCCACGGAGACCTGCCATGACCCCTACCCTTCCCTACCCATGTACCAAGAGGAGGGGCGGACCAATTTCAAATTGTACAAGCTTTATCCTCATAAATGTACGACGTGCAGATTTTTGCAGAGTAAGGGGAGCCCTCGGATTGGCCAAGCTTTCTAAAACCAGTGCAGACACACCCGAGTCCTGACTTGCACGCCCTTCACCGTGAGACAGACCTCAGCTCTGACTCCTTGAGACCCAAACGGCACGGTGCCACTTTATGGATTTGTTGCTCAACATCACATGCCTACACAGTCTGGATGCTGCCTCAGATAAGGCCGGCCTGCGGGGGTTGGGGGGGCAGCCACTCACCCGAGACGCCAAACGCCAGGTTGTGCAAGGAGCTCGCATTCCACGCCTGTTCAAGCTTCATCGTGCATTACGTGGTGAGGTGCACCCTGCTAGCCATCGCGGCTCGAGGGCCGTCAGCCGCACCAGGGGGGCTACGGCTTTCCAGAAGCCGTCCTGAATCAAAGGAGGACCACGAGAAACTCCCATAATCGCGAAAATCCCATAAACCAAAGCCCAGTGACAGGGTTACTGCCTTAACCTTGACATTCACTTACTGGGAAGCAAAAAAACTGGTTTGGCTCACAAGACCATGAACAATAAAGCTTGGCTGAGATACTGTGAGCGTATGTGTATGTGAGGATGGGGGAGGGGTGGGGAATTGAGGGCAATTAACCCTGGCTGAGGTGTGCATATGTAACACAATTATGCACACAAACAGTGCTTTCTAATTCTGAGGCTGTCCAACACGCTACATACCGGCAAGGTCACACTCACACAGCAAAGGTCTATGCACCCAGACATCCAGCCCCATCACAGACCATGTTCCTACTGTCATTGGAGGAAAAATCCCGATAATGAAACAGCTACCTTTTCCGCCGTGGGGGGGGGGGGGGGGGGGGGTCATCCTACTTCTGTTAACCAGTTAGCTTCCCAGGATCACCTTCTATTCAAGAACATTAGCATTATTTGCTTTGACGATAACTGGATCGGGGGGGGGGGGGGGGGGGGTTCTGTCACTTCGCGAAACAGGGCCCCCAAAACAGGGCCCCCAAAACAGGGCCCCTGAGGCGAGCTGGTCCAAAAGCATTTCCGTGTTCTGAACATGAGAGGAGCTGCCGAACTGCCCCACCTTGTTTGAGGAAAACCATTAGTGTGGGTATAATAGCTCAGCCGTGACCCACAGAGGGCTAAACACCCCCCCCCCATAATGCCCACTGCTGTCCCAGGTGCAAGGACAGCCTGACCTGAAAGTGAAACCCTCAGCAGACGCCCCAGGCGGGTCAGGGCTGTAAAGGCCCCGAGCAATGTCTGACATTCAGCCACAAAATCCTTTCTGTTAGTTGCTGGCTCGGCCACCTGTCTGCAAGGCACTTGTTCGGCCAGCCGTCTGTGAGTCGCTGGCTTGGCTACCTGTCTGCAAGCCGCTGTGAGCCGCCCACCCAGCCGCCTGTATCTGCAGGCCGCCCATCTGCAGACTGCACAAACGGCTGCCTGTCTGCGAGCCGCCCACCGAGCTGCCCGTCTGCAGGCTGCCCACCCAACCACCCATCTGTGGACCGCCCATCTGCAGACTGCCCACCCAGCTGCCAGTCTGCGAGCTGCCCACCCAGACACCCGTCTGCAGGCTGCATATCTGTGGACTGCCCATCTGCAGACCGCACACCCAGCCGCCCGTCTGAGAGCCACCCACCCAGCCACCCATTTGCAGACCGCCCATCTGCAGACCGCCCATCTGCAGGCTCCCCACCCAGCCGCCCATCTGCAGCCTGCCCATGTGTGGACCACCCATCTGCAGACCGCACACCCGGCTGCCCTTCTGAGAGCCACCCACCCAGCCACCCATCTGCAGACCGCCCATCTGCAGACCACCCATCTACAGACTGCCCATACGTGAACCGCCCATCTGTGAGCCGCGATCCCGGCTGCTCATCTGGAGACCGCCCAACAGGCCGCCCGTCTGCAAGCCACCCGCCCGTCTGCAGACCGCCCATCAACGGACTGCCCACCCATCTGCAGACCACCCACTTCGCCATCCGTCTGCGAGCTGTCCACTTGGCTGCCCATTTACAAGCTGTCCACTCAGCTGCATGTCAGCAAGCCGCTCGCTCGGACCCCTGTCTGTGAGACCGGCTCCAAACCCCAGTAACAACACTCTGCCTCGGTTACAAAATCTGAAAGAAATAGGTGTCTGGCTAACCACAGGTGAGAGCATCCAGCATGACTCGGAGGCCTCTCACCGATAAAACGGTATTAATAGAAACCTTGGGATAATCTTTAACTCCATGCTGGTTTTGGGGAATCCCTGTCCAGCTGCAGGTGATGCCCCCTCTCATTTCCTTGTTTCCTGTATTAACTGCTGCCGTGTTCGATTTCCCTTCCGAGATCTTGATAAGGACACCGAAAGCAGCCGCTCCAGCTCACCTTTGTGCAAATTCAAACTGAGCCATGGTCATGGATACGACCTTCAACGGTGCACCATGAACTCTCAGCCCCTGATGACATTGTTCATGGTCCCTCAACCGAGCTTGGGATATATGAGATGAATCAAGCAAAACAACAGGGGGCGTAATGATTAGGAGACGATACACGGGGCAACTTTTTGAGCAATGTCACTGACCAGTGCGGCTTGGACATTTTCCCATTCATATTGGGCAATAAATTTCTATCTGAAAAACTTCGACTGGTAGTGGGCAACTTCTTGCAGTTATCCAGATCCAGACAAGTTACCTTTTGTCTCACCTGCTTGGCAATTGTACAGCAGCATTGCTCAAAAAGTGTATCGCTACCTTAAGAACTTAGAAGGAACACATTTGAATGAGCTACTAAACCGGTTATCTCAAGCAGGGACTCACAGTTGAATGGATAATTGTGAAAGTTATATATTTAGACAGGTAGGTGTAAGCATGTGTCATTTGCAATTTGTTAGGTGAAATAATTAAAAAGACACAATATAACAGGACAGAGAATTCAGCACCAGTTGGCTCCCTCATACCTTCGAGTGTTAAGTTTCGTAACCCCTGTTGTGGGGGGGTGAGTACAGGTCCCTGACTTGGTGCCATGTCACACCACACTCTGGGAACTGGGGCTCCAGGGCCTGACTTTGGGGAGACCAAGGTGGAAAGGACACCACAGCATCAAACCCAGGTGGCCCACTGTGTACATAGTTCACTCTCCCCCACCCCCTGGCTGACACCTCCCACAGGCCTTCAGCACACAGGAAGCTAGAAATGCTTCTCTCGCTAAACATTCGCTTGCACAATACTTTTATTGGTACAGAACAACATATAACTGCTGTGTTTACAACCAGATTTAGCTCACACCTTCTGTGTGTTTATGATATTATATAAAAATGCAAGTATTACTGCACCTCCAGCGCTTTCCGTGAAGAATGAAATACATAAATGTCAGCACATATATTTTATTAATTCCACTTTGAAAATGCAGAGATAAGTGCAGCTTTGACAAGGATTTTCAGAATGAAATGGCGTTAGGGACAATAAGCAGTTTAAAGACTTCAAACTTTAGAAAGAAATCACGTCGTAAATGTGATCACATGTATGGGAAATTCTACCTGGTGCGGCGAACAGAAAGATAAGGACACCTTGCCGTAACTCCAAAACGGAACGTTAACACTTACTGCATACACAAAATATACTACAATTATTGTTGCGGGTGGTCTTGCATGCAATTGGAGTTATATCATTTTAACACAAGAGTCAGTGGTTTACAAATATTTATTAGTATTTATACAATTTAAATGTATTGAATTCAAAATCAATGAAGCTAGATTTCCCCCCGATTCACCAATTCACAAATTTGTTCGCTGCAGAAAAAAAGAAATATGTTTAGAAATTACTATAGCGGCATCTTGTGGCCATATTTTAATACTAACTAAAGCCACGGAGGGGCGACGGATAATGTGCTATCCATGGCCACCAGGTGTCGCAGTGGGCACGCAACTACATCTACGACCAGGGGCCTTCGGCGCTCAGTCCACCGCGGAACACCCACAAGCGGCATGGATGCATAAAGGTCAAAAAATGTGGAGCACGAAATTAATAGATAGCATGTACGCGTCCGTCATCTTCAGAGACGCCAATTAGAGAGCGTATTAATGTTAATTTTCATTTAAATGATGGGCATTATGGTTGATTGTCACTACAAAGAAACACCTAGCCTTCCAAAATCAGCTATAGTGCGAGACTCACCTGAGTGATCTAACCTTCTGTAATTGTGCAAATAGTTCATTCAGGATTCAACACAGCTGCTCACATAAAGCCCTATCGGCAGTTGCCTACTTTTGTGGAATATTTCCATGACAGAAAACACACTTCAGTTTGGCAAAACAAAGTATGATTTCTGTGCGCTTATCAGAAACTTACGCACATTATAGTACTACGGCGGCGGAGCAACCCGTGGACAGTGCCCATCAAACGGATCGTCTGCCCCAGTAACAGACAGACCAAATGCAACCAGTCATTAATGATTTGATATAATCGTCCTAGGACCACCTTCATAAGTGTTAAGGGATTCCCCAAAAAATATGATTGTTTCGCCACAGTCCCCAATTGGAACTGGTGCCCGCCTAATAAATCCACGTTTGCCCCATGATGGCATCCTGGTAGCGGTTTATCCACAGTAGCGAGTCTTTCTATACCATAAAACAATGAATCTCCACGGAACATCCCGCACCGGCTGTCTCCAAACCCCCAAGTCTGCCCAACATTTATTCTCGTTTTACCCAGCTGTCGTCAGGACCATACTTGCAGGACATACTAGCTTTTGGCTTGCTTTCAATGCCATGGTGGTTTATTACCAGGACCAGATTAGACACTTAACGCACCTGATACCGGATGTCAAATGCTCCGTGAGCGGACGATCCGGTGTCGCTGAGTAACATCGGGCAATCGTTCCTGAAATATTCAAAGAGGCTGCAGAAACGCCGAGTGTGGTGGGGAATGGCAGTTTAACCCACCTTCGATCGCTGTGCAGGTATACTGGCGCTAATCTGTTTGATATAAGGTTATCGAGGTTTACCGTGCGGGCGTCTTACCCAAAAAACACCCAATAGCTTTCACCGTGACCAGACATCTTTAATGAACGAGACTCATGACACGTTCTTACACGCTTCCCCGTCACACCAAAAAAAAAAAAAAAAATTTTTTAAAAAGTGAAATGCAACAAATCCTGGAACAGAAATGTGAGGCACATACAAAGTGTACAGACAAACATTAACAACCCTAGTGGGATACAAAGACCATCAGCTGGACCCAGAAATGTGCACAAATGGGGACAGAAAAGAATTTGCGGAGGCGACCGCAACAGCAATCTACGTGTCTTCAAGTTTAGCACCCGTTACATTAAAACGCATGTATTCTACCCTTAATATTTCTCAAAAACTAGATTCCCCAACAGGCAGACATTAAATAGGCGCCAGTCCCTCATCAATGTGCAAAATTGTAAAAGCATGGCATAGCACTGGAACCTGTCAACTACTTCTCGACCATTAATATCTATTTTAATAGCTTATCCCATAATAAATACTCGACTGTGTGTGACTGGTACGCTACTGTACAAACACCCCGTACCTAAAAATTAGCCTAGGGGTTAATAATTGGGAATTTAAATAAAAGACCCAGCACCGCAGGGCGATCTCCCATCTCAGACGTTTATGCAGCATCATGATAGAATTCTGGGTATGAGATTACAGGACACACAGGAAGCCATTTTGAATGCATGTGAGCATTTTAACAAGTGACCCTATAAAAAGGTCCAGCGGTCCACCCTGAACTGCAAGTGGACACAGTACCACAATCCCGCCATAGTTACCACAGAATGACTCTTTATTACTCAAAAAGGCCACCTGAAAGCAAGAGTGCAATATAGTTAATACTACAGCATGAACAAAAGTGTATTTTTCCCAGCCAACTATAGGATGTTTACTTCAACATTCACATTTAGTTTTATATACAGTCCATGCAACTGCCCACAGTTAGTCTTTTCTTTTGTGCGGGGGGGGGGGCATTGGTGAGCCATCAGCGCGTTACAGTCCAGCAGCTGCCGGGGGGGTGGGGGCACTCAGCCAGACTTGAAGAGCAGGATGGCCACCTGCCCCAGGTAAAAGTAGATGAAGTGCTTGGTCTCGTGGGTAACGTAGCTTCCGAAGTTCCGACCCACAATGCAGTGCCACGTGGGGTTGTACTTCTTGTCGAACTCCTGATGTATATGAACAAGAGGTTTGAACGAACATTTACAAAACAAAAAAAAAAGTACCCCAGCAATGTTTTACACAATCGGCCATTACGACAGACTGGACAACAGCTTGGTGCATGTTTAATGTACCACGCAAGGCTGGACTTGCATAAAAATTTAACTCAGGCATATAGGTGCCAATGTCATTTGATGACAGTTAAAATCCCTAAGACATGCTCACACCATTCCTGGGGGGAAAACATCTGTTGTATAAAATTTATCTGTGGTAAATGCAAGTCCTCACCCGACAGCTTCATCTACCAGCACACAAACCTCAAAATAAAAAATTTGGAAAAGCCAAAACCAGAGGTCAAACATCCAGACCCATCTCTTTGCTGTTACCCCTAACCGCCACTAGGGGGCCCAGGATCAGGTCCATTAGCCTCTGAGGTACCAGCCTCAGCCTTACCTTCTTGATGTAAGCAGCGATGTCCTTCTCGATGTTGTACTTCTCCATGGCCTGGGTGGCACAGTCCACAGCATCTTGCTGCATGTCCTCAGACATGTCAGCATTCTTGATCACCGCCTTCCTGTCAGTCATCTTGTCTGCTACGCCAGGGAGGATCCGCAAAGACACCTCAGTCAAGTTACGCTCAGACGGACAAGTGAGACCCCGGCCTCCTGTGCCCAGAGTCCATCTCCAGCCAGCAAAATGCGGCTCCTCTAATAGGCTGAAATTCCTTCCATTTCTCAGTCTGTCTAACTGAAGCATGCGAGCATATCACAGACCCAGCAGCTCCAAACAAATATAGTAGGAGCAAATATACCTTTGACAATCTGTTGAGGTCTCTTTATAAAAACCTTCATAAGCATTCAGTGCAAACAGCTGGAAGACTGTTGCCAAGACCAAGTTATATTTTCTTCAGCACCTCGCCAATCATGACAATATGTATTAATAGCCACTAAGAAAACACCAGGCAGGGCTCATAGCAACCTGAACACCATTTAGGCATGAAGACTTGTTCATTCTGCTCTACTGGGATACAGAAGCCTGGTTCGCCTTAACACTGGCAGCAATTTTACTCACAAATATACAAAATATGGTTCTGCCAAGATATGAACAGTTACTCAACACGGTTACATCACGGATGGTCCCAATGATGACCTTTCCCACAAGTTCAAAAGCCACTCAGGGCCTTTGTTTTGCAATTGCATGCAAACTGGCCCTCTTATCACACACAGGCTACCAGTTAACACCACTGTCCTTGGTCACAGAATGGAGGCGCTAAGCCAATCCATTAATATGATGATTTGTAACCATGGTGCAGGAGGCAAATCTCACACCACACAACCCCCTCCCCCACAAACCTGACATTCTGCCTCTCCATGATCTGATTTTAAAGATTCATCCAGCAACACTAGGGCCGAATGATTACTTACGGCAGTCTATCCCATAGAAGAGTGAATAATCAGACAGATCTTTATGGAACCTCTCAAAGCACATCAATGTTCTGTGGATACGCTTCAGCTACTGATTCGAGCACCATCCTCTGGACATCACCAAGGGCCGCAGCACTAGTAAATCTCCACAGGACCACTGCGTGGACCGAGTCCAGGCCTTTTTTGAGAGACTTAATTTAAGGCATTGGAGGGGGGAGGCGTTCAAGAAAAGCACCGCCATCCTGGCTTTTACAGTGCCTTGCCAATAAGAGCGCTTAAAACACCTGACCAGGAGTCTTACTGGTATTTAAGCAAGAGCTTAAAACACATGACCCGGGGGCAGTAAACTGAACTTCCGGTGGTGCACTAACTACTTTCGCGTTAACTACCTTACCGCGTCACTTAAGTTAACACAGCTGACATATGCTTCGGGTGGGTGGGAGAAGTGCATTCATTTTCAGAAAAATATCAATACGCTTACAAGTAGCCATCTAATAATAGCGTTTATTATACAAAAAAAAAATGTAACCAAAGGCATATCAGCGATTAGTACGCACAGTTCCACCTGTAAGCAAGTCGGAGCGTGTTTATTCCTAGAGCGTCCTAGGCGTTCGCAAGCGAGCATCGCACTAAACATGTGTCAGCGATAATGGGACCGGCACATCCGAGGTTATCCGCATCACAGCCGTCAACTGGAGTAGACGCACACTTAATTACTCTCATCCCCCAATACAATATTACATTCTCTCTATGGGCTAAATTCACTTACAGACTGAAATAAAGCAGGTATCAGAGTAAAACGGCGCATGCCAGTGGCATACAAATGAGCCGGTCGTTGAAACGTCAGTACTTAAAGTGTCACGTTATGGATCTTTATTGCAACTTTACAAAACGGCGTCTTTATAAAAGAAAGGAAGATAAACGGCAAACGCCATTGCATAAGGGGGCGTTTAACGTGGGCACGTACTCTCAGCAGCTCACTATTACATTTATTACAGCGACGCCAGTTATTTTGTCGCTGCAAAACGGTGGGGGAAAAAACTACTTTTCGATCACCAAAATACACCACTAAAACCTTAAGCACGCGTATCTGCACAATGCAATCCAGCTCACCCCTGGCTGATAATTAACGACCTACTCCACAGCAACACAGTCCCACACCTAGCTCACCTTCGTCCGCTTACCGCCTTCGTACAAAGTGATTACCAGACTCCCGTTAAATGCACAGATCTGATCGTCGCTGATCTGCGGGTTTCTGCCCAGTTAAAGCACTCCCCCCGCCCCTCAGCATGCCCCCCCCCGCCGCACTGCCGCACGGCGCGACGCCTTCCATTGGCTGAAGCACCGACTCTCCCCGCATGCCCCGAGCGTTTTCCACTAGCTTCCATCTGGCCGCGTCTTATTTCGTCCCACAATGCACCGGGATAAGGGGGCGGGCTGGTGTAGATGTGGGCCACGCCCTCAAAGATAGAGAGGGAGGAGCGATCACCTTGCTGACCTCCCAGGGACGGGACGGCGGGCAGTGCGCGTTCTTTCTTCTCATCCTCCGTAAGTAGCCCAAGCTTCGAGGAAATGGCCTGCAAAGCGGTGAGCTCTGGTAGGTTTTTGACCGATTCGCATGAATCACTAAACCAGAAGGGCCAGAATGCAAGTGTTAAGCCCTTTACCGAGTCAGCGACTCGTTACCCTGGATGGGTAAAGGCGGGGTCTCTAGGAATCACGTTATTCCCCGATGTTTACGCAGGAGCCCCCAAAAATCAAATCTTCGGTTCCTTTGTGCCAACCAGAAAATATTACTTTAGTATTGGACAGGCAGATGACAAGCATACTGTGCCTACATCAGACAACACTGCAGAATATCACATGTCGTTTCACAAAAAAACACATTTGTAGTTTCTGTCACACAGTGATACAGGCTTGCAGTAATAAAATGTCATGTATTCCTCATCTTATTTTTCAGGTATAAATATCTTTTCTTTGGCACGTTTTCTGATCAGAAGTTAGGACTTGCCTTGAAAAGTCAAACGATTCTACAAGAAACCATAGTGCCTGGCGAAGTCCCACACGCCGTCCGCATTTACTTGTCATTCGTACTTAGGTGGGAAAATACAACGGCGGAACTGGCAAATCCACCAGTGCAGCTTTGTACAGCGAGCAAATGCATCACCATACAATTTCATTGCTTTCACAGCCAGCAAAGCAATTAATGAGCCACAAAAAGATCAGACACTTGATCTTCTACCAAAGGAAGCCTGGCAAACCTTTAATGAGGAAATACCAACCTGCTACAGCTTGAGTTAATTAATAAACAGTTCGTTAGTCTTTCATACAAAGTGCAGCTGGACTGTGGTGTCCATACATTTTGAAAGAACCGCCTAACTTGCGTACGTTAAAAGCCCAGAGCTGTTGAAACGACAAAGCTAAAACATTCTATGTGTATGCTTTTTACTGTTCCTCTAAGTGTCTGTAAAGCACTTTGTAAACACTGTGGTTAAAACAGTGCTATATAAATAAGGAGTGACTAAAACACCAGCCACAAAACAAACACAACTGACAAGAAATTGTGTAAGTAAACAAATCACTCCCAAGCCATCACTGTTATATACTTTCAAAATTTTATTGAAGGGTAAAAAAAAAAAAAAAACCTGCAAAAAGGCAAATCATATTTTATCCATGACTAAAAGCCACACCCCAAGAGTTAAACTACAGGCTAAATCAGCAATGAAGCCCCAACCCCCCATCCTGATTCCCCATGATTTACCAACATCCTCATTGTGTATTCCATCCAAGGAGATTCATCCAGCCTCCTGGTCCTCGATTTGCTCCTCACACAAAAAAGCAAAAGCCAAATCCTGTCACATTTGCAGCTCCTTGAAAATAAAAAATAAATTTTAAGTCGGCCAATTTCAAGTTGTTTTACAACTCCGTATTTGTGGTTTGTCGAGGGGGGAATCCACTCCTACGGTTCCCGGTAAAATGATCCCGCTCCACGCTTCCATCCATCCCTATCCTATCCTGATTATGAACTGATCCAAGGATCCGGCTCCAAGGATTGGGATCCAGTGAGCCACTCCTCCAATCCAAACCTTTAAAATTCCAGCAAAATCAAAGAAAGGAGGTGAGTTAGAGTCAGGACTAAACCAAAAACAGCCACTTATCTCTCACCGTGCGTCCAGGAGGAGATCATACGGCTGGTTATAGGTTTTATCTGAAAACGCCAGACAATGATCGGCTCCCAGGCAACGCAGTGACAAACCACACAAGTAACTTGAACACACTGGACCAATGTCATCAAGTAAACATACATGCTTAATAGAAAGGCTGCAGTCACAGCTTTCATACAAGCTTAAGGAAATCATGAACGACATTCAGCCTCTAAGAAAACTGATGCCTTTTCAGGTCTTACTACATCAATGCTACAGGCACTAGATTAAAATGCTCCCGTTTAATTGTTTTTTTTTTTTAAAACTAAAACCCTGCCTGATGGTGCAAAGCATGACTACAATCAAACAAGGACATGCATACTTAGCAGTACTGATCAATGGGACAAATGACATGGTGTTGGGGCAACGTACAAGTACAGCAAAGCATGAGTTATATACTGTCACACAAATACAGGAGATTGTTTTAAAAATAAACTGCCAAGTATTTAATAGGTCACTGAAGCACTTGCCATACCATCGGCTCCTTTATTGATCTGACTGTTCCTCGTCCTCCAATTACGCTTTTCCTAATATGAATGAACTGTGCTTCACAATCCTTTATTCCAAAGCATTCTTTAATCCTTCGTCAGATGTCTATAGGAAGACACATCAAAGGGTAAAATAAAATACATTTTTGCAATTCAACTCCCACCACCCCAAACAGAACAAGCATGGTAGCCATCCACAAAGTTACAGAAATCACAGCTTAAAAGTTCACCATGAATCGGAATAAGACCAACTTTCACTTGGAATAAATCGAATGGGTGGAGGACTGAATTAAAAATGTACCAAATAGGACAAAACAAGAAGGGGGGGTGGGGGGAGGAAAGGTTGGGATAAGCACCATAAACCTTATCCTATCAAACGAGAGCAGGGACAGGGAGAACACGTAACAAACTTAAAAAAAAAAAACACAAAAGGGTTAAAACAAAAAAAAAAGGAAGAGATTGTTTACAACATGTGGATCCACCGAACATAGCAACGGATGGCAAATGGCCGGCAGCGGACTCTAGGTGCGTGAGCGAGAGCGGCTGTGCCGGGGCGAGTAGCGGGGAGAGCCTCTGCTCCGGCGTGGCGAGTAGCTCCGGCTGCGACTGTTGCTTCGACTGCGGCTTCTGCTCCGGCTGTGGCTGCGTGAGCGTGACTGCCCGTAGCTTGGGCTCCGAGGGCCATCCACCTTCACACGTATGTATGCTGTCTCACCCTGTGGGGGGGAAAATCAAGCTTCCGGTGAATCAAACTGCCATCACACATCAACCGCTGTCTCAGCACCCCACTCCCCAAAATTACCACACTTACACTGCTCATATTGCACGCACCAACTCTCCGCTTACCTCAAAACAGACACACAAACTCACTGCATGCGTATCCAACTAGTCCAGCGTCAGACCCACCTCATGTGACCGGAACTTAGTGTTATCCAACTTTCGGACAGCGTAGGTCATGTCTTCTTTGCGAACAAACTCCACAACACCAGTGCCGTCGCGGAAAACGTCTGCGTAACATACATCACCTGCTTCACGCATGTGATCCTTAAGGTCCTGCCAGCTACCGCTCGGCGGGAGGCCTGCAGGCAGAGAAGCCAGGAGTCACACTGCGGCCGCCTCAAGCAAAACCAGGTTACACCTCATTCTTCGGCATTCCACCCTGATGCAGATCTTCCAGAATTGTGCAGACTGCATCCAACGAGGGAATTACAGCCGACAGCACCTAGACAAACATGCAGCTCCTTACCTGAAACTATTACTCTGTACTCGGATCGTCTGGAAGGGGGTCCGTAGCGTCCCCGGGGGGCACCTATGCCTCCGATGCCCCCTCTGCCGGTACCCCTCCCACTCCTTGGAAACTCGACGCGCAGGCGATAGCCGTCGTAGTCGTAGCCATCTCTCCCGTGCACGGCATCTTCAGCGTCTCTGAAAGCGTGAGGGACCGTGTTACACTAAGGGAAACCCGGGCAATCATAACCAGCGCGGACCTCCTACCCAGTCGACCGCGCTACAGACCAATGCTACCCACATCTTTAATATTGGCATTTGGACACACCACGGAGCCTACGGTAACTAACTACCACAAGAAAACACAGACATGGATCTATGAACATATCTTTGATTTTATAACCATCAGCATGAATCACACTGCCGTCCCAAATACCACTTGTAACCATGGCGATGGATGCAGTCGGTAAATAAAGCCAATACAAAGAGCAAGGTAACTTTAAAACAAGCGGCGAATACGTCGACTAGCGCAATAGTGCTATAAATAGGTTTTTAAAAAGCTGCAAGGTGCAGAGGTGCGGCGGCTGCGTTGTGCATCCAGATGCATCTGAGCGAAACTTTGACTTGTTCTTCCATCTTGGACGACTAGGCCTGGCTGGCTGGTTACGGAGTTCTGCGCAGGTGGCCGACTACCTGGGGTCTTCAAACTCCACGAAGGCGAACGGGGGCCCTCCTCGGCGATTTTTCAAGTCGATGTCCCGAATGGCGCCGTACTTGTAAAACACGTCCTCGACGTCCTTGGTGCGGATGTCCGGCGGCAGGTTCCCCACGTATATTCGGCAGTCGTTGTTCCCAGCAGGGCCTCGAATCACACCGCCGGACATTTTTTACGTGTTGCTTTTCGGAACAGCGCCAGATACGAAACCGTGAACTTTTTCCAAGAATCCCACAGACCAACCGACACGTCGACCCCCAAAGTTACAACAAATTAAACTACCTGCCTTTGCCTTCTAACCGCGTTATCTGTAGCTACAACAAAATGGCGCCGATGTCCTGTTTTTGAACCGCGGTGTGCGTGGGGCGGAGGGACACCTTAAAAAGGAACGCGTCCGACAAAAGAAATAGTCCCTATACCCGCGAAATACAGTTACAACCCACTTTGTTTGGTATCTATTCACCTATATATATATGCGATGTATGTATGTATATATATAATACATACAATACGGATAATTAACAATCAAACACCAACCTTTGTTTAAACAGTGCAACCTATAAAATTCAGAAGTACAGCAACACCTCATTGACCTGTTTTATTCCGCTATCAGCGAGCGCAATGTTCTGCGATTGGCCCAGCGTGTTCCCGCGTACATAAACATGGGCTCGAGATGCCCTCCAACTAACCGCGCTCCTTTCATGTATCGTCTGTCTTGTCCGATTTCTGTTATTTGATTTATTATGGAGCACTTGTAGTCTACAGAGATGCAACAAGTAAAAATAATCATGTATTGTAATATAGTATTATTAACATTCTTATTTTTGTGATAATAAAAACAAAAATAAACAACCCTTTCATCTAAGAAACACTAGAAAACTGGAAATTTATTAATCTAATACTGAATTGAAAATTGTTTACCACGTTAGGTAAATGCAAAATATATTTTTTTAATTAAAAATTAAACGTGCTTGTTTTCCTCCGGCAGCCTGTCCTGTCCTGGATAGACCCATTTCCCTGCAGCACCTTGTCCAGGAAAAGCAGCTGAAAGGTGCATGGATTAAATTAAACAGTTTAAGATATAACTGGAAAAGAGTGGTGTTCTTGAAACGAGATGGAAGACTGTAATAGGAGAAAGTAAAAAACAGAAAGCTAAGTGACGGATGTGTGGCTTAGTGGGTGTCAGCAGCAACGAAGCACTCCCACACAGAACAACAACAAAAAAAAAGAATTCAGACTAGAGTCTGGATTTTAAATATTATTATTTGTTACATTGCAAAGCTGTACAGACACTGAAAGAAAGCGAAAAATCTAGCGTTGCCAACTATCACGCATCTGCCGTGACATTCACGCTCACGCAAGAGATCTTACGGCAAATTTGTGTTATTCCATTATAAACCTAAAAGTAGCTACATCAAAAGCGTTGGGGTAGTTTGCAGACTATTTACAAGGTAATTAACTGATACATGCATGTAAATGCGTTCGAGTCTCCGCCTGGGTCACATGTGTGCGGAGTTTGCATGTTCTCCCCGTGTCGTCGTGGGGTTTCCTCCGGGTACTCCGGTTTCCCCCCACAGTCCAAAAACATGCTGAGGCTAATTGGAGTTGCTGAATTGCCCATAGGTGTGCATGTGTGAGTGAATGGTGTGTGAGTGTGCCCTGCGATGGGCTGGCCCCCCATCCTGGGTTGTTCCCTGCCTCGTGCCCATTGATTCCGGGATAGGCTCCGGACCCCCCGCGACCCAATAGGATAAGCGGTTTGGAAAATGGATGGATGGATGGATGCATGTAAATGCGTGCGCAGACTTGTCTCTAATTAGCCAGCCAACTAACCCTGAAAATGCAAACGTTTCAGTCTATGTTGGACTTCCTTCAGTGCCAAAGCAGCACCCATCCGGGTTCGGTGCTTTAACGTTTTTCGTTAATATCAGGTCAGAGATCATTCCTCCAACTCACTGTTTGCTTTATATGTCTGAAATTCCATCCATCCATTTTCCAAACCGTTTATCCTACTGGGTCGCGGGGGGTCCGGAGCCTTATATGTCTGCAAATGAATTAAATAAATGTATTTTTTGGTACAGATTTTTTCCTCCAGATACATGACATTGCTACGGGTGTATGTTTCACCCCATGACTATACAAATCTTTTCATGGGTTGGTTTGAACCCAAATTTATGTGCAATAATAATCCATTTTCATAATTAATTGTTCTTTGAAAAAGATACATCGTCGACAAATTCCTGATTTGGAATAGCATTAATGGGTGTGCGGTGGTGGAAATTTTACTTCATGTTAAATGCAAATGTATTTTCTACCTTAACAACCTACACCCTAATTGCTTAAATGAAGGAATAGATGTAACCTGTTTTCTGTGATATAATCTTGTCTCTTTACATTGGTGTGTCCCACCCCCAGTGTGAAAGCTAGTACTTATATACCAGAATGTCTATGATATGTGTTAGTGTTATGTAATCATATTAACCTAAAATGTTTGCGATGGCCTTATCTGTTGGCAGTTGGCTTCATGGATGTTCAGTCAAGCCCCTGCTCAGTGGGTAGGTGCACCCCTTATAGTAACCCACGCATAGGGTGACCCAGCTTGCATCCAGCATTTTGTACCGAGGACAGTCCAACTTGGACAGAAACGTTTGTACTTCTGCAGGATCAGATTTGTCTTGTTCTGTGTGTGTGTGAGTCCTCCCTTGCCGCACAGAAGCACATCCCCTGACTCCCGCACCAGAGAAAACACATGAAGTACAGTGTAAGACATAGCTCAGCCCTAATGAACTGTGGGTCAGCGCGTTAAGCCTCTGTGCCTGTCATCAGAAGGTCACTGGGTTGAGCCCCAGCAGAAGAGACACATCTGTTGAGCCCTTGAGCAAGGCCCTTAACCCCCCCCCCCTCCAGAGTGTTCAAGGGGTTCTGGATAAATGGCAAAACCCCAGACTTCTCTCTCAACTATATAAGTCGTAAAGTGCTAGCAGTGTTTCCTGCTAAGACATAGTGTTTATCTCTGTGACAAAATGCGATTCCACTTTGTATTCGACTTGGGTACTAATATATCAGTCGCGTTAGAACAGATTTGCGATGTGTTATTGCGCATTGTATTAGGACTGAAAGGAGTGTGTATGTCTCAAAGGAGAGCAAGATGGAAAAATGCGAGACGTCATGCTGATGGCAAATAAAGGATCATTTCTTTAAATTGTTTCAGCAAGCTGGAGAGCACAGTAATGGGAGCACAATTATAATTCAAAATAAAAATATAATGTCACGTTTGAATGCCTCAGCCAGCCTCATTCATTCATGGCTCCCGTGGGGTGTTTGGGTGCCTGAACAGAACCTAACTCCGGCATTCAATCGCTCTTCCTCTACACCGCCCGTCCTGCACAGGGTCATGGGTGTTCGGAAACAACAGGTGCAAGACAGGTATTGAAAACAAGAGCCCTACACAAATTTGGGTAGTCCGTTTTTTCTTGTTTTCTTATAATTTGTTTTTTTTTTCGCAGAGTAGGGGTGCAACACATCCTTATATAATACGCTGTCAGTTTTTACCAGATTCAATCCATCTTCCTAACGCGTTCAAAATGTCGCTCTCAAATTCTTCATTCCTGTTCCCATGGATACAGATTAGTTAGCTGGGCCAAACTCTTGAGAGTCAGTGATTTTTTTCCACCCACTAGTCAGTGACATGGGTTTTCCTCAAAGAGGTCAGCAGTGATGGGTTTGAGAGCTTCGCCATTTCCATGTTTTGGACCCTCTCTCCTCATTTTCTATTTTCATCACTGTTCGAAAATTCAGCTGCTCTTAAAATGTGAAACAAAACGTTTTCATGATGAGTGCTGGTCACGAGCTGCGAAATCTACATGCTGGAGACTGTGAAACAGTCAAAAACGAATCCATTGCAGTTCAATAAAAAAAGTCAGATGGCCCACAATAGTTTCATTCTACGTGCTTTTTTAATACACTTCTTTGCACTATTAGGTACATAATGTGCATAGAGAACAACACTACAGCCACGAAAAGCAGAGGTTTCTCCCCACAGGAGTCACTATCTCTGCCCAGCCCAGCTCTGGCATCAGCTTCACCGGGACCAGAGAGGAGTTCACCGTCCCCACACCAGGAAGCCGTGAAAAATGGGGGCGGGGGGGCGGCACAAAAACACCACACGGGCATTCACCACCAATTCACAGCACGTATGTATAATGCAATTCACGTCTAATGGAGCCACGACTTACAGAACTTCTCATATGTGTTGTATTTTGATAATTAAAGATGGCAGTTCCCGTGTCTGAACCACATAAGGCCACCCAATCTGCAGTCACTTCGCCGATGGATTCCACACTCTGACAGACATTTACAGAACTTCGCATCCTCCAGCTGCTCAAATACTGGCACAGGAGAGACACCTCGGCCCGTGTCTTCCAGATCTCACCTGGTGTAGGACAGTTATGTGACTTTACAAACCTAGGCTTAGGCCAGCCATTTCAAATCCATCCACAAGACAAGCTTATTGGCTAAGCGACATCGATGACTCACAGCCGGGAATAAATATCACATACCTCCTCCAATCAAAACCTTTTTAGTGAATCTTCTTTGAACATCACCATCCAATTATTTAACATTATATTATATTATATTATATTATATATTATATTATATTATATTATATTATATTATATTATATTAAGTCCAAACTGAAGCCAACATAAGTCTGTGATTGGGTGTTGCTATGGTTTCAGCAGTGAAAGATCCTATTGGTCGAAGAAAGCTGGAATCTGGGCATGGCTGGGAGTTCAGTACGCATGATTGGCTACATAGAGGGACCTGCTAGCGGCCCCCCCGCTGTTGCCGCTGCCGCTGTACTTCCCCTGTGCCGCGAGTCCATTCACCTGCAGAGACACAGAACAGTGGGGTCACATCAATTCCTGATTCAGATCGAGTGAAACGTGGCGTGTTGGGGGGAGGCACACACCCACCTCCGCCCGCTTGACAAACTCCTCGGTGGCGGCGCTGGCATTCTCCTTCTGCCCACGCCAGGTGCTGAGGGCAGAAGCCTGCAGGGCGCGGCCATAGGAGAAGGTGAGAGCCCAGGGCTTGGGTAGTGGGCAGTTGTTGATGGCGTTGAGGTTGATGGAGGCCTCCTCTTCACTCTGACCCCCAGAGAGGAAGGTGATTCCTGAGGCAGTAAGACAAAAAGATGCACTCCTCCTTAACGGCCTCAAAATGCAAGTCCCAGGTACATATATAACTATATCAAATGAGCATATCTACACTGGTGTGCACAGAGCTAAACAAAAAATATCCTCTCAAGATCCCTTTTCCAGTTGTGTAACACTTTCCTGTTAAAAAAGAACATAGGACATTTACTAGGAAAAAAACTTTAGAATCTTCAAGACCTCACTCACAACTAACAAACCATGACATATCTTTAAATAATGTAAACGGTAAGTGCCTTGGGACTAGCAGATCCCTATAAAGGTTTGTTGGTTCTTTGTTCTACACTAGTAACCTCAAAATGCTTATTTTACTGCGAGACATTAAACATCCAAACGAGATGGACCAAACGGCTCCACATCACTTTTAAAAGTAAAGATGGTTCTGCGTTAATGGCTCTAACCTATCAGTGCAGGAGTGGTGGAGGTACAGTGGCATACCTGCGACGGCAGGGGGCACAGTGCGGCGCAGAGCAGTGACAGTTGCCATGGCAATCTCCACAGCGCTGTACTTGGTGGAGCAGCCGTGGCCTGGGGTCACCATGTTGGGCTTTAGCAGGGTGCCTTCCAGGTACACATGGTGGTCCGAGAGGGCCTTGTACATAGCGGTGAGGACCTGAGTTCGGCAAGACGGACAAACACAGAGCTCCAGGAGTGGCGGACATGCACACGCAGTGGGAACACCCAGCCTGTGTGTCCTGCATGCTTTAGAACCACTTCAAGGCGTCAGGTGACACTCTATGGCTTTCAGGGACTTAGGAAAGTCACCTCTGAGGTACGATATTGCCCAGACCCAAACGTCACGCAAAGGAGCAGCACTCACCTTTTCAGTGACATACTGGCTGCGTTTCAAGTCATGGTCTCCATCAGGCAGAATCTCGGGCTCAACAATGGGTACAATGCCGTGCTGTAACCCAGGACACACCAACGAGCCGTCAGATTTCACACCTGGGGTGTGCAGTGGACCAAACGCCGGAGGTGGCGGCAGAGCACATCTGAAGGGGAAACCCTTCAGAGAGCAGGAATGGTGAGGTGGGGCGGCACCTGCTGGCAGATGCTGGCATAGCGGGCCAGGACGTTGGCATTCTCTGTCAGGGCCAGCTGGGAGGGCGTGGTTGTGCTGATCTTCAGCACGCAGCGCCACTTAGCGAAGTCGGCTCCGTCCTTCTTGTACTGGGCACAGCGCTCAGACAACCCATCCAAACCTTGGAGGTAAACACGGCCAATAGAAAAAGACAGTGGGTGTCATCTCACCCTAAAAGCTGATTCAATCAGAGCAATAAACAGTCACGAAGGATAATGGGAATGCAAAGTGAACACACAACACTGTATCCCAACACCGGGACCGAAAAGCTCACCCTGAGTTGTGGTCTCTCCGTTTGTCCCAGCCAGTGGCACAACACCTTTGTCAACCTGAAGAAATCACACATAAGCCTTTGGGTGTCTCATTCTCTATTCAATGTCAGAGTAAAGCAAAGTTACATAGATTCTATCTGTTCATCTGAATGACCCTAAAATGAATTTCACTCAGACCCTCTTGAAGCAGCACAACCCAGACTGGTCACTCAGCAACAGTGCAGGATTCTCTTTATGGGACTCAATCCTGTAACCCTATGGTCACATGATCCAGTCCCAGCCTATGCCACAGTTACTGCCCTTGCAGAGGCTTCAGAAGCCTGGACATACCTTGATCCCCACCAGGATGCCTTTGTCCTTGATCATCTGGACGAAGGGCGTCCCGTCATCGGCATGTTGGTACAGCGTTTCATGGAAAAAGATCACGCCTCCGATGCAGCTATTGATCCGCGAGTCGGCGCTGAACAGGACCTGCCGGTACTGCCGCCGGTTCTCCTCTGTGTTCTCCACACCAATCTGTGCAAGCCGCTTTGCCATGCTGCCTGTAAGAGAATGTGTGCAAGACCACCCAGAGCTGAGGAGCTGCTCCCCCTGGGTTATTTCTTACAGCTAAGATACCCGCTTAGCTCAAAAGCTGTAGCTAGAAAGCTCTGTGTTCAAAGCACTGAGTTCACAGTGCTCGCTACTGACCCACAGACTCATCTGCAGCCAGGATGCCCTTGCCAGGCGACACGATGCGGTGGGCGATGTCCTGCAGCTCCTTCTTCTGCTCTATGGAGAGTGTGGGGTACTGGTGTGGCATCCTGTCAGCTGTCTGATGGGACCTGTGACAGCACAACACATACGGTAGGTGACAAGGCCCACAGCCTGCCGGCGAGACAGGTGCAGAGTGCACTGATTAGTAAGACTACTCATTTCTAGGACTTTCACAGTTCTGCAAAAGGTGTCACACTGAGGGGGCGAGATGAGGGCTCTGTAAGCACCCCTTCATGCCTCAGAGCTCTATTCAGTGCAGTGTTTAGCTCAGTATGTGCTTCTGTCCAGAAGGTTGTGGGTTTGATTCTCCTGCCTAGGAGTTTTCCTCACTTCTATGCTACTTCGGACAAAAGCGTATGTTGAAAAAATAATTGTAACTTTTTGAATGCCTAACTTGGTGTGCACATATGTGTCATTCTTGAACAAAGAGCTGCAAAAACAGTGTTGAGTAATGAAGGATGTTGAGTCCACAAGGATCAGGAATAAAGGATCTTATGTACCCCTGTCTGAACACTGTCAGGTGGGATTAAAGGAGACGTGGATAAATGTGCTGACCCTGCCAAACACCCCCCAGGCTCTTGCAGGAGCGGGTATACCTACTGCAAAGCAAGGGATGTGAGTTCATTTGCATGCACACATGCTGCATACATGCTGCACACATACATGCGCACACACTGCAGACATGCATGCACACACACTGCAGACAACGAGTGATGACGCGTCCCAATGTGCCAGAGTAACTTCATTGCACCTCTTCGGCTCTGGTTCCGCCTCGCTCCACACTCCTGATTTTGCCCTGCGTTAGCCCCGCATGCTAATTCTCTCCTCGGCAGCTCATTCCAGGCAGCTCTCACATTCTGCTTTTCCCACACTGCAAGGGCTCAATAAAGAGCCCTTTGCTTCAGGCTAGGCTGTGGTTGGCCCGGAAACAGGGGACTACGGGCCTCAGAGGTTGTAGGGGCAGGGCCAATCACTCAGGACAGAACATGACGGACAGGGGCACTAACCAATGGGGTTATTCATTGATGATGGGGCATTCGAGGAAAGCTGCCGACTTACACATTATCTGGGATTTAAAGCTCTTGACACTGCACTAAATTTCAAAGTCCAGTGTCTCTGATTATCTCACATTCAGGATTCCAGGCTTGATTTGAAGTTTACAAACATGGAATCACGTGACAAGCAAGCCGAAAACTGCAGGGGGATACAAAAGATCCTTCATGTTTGAATACCCAGTGATTAGTGTCTGGCTGATAGCGTGATCTCAGGCAGCTGTTTCCCACAGACACGTGCAGGCTGAATGGAGCCTGGCTTTTCCCGCTTCACTGCCTGAGGCCAGGCTGGAATTTTCCATTGAAAAACAGTCATCCAGACTGGTGGGCGGAACATCCTGAATGGACACATGCGTCACTGCACCTGCACATGAGACATTGCATCCCCAGTATCCCGCATGGGAAAGGTTGGCTCTTAAGGTGGAGCGGTCATTGTTTGCCCAAGATGCCAATTAACAGAGTCACCATACACACACATCGCTCTGGCTTTTGGTCAAAATCCACTGTATTGCAGTTGAGTTTGGTGGGAAGAAGCCGGGACAACACAAACTATATTGTGTGTATTTTGGAACACTTTAAGTGCGCCTTCTTCCTGCTCCATTGTCATGGACACTGCTCCCCCTGCTGGACAAACAAAGCATGTTTAAAGAGTCTGTCCGCTGTGTCCTCCGGGTACAGGCCCAGTCTGGGGACCGACATGAGAAACCAACGTGGACACCAAGCTAAAACGCCAGCACAGTCAGATGGCAGGGCGCCCTGCAGATATTCCCCCTGTTTCTCTCAGGCATTCTCGATGTGTATCATTTACAGGGGTTCCAGTAATAAATGGATACATATACTATTACTGTACATACAAAGCAGTGTAAGGTACTGCAGACTCCCGTTTTTGAAAGAACAAAAGAACCACTTTTAAGAAGCTCCTATATGGTATGGACTAACGGCACCATTCTGGGTCCTGCACCCAGTGGCAGTCAGCCCATTAGGTGACATCATCTGATTGGATGTAGACTTAGCATGTCAATTTCACTTTGTATGGGGGGCGCCGGCTAAGCATTCCTAGAGTGACGTCTCTACGCCCTCGGTGAATGCCAGTATTATGCCACCCGTCCCGCTATTCACTGGTACGGAACTCGCTGGCGGGACCGTAATGCGAGGCAAAGCGCAGGCGCGCCATTTAGGGCGCAGAAGCCGCGGTCTGCTGGCTGTGAGAAGTTATAATAATAATACTAATAATGATTAAGAGGTAAGCAGAAATTACCAAAATTCTCTTTTGGACATGCAGCAAGTGGCGCTACGCGGCGCATCCGTCCGCGCGGACACTGCAGGCTGTGTAGGATGGATGAGGCACCGCGCTAAATCCGCAGCTCACCGGGTAACATAAGACAAATTCTCACCGTATCGAAGATTTTTATTTTACTTGTACAGTTTTAGTTAAAAATGTAACTTACTTAAGCGTTCTTCTTACCTGAACCACAGGAACAACATTAGTTAAAATGCAAAGAAACTTATGTAAGGCAAGAACAGCAGTTTCCTTCAAATTTAATGCGCAATGCCACGTTTATATAGACTACAATATTTTCCACTTGGCGGGGCATAATTTCGACACCGACTTATTTAGAAATAGTATAAAATTTATGTTCGAAAATATTGTGGATAGGGGAATACTATGGAAGCCCGTTTCCGCCACCCGGAGAAAAAATACCCGTTTATATCAGAATTCTGACTTTTTTCTGTCTTTTAACTTTTCATACCATCCAATCAGAGTCAGAGATAAAAAGTCAGAATTCTGAGATAATATTTTTTTTCTTCTCCCCCGGGTGATGGAGACGAGCTTCCATAGAATACACACCCGCCCATTGAGTCATGATTAAAAACTATAAAAATCAGCGTGGCACGTGATGCCGAGCACGTGCGATTCTTGCCTGGGTACCGTATCCACTTCACGCGCAACCAGTTCAAGAGCCACCGACGCTAATAACCCATTTTTAAGATGCGCATTTCCCTGGAAAGTCAAGCATCATTCTACAGCGGTAGCTTTGCCACGTAGGCTTCCATAATGTTATTCTCAGTGCATTATAACATCTATCAGTAAATTAATAACATTACACAAATAAATTCATTAACAGACATAAAGCATGCCACATTTCCTAAATGTACAGCAGCTGTCTATTACATTCAATTAAATGCGTCTGGAAAGTATTTAATTAATCCATAACATCTCCATAAATTAAATTTCCAATTACTGGGTAACTGGCCATCTTCCACTGTACAGGGTACCGCCGGGTACCACTATATGGGAACCCCCCTCGGATGTCAGTAATGAAGGAAGCTAGGACCTATAGTCAAAATGGGCAACACTAGCAGCCAAACGAATAACTGGTTAAATATACCGACAGACTTAACCTCTGACTGAAGAGAGTTATTCTACTAAATATACAGTCATACTTCGCAAGGCGAGCTTAACTTCATGATTTATTTAAACAAATACCGAACTTATTGCATCCGGGAACTAAGACATAGTAATTGAATGATTGTTTAATGCTAATTAAAATGTTCTGATACGATCCAAATGATTTATTATACTGACAGCCTCGATAACAACGGAACGGTCTCAATAGATGGAGCACGTTGTAGACACAATTAGCCACAACTTACATATTTTGGTAAGATTTGCGATATATTTAATCAACTAAGATATACCGCTAGCGACTGGCAGAATTAAGTATACAACTCATCTAGCCTAATTTGACAAGTCAAATTTGTTTTCCCATGGAGCTGAAAAGATGACACGGCCACTAAAAACCTGAGAACCCAGCAAATGAAGCGGCAATGAGGCAGAACGGCTTACCTGGAGAGTAGCCCGGTGTGCTGCTAGTAGATGATCTTCTTTCTTAAAGCTCCCTGAATGGAGCAGAGCGACGTGACAACTCCGGGAAAAAGCCATCTCCTCCGGGGCGGGGCCCGGCGTCACGGCCTCATTAGGGTGCTCATTAATATGCATGAGCATGTAACTCCTCGGCTCGTCGATTCCTGGAGTTGTCACACTTTCATGAAGTACAGCAAAATCAAAAGTTTGCATTTTAGTGTATCATAGCAAGAAGTGAACTCGCGCCTTCTTGACAACTGAGATTTCACTCACCTACAGTAACAAAATCACTTATAATAGACCAGTATCCCCGACCATATAATGAATAAGCAGTGGAACATGGATGGATGGATGTAATCCAATATTTTAGCACTGCTTATTAGATCATGGTGGCGCAATGTAATGCTCACAAACCGAAAATTTACGGCAGTATTTCAGTGCGTATGAAGTAGCCGTGCAATCAAATGTAGCGGGATATCGCCTGCCGTGTTATCCATCGGAGTTAATTTTACCAAAGTGCCACTGTCGCCAAATTACATTAGAAAGTACTGACTGCTTTCAGTAAAAAAAATCAAATCCCTAGAAGGGAAATGCTGTTGTCTTTGAATCGTACGTTAATTGGATTGGATTTCTTGTACAATTAGGCTGTTTCATGGGGTGAGTATAGATACCAGGAAATGTATATATGCTACCAAGTCCTTTCGCTGAAAATATTTAGCCAATCCATTTAAAATTGGCACTTTCATACTGTCGCCTGTTCAGATTTCATCTTAATTAAGAATTAAATTAGAACATTTGAATGGCTAAATTCAAATTTATTTTAGAATCAAAATAAAAAATCTCAACCCGTTTAACAGTTACACCTAAACCTAGTCTTTCATTCGTATATTCCGCTTGAAGCTGTATTACTATTTTTGAAATTATCTGAAATACGCCCCAGGCAAATTCCCCAGTGTAAAAGTTACTGATATCCCATTCCGTACCCAGTGGAGTCTCACGTCTCAGAGCAATTGAAAGAATCCTCTACTCGGCGCGCGACCAGTCACAAAGATGGGGCATTAAACGATTCAGTAACAAGACCTCCTGGTTGAGAGAAAAGGGTGGGAGGAAAAAACGTGGAAGCAACTAAATGATCCATTTTCCAAGGACAGAATGTCATTACAAAGAAACTAGCACAGTGTGTAGAGAATTTAAGTTTCAAAGTCAGCGACAACGCATGCAGAATGAAAACCACTACAGCTGAACAGAACTAGCCAAATTAGCGGAATAAAAATAGGCCTATATTTTCTCTGTGCTCAGAATTAACCTCGTCGCCAGTCTTATTATTATGCTTATTGATTGTACCAAGACCTCTAGGTGTATGTATAGATATTTAATACAAATACAAATGCATACTGTCATAATCTGTCATTCGTTGATAATTGATGAACTCCTGTGGTTTGTGTTGCGTCGCTGGTCTGGTCAAACGAAACAACTATGTAGAGGTAACAGGTAATTAAACTTGTAGTATTCCCGGTGCAATTACGCCATCTGTGTCAGGAGGCTGTACGGAAGAGTGAAGACTTTTTTTTGTTCTCGCCCAGCTAAAAAGCTCTTAAATGTCTCAGATGATTATTCATGTTATAAGAAAAGTAATTTACTTTAATTGGTAACGTACACATTAAAAAAAACAGAGGTAAGAGGATTAGTTGCGCTCCAGTATCTGGAGCTAACCATGGTAACCTGCAGCCGCGCGCTACAGAGGGACAGGTTCCATTTTCTGCTGCCGGGTGCGTGCCGATTCTCGGGGGATCTGGCGAATATAAAAGGGGAATTAAGTGTCAAGTCACTAAATTTAAAAAAAAAAAAAAAAAAACATATGCGGTGGGTTACCATTTAGGAAAAACTAAAACTAGATGTTTTCATGGATTTGGGTCTTAGAACTACCAAGGGGGTGCAATTATATTTAGCAACTTACATTTGGGAGCACTTTCCCCCGTTACCTAATTAAAAACATTTAATAACGAAGATGCTTTATGTGGTCTCCATTTTCAGATCTATTAAGGTTGCTCCCCTTAGGGACTATCGGTATTAAAATAAGTAGGTCGCACAAAGTTCCGATTTTGAGTAAATGTGATTTAGGATAATAGGAGTGGGTTAAAACCATTAAGGCATATGTACGTGCATCATTAAGGTGCGACCAAGTGCTTCGAAATTTGTGAAATTCTGTCATTGCTTTTGCTTTTGATAGCTTAGTCGCCGCGCAGTTTAGCGTTTTGCATTTGGAAGTCGATCTTTGACGGACAAATGGGGAGATTACCGTATATGTTTCCTTCAATTTACTTGAGATTATGGGATTATTTATAGTAGGATATTATATGCATTGATTTCGTTAGTAATTTTAGGCAACAACTGATTTATTCGTAGCTAGATGACACAATTACCCATATACTGTTCCTCTATTAATAAGAGTTGTAGGCTATTCATTACGAGGGAAATATCCCCAATTTCAAAAAGATTATCCATTTATATTGGAGTTCTTCAAAGGCCGGGCCCTTCGGGTTTTTAAGGAAACATTTTCATTAGCGTCCGAAAAACCAGGTGAGGTGAGGTACTATCAAAATAATCACTCAGATTAAGCAATTAAGATAGTATTTAAATAGTTAAATAATTACACCGTGCTCGAGCGAAAACCAGGCCATGCTGAGGGCCAGTGCTTAATACCCTTGCTTTGTAGTTATAGCTAAAAAAATAAAATAAAATAAAAATCTCCCGGTCTCCCGGGAACGAGCATAACGGATTATATTAAATACGATTTAGAATAAACACGTAACAGTTTATCACATTGTCTGCATCGGAATGCGTGTGTACTGAAATTTACTAAACAGAAAAGTGGGCCTTTACACCAAAAGATTATGGAAAAAAATTATGAAAAGACAGTGGATAATAATGATAGGCTACATCTGACTATTAATAAAATATGAAACAATACGATGTCGCACAGAGACTGATCGCTTGGTCATTAATGTAGGATAGTTACACTGATTTCGTTTGACAATGTTTTTCACTTATAGGGCTGCATGGTCTGAAAATATTTTAGCCCCTCCCATAGAACGTCACCCGACCCCGTTCTTTCTTTAATGACAGAAACTGGCAGCTAGGCACGAACTTCACCCCTGCGTTCTTCCGGCTGGTGAGAATATGCTTATCATTTGTAAGTGCGTGTAGCAAAAAGGCATTCCGTGAGGAAACGCACAAAAAGCAAATACACTCAGCGATACTGTTTTCTTTCTGGCAGTTGTTCCTGGTGCGATTTTGAAATGTTCTCACATACATTTTGTCACTCAGTCACGCAAGACGGACAACAGGAAACAAAAAAGAACGTAACCGGCTGTGTTTATCTGAGCAAAGCTGAAGTTTCAGAACCGGTAACTATTGTGTAAGCTCCTGGTTTGTGTAGGTGCGCGTCGATATCGGGTTCATTTACAGATTGATCTTCACTTCTCTTTTCCTTCTTTAGAAACTGAATACCAGTTGAAGCTAAATAGCTGAACCTGCAGGCTGCTGTCAGGGATCTTTCTCGAAACACCACGCAGGCTGCCAGTCCCCTGCTGTCATAGCATCACTAGCAGTGGCCTGGTGTGGCAGAGCAGTGTTGCTTGTAATCAGGTGCAGGGTCGATCAGGGTGGGGAATGGATCAGTGGGTGGCCGAGGGACCCAAGAGAGTCCAGAGCAAAGCCCCCCAGTCTCTGCCAGCTGCTCAGATCCAGGAGCAGGCCCTTCAGGACAAGCAGGGGCCACACACCAATGCGGGACCTGAGGGGAGACAGCAAGGGGGACTGGTCATCAAATGAGACAGAAAATACAGGAAGAAAAATAAGCACCCCCCCCCACAAGGTTTGGGTGTAGCGCCATTAAATCTGAGGGGGACGCGTCCCCCTCACATTTCACAATTATTCATTTGGACCCCCCCACATTTAACATAAAATATTAGTTTTATGCAAGTGTGTACCCCCCCCCCCAATTTAAAATGCTTCTGAAGCCCCTGGCCATAGGTCAAACACGTCAGAACTGGGGGGAGGGGGGCAGAGACAGTGCTGGGCTGAAGGACTGCAGCACATCTGGTGGACATTAAACCTTTCAAGGTATGCTGCAGTTCCCTGGCTCTGGGGCAAGCAGGAGCCTGAGGGGTGGTGAATGCGGACAACAAAATAAAGCAATCAAATGAATGAACCCACGGCCTCACATGCCCTTAAAGCCAATGAGAATACCAGAATCCCAAGGGACCATCCATCAGCGGTGGCTGTAAGGAGACTCCACCCAGGAACTGAATGGCTCCCTGTGGATTGTGTAGTAAATCCTGAAAGCTGACCCACACTTAAGGCAATGGGACAGCTGAAAATCAGCCAGAGGTGTCTGGCAAGGGACTGTGCTAAAACAAAATCTGCAATTTCCACAAAAATTCCATTGTTTATATGTTGGTACAAACAAAAAAAATGAATCAGCACATACACATGCATGAGAGTGTTCTGGAACTTTCTACCTTGATATTCTAATTCCTGGCCTTCATGGGCCCTCTAGTGTTCACTCTAAGTACTTCAGTGTATCGAGTGCAGGACTATTCAGTGTTAATTTTCATGAATTGGGGATATATTTTGTAGCTAAATCTACAGTGAAATGGTTCATGTTTAAATTTTAGCAATGTCTAGGTCCTGAACATGATAGCCCCCTTCCAGCTGTTGGACAATGTCCCTTTCTGTGACGATGCAGTAGTCAATTATTGACTTGTTAGATGTGCACTCAGGACTAGAGCAGGTTTGGAGCAGGGGGGGGGGATCATATCTTACGACTTACACTACGGCCCAGTCCGCCCATTTCCAGATGCCCCACTGTGACCAGGATCGGCCCTCTGCACTCCAGGGCTGGACCACTGATCTGTAGGAAGGCACTTTAAGAGGGTAGATGTCCCTACAGGTGGCCAGTGAGTCTGCAAGGCACTGTGGGGGGGGGGGGGCTGTTCCATGACTCAGAAAACGGTTTAAAGTAGCTGACCCAGGCTACACTGTATGGCTGTAAATCAGAGGGCCAGAGGGAGTGGTCATGTGATCAGGGGGAGTTTTACTCGGCCTTCACACTGAACCGGTGTGGCACAGGCACACACAACCAGCATGTACCAAATAAATGGTACGGGGCTTTGGATGAAGGAGTACACTAATCAGTTAAACAATGTTAAACAAAATACATTATCTGCAACATCAGAACCACGAGAAGCTCCACCCCACTGCTGTGAATTCAAATCAACCGTTTGCTTATGTACTAAATAGGAAATTATTACCCACTTACTGCTCACCATGAGCTACTGTTTCATCCAGGACATATTAAAAAGGTGACACAGGGGCAGCTGAATACAAAGAGCAATATAATGTGTCATATAAATGAGACAGAAACACCTTCAGTGGTGATCGGGACATTTTATTGGCAGTTAGGTCTGCAGGTACATGCTGGCTGGCTTTTATTGGCCAGTTATAATGACAAACACCTGTAGGCCAACGTGTAGGAAATGGATGGCGTTGAAAAGGAGAACTTTAAACCTACAGTGTTTTGTACAGTTTCCACAAAAACAACTGACACCTTGTTCTGGAAAAAGAAAAAGTGAAAAACGCAAGAAGAGGAAGCTGAGCAGCAGCTAAGGACGGACAGACGGGGGAAAGAGCCGCGGTTACAAAAATATCACGAAAATACTTTGCTTAAAAAGTGCCTTAGTGTTAAAATTACAAAACATCATTTAGACATTAGATTCTCTTACGCTCACCGCCGCCACCAATGCTTTCCACACCACAGCGCCGTAAATAGAAGCGAAACGCCTTAACACGAGGCTGCCGGACTTTCCGGAGACTTTTCCTGCTGAATATCGCACAGGTAATGTAGTGGTGGGGCAACGCGATTGGTCACTTTAGCGAGAGTCTGTAATATTTACAAACAACAACAGAAAGCGCGTCGGGGGTGGCAAGTCGCACTGCAGAACTGAATACTCTTAACCCACATCCACAAAGGAGGACACCCCATATATGAACAGGCTGTACCATTAGCCTGTGGGTCTACAGTGTCAAGGGTACAGGATTGGACCGCCACCCCGTTTCCAGTGAACACGCTTTCCATGTGTGCGGATGAGTGTTCGGGGGCAGGGGGTCCTATTTTCACCTGGCTGAGATTCCTGATCCGGCAGGAGACCAAACACACTAACGCTGGAATGAATCTAAAACACAAAACTAGATCACATACAGGGACCCAGCCTAAGAATCACACAGCGGCCGTCCAGACTTTAGTTACCATCAAATGATAAAAAAAAAAAGAAAAAAAAAAAGAAAAAAAAAAGTAATTGGTTCTTGAGACGGAAGCTGAAGAATTAAATGAGTCTTCCCGGACAAATTGGAACATCAGGTCTTCCAGGAAATGTATTCCCTCAGGGCCCTGGCTGGTCATGCCTGCCCCTCGGACCCAAACAAACCAGGGGCCCACGTGGTTCAGACACCCCACTGACCCAGGGATGGGAACAAAGCCCGCTTTCATTGCCGTTAATCCCTGTCTGAAGGGTAGATGCTGCTGGAGGACTGGAGTAGACCCTAGTGGCTAGTGACAGGATTGCAATGTCCAGTATCTGCAAAGTGGCTCAGGCAGGCTTACAGGAAACATCAGCGGGGGTGTCCGGGGGTGTCGTGCCTATAACTTCCTCAGCTTCCAGACCTGAGGAAAAAAGAAACCCAGAGAGACCCAGCCATGTGACCCCCCCCAGGCCCCCGCCTCCTGGGGGCAGGGGTCACTTGCGGCGGCTGAAGATGCTCTTTTTGGTGGCGTTCTTGTCGGCGGAGCTGAGGCCGATCAGCAGACGTGCCTTTTCGTCCTCCTCCTGCTGCTGCACCCCGCTGTCGCCCCTGCCATCCGCCACTTTCCCCCGCGGCTCTGAGCCTGAGGCCGGTTTCAGCCGCAGCTTCTCTTTGATTACCTGATGGGGGGGGGGGCCAAGATCAAGATCGCAGATCTGACTGTTCAGTGCGAAAACCCATATGGGATGTGGTTCAAAGCAGGAACCTGTCTAATCTCTAAGCAACAGGGACTGACACACTAAAGGCTGAATCTACACACATTTTGTTTCTGATACTTTAAGGAACGAAGACTATATACTGGTGTTTGGCCCCGCCCCCATGTAAGGAAGGAAGACCACATGTTGGTGTTTGGCTCCGCCCCCATGTAAGGAAGGAAGACCGCATGTTGGTGTTTGGCCCCGCCCCCACATAAGGAGGGAGGGCCACGTACCTTGTTTGGTGTTTAGCCCCGCCCCCACACCTTGTTTGGTGTTTGGCTCTGCCCCCAGCACACGCTTTGCCCGGCCCATACCTGTGCTAGCAGGGCTTTCCGGCTGTCCCTCTTCACAGCCATGGCAAAGTCCAGCCAGGTCCAGGTATTGTTGTGATACTCCAAACATGGCAGAACCAGGTTCAGGTCCTTCCAGTCTACGCTGCTCTTCTCACCCTGCAAAGGAAATGCGCGACTCGTCCAGTAAGCCAAAAGCCCCGGTGTCACGTGACCACCTTGCCCCACGAGCAGGCATGTCTCACACCCACCTTATAGCTGACGCACAGGGGCACCTGGGGAATCTTGATGTAGATGAAGGAGTTGTTCATGGCTGCTCTCTCTTTCATCTTGTCTATGTCGTCCACGGGGTGCTGGGACAGGCAGACGTCACCGAGAGATATTTTCATAACACGGCAACTTATTCTTATGGGGGCGGGGCTTACATTTCAATTAGAGCATTATTGAAAATTGTGAACCTGATATACTGTAAAAACGATGCTCCTGATGTGACTGAATGACTATCAGATACTGTCCGCCATCTAAAACACTCCACAGACTCCTGTCTCTCCGCGCTTTGAAAGAGCACTTACAAGCTGAGAGGCAGGTAAAGCAACGGATGTCGTGTACCTCAGGGGGCTTGCGGAAGGACCTCCTGACGCCGGCTGTCCGGTTCAGCCCTTGGCTGACCCCCTTCCCGGGGCCCAGGGCCCCCATGGAGTCCTCAGCCAGCTGCCGGGGTTTACCTACAGGGATACCTGCAGCAGAGAGAGAAGCTGAGTGACACAGCACTTCAATACCATCATCCCAACCCGCAGCAGCGCCCCCTTTGTGGATAAAATTGAGAAACACATCCAGCATGAAGAAACTTGGGGGGGGGGGGGGGGGGGGGGTCGGTGCAGGTCAGGGCAGACAGCATCTGGAAACAGGAGGCGAACACTACCTGTGGTCACCAGCCTGAACTTGTCCTCCTCGTCACCCATTTCCTCCTCCTCTTCCCTCCCAGGGAAGAAAAATCCCATCATCCTCTTGAAGAAGTGGTACATGAGCTGGATGGTGAGCGGCACGACGTTCACCTCAAAGTGCTCCTTGACAGAGATCCCACCAACGGGGGGGCGGACCTTACTGAAGATGCGCAGGGCGAGCTGGCGGCCTGACTGACAGGGGCTCTGGGGCCGCAGCACTACCTGGGGCAGAGATGGACAGTGCCGCCCTTCAGGTCAAAAAGCACAACGCAGGCAACTAAAACACAGCTGATTTTATTGCAAGCGCTGTGTCTCGTGTTGGGCATGAGACAGGTATCATGGACACCTGCAGAGGGTTGCCAGTTAGCCCCTGACGCCATACATACACCCCCAGGGGGCACAGAACAGAGCGGCAGATTAAACACCAGCGCTCAGAGTGACTGGTTCCACTCTGGGACGGCAGTATTCCCAGTAGCTGAAGTCTGAACACCGCTAACAGGTTGACGACACGCACATCACAGGGTTATTAATTAAACACTGAATTTAATTAAACGGAATGGTGAAGGGAGGTCAAGGGGATAAAGCCTCCTGAGGGAGGGGCTGGGGCATGCCACCCCGGGACCAGCGGAAGTTTCTGGTCTAAGGGACTGGAAACCGCAAGAATGAGCAAACCAGGCAGAATGGGCCTGTTTTTCTGGACATCAGCTGCTTGGAATTCTGGGAAATATGAGTGGTTCTGGGTACCTTGTAGGCTGCATTGGGGAGCAGGTTGTTCATGGTGAACCAGCCCAGCTCCAGCAGATGTTCTGCCGTGTCATCTGACTTATTGAGCTGTAGGACAAAGGTGGGTGGGGTGGTTAGATGGTGCCTGGGGTGGGTGTCTGTGGGCTGGGCAGCACCCCCAGCTGGACTGCCAGGGGGGGTTCAAGCCTCACACCTTGCTGTACATGAACCTCTGCAGCTCGAGCTCGGCGATGCCCAGCTGGCCATCCTCCTCGGTGAGGCACCAGCGCGCTTGTGCGAAGTAGATCTCGGTGCGCCGCACCACGCTCACGTCCTCGGGGGGCTTCCTCAGCTCCAGCTTGTTCGCCCGCTGTAGCTGGAAGTCCTTAAAGCAGCTGGGAATACGGAGCCACCATTAACATAAGCCCACCCCTACCCCAAGGTCAGACACTACACGGCCACCAGGGGGCCTCGATCACCACGCCTCACCGAATGAGGATGTTGAGTTCCTCACTCTTCATCTGCATGTCCATCTTCTCCTGGTTCAGCTGGTTCTGCATTTTCAGGTTGACATCTGACATCTCATCCTGCTGAGACTGAGGGCACACACGGGACAGGCGGTATTGGAAGACTGCCAATGTCAGTGGCGCCTTTAATTGGACGGTGCCTTGTGATGGGAAGGGGCGTGGCTAGCCTGGGCTGGGTTCACCCTTACATTGGAGTAGATTTGCTTCTCCAGTCGTCGGATCTGTGCCATGTGCTGCCTGACGGCCTCCTGCAGATGCAGGATGCTGCTCCTCTGCTCCTCAGGGTTGCTGGAGATCTCTAGCTGGAAGCGGACCCTCTGCTTCTTCTCGCTGTGTTCCTGGGGGACATGGGGGTTGGGGGGTGAGCCTCAAAAAAGGCTGGACACGAGGCTGACGCAGGTGATGCCACGAGCCTCACTTTGCGCTTGGGTTCCACATGAAGCAGGAGGTTGTTGACGATGTCCAGGATCATAGCGTATTGGGCCGGGTTGGTGGAGATCTCGAGGTCATGGTGAATCAGGGTGAAAGTGTCCACGGCACCTACGCACAGGATGATGGGTGGTGATGACGATATGAAGCTTCATGAACCATGTGTTGTATTTTTTGACCCCACTAGATGGCACTCTTGGTGTGCTTTGGGGCAATACAGCAAGTGGTTCATGAAGCCTCACCAGCCTGCTTTTTCAGGAGGTCCTCCTTCTCATGGCTATCCCGTGTCTCTGGCGGTTTGATCTGTGTGGCCAGCTCAGGGTCGATGTCATGGCTGTAGCCGATGTAGTACATGCGGCAGTTGCAGCGCGAGATGATGCGCTGGACCTGCCGCGTCTCCTGCACCTGGGAGGGCTGGTTCCAGTCTGCGGGGGGGGGGGGGGGGGGGGGGGGACATATGACATGAGAAGGCAGCACTTTGCTTCAGAAGAAACGCTCTGTGAAAATGATCCTTTTTTCATTACATCTGTAGGCTCAGGCCCCTGAAGCCTGTGTGTGTTTGTCTGTGTGTGGTTGGGGGGGGACGGGGGGGGGACGAGGATAGTACCTGTGGTGGTGCTCACCATGCCCCCTACAGCCTGGCCGCTCTCCATCAGCTCCTGGACCGAGTCCAGGTGACGCTGTCTGTGCTCTTCGATATTCTTGACCTATGGCGGCAAATACAAGAGCCTGTCAGTCAACAACCCTCTAATTTCCACCCTCCAATTGCGTGACAATGAGCATAACAGCAGTATGCCCCGCCCCCTGTAGCTCCGCCCACCTCGAGCCAGAGCTGCCAGTCTTCCTGCTCGGTGGGATTGGGCTCCATGGTGGCAAAGTACTGCATGCCATCCAACAGGCACGTCCAGCTGGTCTTCTGCTTGAGGGTGTCGCTGTACCAGGCTGGGTGGTGCTCGCACTGCAGCAGCTGGGCTTTGGCAGCCGACACCAGCACACAGCCGGCTGTCTCTGTGCCCCGCAGCATCATCTGCCAGGGGTGGGCGCACACACACGGGGGTCTCAGAACGGCAATCCGGTACCTCACACGCAGCATTAACACCACGCTGAGGGCGCCGTCCGCACCACACGCACCTGGCAGTTGACCAGCTCGATGAACCAGTTGCGGTTGTAGACGTCGTCCGTCTGGCAGGCGGCGGTGCCGCACAGCTGGTCGCTCATGCCGGACTCCTCCTCTGAGAAGACCACGAACTTGTCCGTCTCCTCGATCAACTTCTGCAGCATGGATGTGCCTGGAAAGGGGCGGGGGAGCCACGCGGTTTCATACATGCGGACGGCAGTGGCGAGGGCCAGCGGCTGCATGGCGGGCAGGCTTACCCTCGCTCTGGGTCTTCTCCGGGCGGCTGGCAGCGGGGGCGACAGGGGCAGAAGGCGTGCTGTTGGGGACGTAGGTGGAGGCAGAGCGCTTGACCTTCTTGGCAGGGGCCTGAGTGTCGATACGCAGCCCCTTCAGTGCCTCTGTGGACAGGTTACGTTTCAGCACCGCCGCCTTCTTGTACCCCTCATAAAGGCCAAAGGCGATATTGCGGTTGGTCGTGGTCCAGGACGCCCGCAGGTCCACCAGGCACAGCCTATGGGTGTAGGAGGCGTTCTCTTCCCCCTTGGCACTCGCATCCTGCCAGGGCAGTTACCTCCAGTCAACAGGGCGCCATGACGACGAGCCACGGTCCCGAGCGCAGACATTTTCCAGCAGCTTAATGATCCCTATGATTTGTGCTCCAGATGGTAACAAAAGCAGTAAATCGGGAAGTTTATTCCTTTTGTTCTCTAGTCTAAAGCTACTTTTGGAGCGAGCTCTCGGGCTCACCTCCTCCATGTGGTGGCTCTGCCGCTGGTAGCTGAGTGAGGACAGGCTGAGCAGGTGAGTCTTCTTCACCTGGGCGTCCATCTGGTGGTCCGCCGTCTCGTCCCAGGTGGAGGCCATGAGGTGGACGGTGACCATGGACAGCTCACTCACCATCTGGGTCACGTTCCACTCCGAGATGAGGCGCCGCATCACGGTGCCGGCTGACGGGACAGGACACACAGGGAGAGAGAGCTCAGACGGCGCCCACGGGGTGCGACACCCACGATCCCACCCCCCAAGGTGGCTATGCAAGGCTCTCACCCTGTGGGATGAGTCTCTGGGCTCCTCGGGTAAAAACGTGGCCGCGGGTGCACTCCACCTGGATGCCACGCTGCTGGGCGAAGGAGGCCCAGTACAGCACCTGCACGGGAGAAGGGCGACATGTCAGCAGAATGAGCATGCTCAGTAGGGCACCTGCCCGGGGGAAGGATGACATGTCACCGGAATGAGCATGCTCAGTAGTGCCTCTTAAAGGAGCCTCCACCTGAAGCTGCGGGAAGGACGCGGTGTAGGACATCTGCTTGTAGTGCTGGCCCAGCTTCTTGCGTACAGGCCGCAGGCTGTGGAAGAGCTTCCCCCGGCAGATGGGCCGCGACACGCTGGTCCAGGTGGCCCAGAAGTTTTGCATCCAGCGCAGGGTGCTGCTGTACAACAGGATCCTGGGCAGGTAGGGTTCTGAGTGGGAAGGATATGAGATACAGCATTGCCAAGGGAACGGACCCAGGCAGCTGGGATGGCTCACAGATATGACAGACGAAGGCCGTACCCTTGTCGGCCTCCGGCGGCCGGTTGAGGTCCATGGTGATGGCGAGGTTGAGGTTCTCGGAACGGAAGGCGCGGTACGAGTCGTGCGACTGGCCCGAAGTGAGGTCGGCCACGCTCTCGGCCGAGCAGAGCATCACGGCGTGATGGTCGTGCGGGTTGCCATGGCAGAGCCACTGGAGGTCCAGCGTCATGTGTAGGTTGGGGAGGTTCAGGAAGCAGATGTCGTCATACCTGGGGACGGCGGGAGCGTGACTCAGGGTCAGGGCGGCTCACGCCGGCAGGCCGGCCACCGCGGTACTCACTTGGAGGCTGTCCTGACGTTGACGTCCATGTCCCCCTTGAACACAAACTGTCCTGGGTTCCACTCAAACGTCAACTTGTTCCACTCCCAGTGCAAGTTTTCCGTGGTGTTGTACGGATCCTGGGGGGTGTGGGAGTGAGATCAGCCAGTGTCACTCGCATGTAGGAAAACAAACCGAAACGCCAGAACAGCTGTACTGGGAAAGAGAGTCACCAAAACGGGGGTTAAAATATGACACCTTCTGCTACACCATTAAGCACATGGTCCAGAGCTGATCTAAGTACAGAGACAGAGTTCAGACGTAGTACATACTAATTGAGCTGATGCGAGTACAGTGCAGTTTGTACCTCGGTGGCAAGTTGGTGCAGGTTCGCCTGCTCGATGTCCATGACCCAGCGACCGTGAAGAAGCATTCGGCTCTTGTCCCACCAAGCCAGGGGTGGGGAGGGGTCGGCTGTAGGTTTGGTCAGCAGGTCCACCACCTGGCCAATCAGAGTCCAGGCTGGGTCCCAGCACGGCCCCCATACGATGGTGTATCGGGCAATATCAGCTGGAGGAGAGCGGGAAGATGACCCAAAAATGAACGTGACTTTTCACACCAAAACAAGTGTCTCCTGACTAGTGCTTCACCTCAATGATGAAACCCCTTGAGAAAAGAGGACTCACAGTGGAAGTCGTAGTAGAATTTCAGGGGGGGTATGTTCCGATGGACAGTGATGTCACCCCAGGGCGACCCCAGGTGGACCACCTGACGGCGCCGGGCCCGTGCCTGACCGTCTTGCTCAGTGCCAATGAGGCGTCCCGCCAGCTTCCAGTCCCGAATCTCAAACAGATAGCGGGGGTAGTCCCGAATTCGCACTGCGTATCAGAAGATCAGAATCACATCATGGGAACCACAATCGGTGCTTCTGAGCTGCAAATTCAGGCATATAAATGCAGGTGAAATTAATAAAGAAGCGTCACTTAGGCGGGTTCGGTATGTAGTTAGCAAGTTGTTTTGACTAGTTGATATAGACGGGATAAGAAATGTGCATAATTTCCCCAAATGACCAGAGATAGCGGAGCAGCTTGGATGCAGACTGAACTCAAGTTAATCCGGATCCAACCGGTAATTGCACCTCATGAATCAATATGGCTAACGTGAAAAGGCTTAATGTGTTATGAAGCACAAAAATACAGTGAAGAAACCAAATTTCTCTCTCACACACACACACACACACACACACACACACACACACACACACCTCACCATAATCCCTCCTCCCCAAAGACAGAGAATCTAAACGATCAGTGAGCGTTAAAGCGTTCTCATTTCAGTTGATATCAAAGGTTATTGTTAATTTCATGAAATGCTGTTTTGCTTTTGAAAATTGCTCCAGACCTCTGATTTTGAACATTAATCTGTTGCGGACCTTTGAACAACCAGTTTGAGAACAACTGGCCTCTGAGGCAACATATGCTAATTGGCTTAATTGGTGCATCTGTTAATTCCTATAATGAACATCCCCCCCAAAACTATCTGATCATCTCACCCAGGAAGGTGGTGAGCTTGAACCTGACGGCACGCCCCCACTGCACCACCAGCGGCAGGCCGTCCCGTGGGAAGGGACTGGCAGCATCGATGTCACGTAGCTGCTCACGAACGCGCTCAGGCCCGTGAAGTGCGCGGTCGGCCAGCACCACGGCCTCCACATCGGACGCGGTCCAAGTCAGCAGTGCCTTGCGCATGGGCGTGTTGGCATAGAGGCGGCGCGAGCGCTGGATGTAGATCTCGATGTGCTTGCGCTCCAGCGAGGCGTACAGCTCCTCGATCTTGCGTGCGGGCAACAGCTCGCCGTGCTGCTTACGCAGCTCCGCCACTCGCCGGTCCAGCAGCTGCAGCCGCTTGGCGCTCTCCTTGCCCTCGTCCTTCATCAGCTCGTAATTGTCACGCAGCTTGATCTCGAAGACGTCATCCAGGAAGACAAAGCAGAACTGGGCCACACGGAACACCAGGTCTGGGGGGAGGGGCCGGGCCTCGGGCGGGACCAGCTCGGTGCTGGTGGCCCGGTGCAGGGACCGCAGCCACTTTTGCACAGCAATGGCCTCATCGAAGGTGGCAGAGAAGTTGTACTGGTAGGGGAACTCGAGGGCCAGGCTGGCAACGGAGAGCACCCAAGCCCGGTTATGGTCGGTGGCGAGGAAGGGGAAGCTGGGACGCAGGAGAGTGGCCTCCTCGAGCTCAGGCAGGGCCCGGAGCTCCGCGTCTGTCAGCGTCACAATGTCGTTGCCGTCGAAGTTGAAGACGAGGTGCGGGGAGCGCAGGTGGGTGGAGCCACCGTGCCGCGCCAGAGAGAGCGCTGCCGCACGAACCACGATGAAGTTCTGGCTGGTAACGTAGGCAGAGAGCTGCGCACGGCCAACCTCCAGGTACACACTCAGCTCCTTCCTCCCGTCCGCCTCCGGTGCCCCCCCCGCCCTCCTTCTCCCCCGCCTCCAGTTCCTCCTGCCGCCCCAGGGTAAGAGACAGGGTTTCCCAACATCCTTTGCACTCTGTCGCATGATGGTAGAGGAACATGTGGTCACCTGGCGTCCACTGAGCGGTCACCTCCTCCTCACACTGGATCTGCGAATGGGACATGGGGTGAGAGCGTGATCCTGATTTGGACGCCGACCGCCAGACAGGAGCAGAAAGACTCGGACTGACCTTGAGAGCCCTGGTGCTAGTGCTGAAAGAGGCCACCAGGGCGGCGAGGCTGAGGATGGGGCTAAGCGTCTGGGCTGCGGGACTACATGGCTCCATGGTATCCGTCAGCGACTTCACCACCGAGAGGGACATGCCCTGCACCGAGAGCTGCGACGTCTCCGTGGTGCCCAGGGCTGTCACCATGTCGACCCGCAGGCAGATGGCACCTGGGAGAGCGTGGAGAGGCCCAGGGGATTGGCAGGAGACAGGCTAAGCAGAACCACTGAATAACGGCGATTCTGTTAACCTCCAGGAGTGTAGCGAGTCAGCCAGGGACAGGGACTCACCCGCCACATTGGACAGTGTGAAGATGTTGGTATCCTCCAGGCTGAGATCCACCTTGAGGAGCAGCGGTGGGTGGCCGGGGGCGGCAGGGGAGCTCACCCCATTGGCCGGCCCCTTAGGAGCCCTGGCGGCCCACCGCGGCAGCAGGGACGACACCCGGGACAAGCACTGCACACAGGTCTCCGACACCTCGACCTGTAGGCCCCGCAGGGATGACTCCACAGACACAGCGCCGTGGGGTCCATCGGCAACAACCGTCACCTGGGGCCGGTTACAGCTGCCCTGTGTCGCACAGATGTGGATAGTGACTAAGCGAAGTAGATGGTCACCATGACTACCGTGGCTGTCCCGGATCCGCCGGGGGCTACCTGGAGAGTGAGGGAGTCCAGGATGAGGGCCTCCCCCCAGACGTGCTTGCTGGGGGGGTGCGGGGCCTGTTGGATATGCGAGCCCTGGCCCACACGCCACCAGAAGTGGTCCAGCGACAGGGAGATGTGCTGGTGGAGGACCTGGGGGGGCTGGGGCTCCGGGGTGGGGGCCGGGACATCCATGAGGTGTTTCAGCTCTGTGAGGTACAAGCACAAACAGATACACACAAATCAGTAACAGCTCTTTGCCCCCCATCCCTGGCTCTGTCCGCAGGGCAGGCCTGATGTGACAGCCCCATCCCTGGCCGGGGTGATCTTCCCTCAACTCCATCTTACTGTGACTTATTTCTCTTATACCGGCAAACACTGCTCACCCGAGCTTGCGGACAGGAAGCCCACAGCGAAGGTGGGCGTGTCTCCCAGCTGCACAGACACGTTGACGTTGGACATGGAGGAGCTGATCGTCATGGGGGCGTCTAGGTGAGGGTACAGCCTAGGGGGGCAACGGGCGGCTTTTACTCCTAAGAGCACGGTCAGGCCAAAAAGCGGCTCCCCCCTCGCACCCCAATGGAGTGTGACCTCACCTCTTCCTGCGCAACGCTTTCCTGCGGAAGAGCTGCTTCCATGGAAACAGGTCTAGCCAATGGGAGAACTCCTGGTGGCGGTAGTGTATGATGCACGTGTTCACAGTGACAGAACCAGAGACGTCGACAGATGTTACCTGGGGGGTGGGTGGCGGTACAAGTCAACCAATCAGCTGCGAAATAAAGACAAGACAAATGCAGAGTGTGCAGCCAATGATGACTTACTTGGAGAACAGTCCTGAGTGAGTTGAGGCAGACTATTCGCTGACGGCTCTGAGAGAGGAGCAGCCCATCTGCAAGTGCAGACACACGCATACAAACAAACAGACAGGCACACAGCCACAGACAGGACCAAAGTTACACCAGGCTACCAGTCAACCCACTGGCCACAACTATGTTTTTATAAAATTTTGTTGCAAAATATATCTGTAATGTCAATAAATCGCTAATTTAAAATTGAGCGGCCAAAGGTAATTTTCATATTTCTTAATGGTTTTAAAATGCATTAATAAACAGAATTGCCATGGCAATGCAGCATGGTAAGGGGAGGTGTTACTGTGTCACACACGACGGCCGTGATGCTTTATCGCTATTATGATTATAACGGCGGTGTCGCTTCGGCCCCCCCACCCTCCAGCAGGAGCTCCAGGCTACTCTGGGGGAAGCTCAGCTCGGGCCTGAAGCTCTTCAAGGGAAGCTGCTCATCTTCACGGCCGTATTTCAGCTTCAGAGCCTTCAGCGTCCAGTTCAGGTGCCTGCGGGACCCGGAGGGCGTGTGAGGACGTGTGCGATCACCGGCGACTACCCCCACCACCCCCCAGCCCTCGGGTGAAAAGACCCCGAGCCACTGACCTCTTCTGGCTGTGCATGGACACAGTGATGTTGGTGTTCTCCAGCTCCACGCTCGCCCTTTCCGGGAACAGCTGGTGGATGCGCTCCACGTCTGCCGTCTGCACGAAGGACGGCTGCTCACACAATGGCACGTCGGGAACGCCAGGAACGCCAACTGGAATGAACACCCTTGAGCGGACACAGCCAGAAAGATCCCTGCCGTAACGGCTTGTGAAGGCCGTCGGTCCGTCTCGACTGACTCACCCTCTCCGTCAGTGACAGCCTCCGCCTGCAGGGGGAGCAGTGGCGGGCTGATGAACGCACCCTCGTGCAGCTCCGCCAACAGCGTACGGACGCTCAGTGCCAACCGGCCCGGACGCAGACCCGGCCCTACCACGTCCCCTGACAGGACCAGGCTGAGGGACACCTCCGCCAGACATGTGTCCTGCTAACAGGGACAGGGGGACAGGCTAGGGTCAGCCAAAAATAATTAGGATAGTTAAGCATCTTTTCACAAAAGGAAATGAAATGATCGGCAGCTTGGGTAGGAAGCCTCAATCATCAAAGGCCACACGGCGCCAGAACAACACGGCTTATCAAACTGGGTCAGTCACACATCCACACACTCGTCAGAAGCATTCACATTTCAAATTTTATAAGGATTTCAATTCATATCTTCGCTTCTGATTCACGCAATGGTCAACTGATGGAAGTAAACGACTGCAGAATTAAATGCTGCATACATTCTCACGTCGCGGCAAAGTGGTTGTCATGGCAACAACAGACTCTGGGAAAGGAATTGTGAAGTCTCAATGCGTTGAGGGCGACTGCCAATCAGCAACTGACACCCGTCAGAGGCAGATCAGTGAGACAGAGCCTTCCCATTGGTATCACATTGTTACGTTATTCTCACTTGATGTCAGCCTCGCCACAAGTTAGATGCTGGCAACAGGGGTTAGGGCGGGGGGGGGGGGGGGGGTCTCACCAGATGACTGCTCTTTAGCACCTTGCTGCTCAGCTGTCCCACGGAAAAGTCCCAGCCCAACCTGGGGGGGGGGGGGGGGCAAAAGGCCAGCTTTCAGTGAGTCGTGTGCCCACCAGCCTCGCTACCACAAAAACATTGCTGCAGATATCCGAGCACATGGTGGGCAGGGTCCGGGGGGGGGAGGGGGGTCAGAGCTCACCTCTTACTGTGACAGTCCAGCAGCAGTGTGATGCCTGTGGCCGTCATGTGCCAGAGGGACTCCGCCAGCGCCAAGTTCAGCACCATGATGTTGATGGAGTCAACGTGGAAGGAGACAAGCTGGGAAGGGGGACAGAACATGAGGAGGGTGTCAGCACAGAGGGTGGGAAAATCACACCGAGCATGACAGTGGTCACTTCAGCGCCATAAAGAGGGTTAAAGTGCAGCAGAGACGTCTGCACTCCCCGGGACGCCCTGCCGGGAAACAGCTCAGCTTAGCGGCCCATCGGACGGAAGCAGCATCCGGCGGAGCCCCTGGGCCATACCTGAGACAGGAAACGGAGGGCCGCAGAGCTGGCCCGCAGCCGGGCCACATCTTCACCAGCATCCTTAGGGCTGCGGCGCCTCACGGGATCCTGGAGGTCCACGCGCACCCGAGTCTCGCCCACGCACAGAGCCAGGTACCGCCTGGAAGAGATGGAAAACGCAACACTCAGCCACTGAGTGCGTACATTTACATTGCTAATATGCTTCATTCAGCCAGCAGACACTGTTATTCAGAACCACAAATGGGGGGGGGGGGGGGGGGGTGTCTATGATAGGAGATTTGCTCGCTGTAACAAACACAGCACTCACGGTAGGTCTGGGTTCAACACTTTGCTTGAAATCCATATGCTGTCAATTTCCTGCATAAAAACAGCAATGCATTTGTTGTTAAAAAAAAGGCAAATTTCATTAATAAGGTGGTCTGCATTGCAACTATCCTAAACTACAAAATTTAACAATTAAAATGGACTTTGAGCCATACAGTCTCATTAAATGATAATTTAATATGACCGTCTTGCTGAGTATTTACACAGCTGAGGGCTACCGAGCACAGAGATGGAGAGAGGGAGGTGAACCGACTAAGGGGGACTGGAAGGACGTGGCGACATACCAGGGTCTGCTGAGGCTGGAACTGGATACTGATGGTCCTGACAGAGAACAGGCCCACAGAGCCGATCTTCAGGCTGGCATTCAGCTTGTTACTGAAGAAGCGCACAGCCAGGCAACGGACAAACCACCTGTATGGAGGGGGTGGGCACAGACATGTCTGGATGTCAAGACAGACCATGTGACTGCAAGGGAGACCTGTCGATCGACATGGGGGTTGCCGTTTAAAGGAAGGAAAACAGGCCGCACGTCTGCAAATGACACTGAAGAAATAACGACATTGTTTTTCTCAAACTAGTCCACGGGTAGAAGATGCACACATATGTACACACTATATTGCCAAAAAACCAAGGGGAATTTAGATCAGTCATTATGTAACCAAAAAATATTTTGGATAAACTCACCACATACCCTAAACCCCTTCAGTTTCAGTGTTCTTGTGCTCTTTCCACACATGTAAACATGCAAGTGTGTGTGTGCTGCATGTGAAATGTCTTTGTTGAGACAAGCCAGCACTTGTGTGTGTGTGTGTGTGTGTGTGTAAAAAGCAGCCCTAATGTTCCAGTTTGCAGGGCAACCCAAGAAGACAATGAATCTGGAGTTGATTAAAATCACAGAAACGGGAGACGTTCCACAACACGTCACTCCAAGCAATGCTACGGACAACTCAGCACTATTTACAGTACTGGGTGTGTGTACTGTTAGCACTGAACCAACACCCGAATACTTGAGTACGCAGTCTATAAAAGAAACCTCGGGCATTTATGGTTCAAGCCTTATATGTTTTTTCAGCTCTGAAATGACCGAGAACCATGTAATTACATGAAGATTGCATTTTGTGTGATGATTAAACCAAGGGTCCTACCTGAAAAGCAAGGTAGCCAAAACTGCAAGGAGACATAGCGCCAGAAGGGCGATGAGAAGAGGAGACATTTTCCGATCCGGATTGAAGCCGCTTCACACGGGCGCGCTCGCGCGGCGGCGTCACTCCGGATCAGCGCGAGGCAGCCGGGCGCCCCGTCATGTAGCCGCTGCCGCTCCCGACACCAAACCCTGCAGGCTCTGTAGGTGGCAAAGGGACACCTCTGAAAGCCAAATGAAGCGTACTGTTCACACAGTTACGTTACAGTCAAGCAGCGCCAGTCTATGCAGCTTGGTGACTATCAACAGCCGTCCTTTCCCCAAAACGCCGTCTGCGTGTCAGGTCCACCGACGGTTTCGATCCCAGCGCCCCGCTAGCTGGCTAAATAAACCCTGAGCCGACACCGACTAGCCACCAAGCCGGCAGCAAACCCTCACCGACACAGGCCACCCATTCCCCGAGGAGCCGGAGTTTGTTAGTCGGTGAGAATCGATTTGCTCCAATTGTTACGTTTATTACTAATAATAATATCACCAGCACCCCTCCAGAAAGTGCTAGCAGCGAGACAGAATATACAGCAAGCTGGCACTGCGGTATAAGATCAGTGATCCGGTTTATGGGTAAAGTACTTGCCTGCGATGCGTCCGGTTCTGACAGTCTTTCCGTGCAGGATGCACAGCCTGTAGAATAAAACTACTTTACCCGGCTAGCAAGCTATCTGGAAGAGGGAGTGCAAAATGTCTCCCGATGTATTGTAACCGTACCGATGTTTCACTCCTACAATTTCTGTTTTCTGTTGTTGTTTTTCTCGGGGCTCCCGTCCAGCGGGTCTCCTAACTCGTATGTCCCCGGGGTCCCGTCCCGAAACACTGGGAGTTTAGCAAACTGCTCCGGCCCACGCAGCTGGCAGACCATTTGGGAGGCCGACTGACACTTATCCCAGAGTTTCACTCCGCGATTGATATTTTGACTCGGTTCGGATATGTTTGTAACGCTTAGTCGCTTTCGGAAAATCCGCATGAAAGTAATATTGAGATATATCCAGGAGTTGAGATGATAACTGCTTATGTCACTCGGTTTAAAGTATAAATTTATTTCCAGTTATATGTATGATGCTCGATGGAACTTGTAGTATTAAATGGAGCTGGAAAAAACATATGAAGCTTGAACCATAAATGCCCGAGGTTTCTTTTATAGACTACGTACTCAGTGTTCTTTGTTAATAAAAATCTTTATGGTACAACAATTAATGAAGTTGAACACTTTGGTATTAAATATGTCTAGGGTGGGTTATTCTGGAATCCCAAATTTCGTAGCCGTGTATACACCCTAATTGCAAACAACACTGACTAACATACACCCAACTAGCTAGAGTTACCAACCGAACTTTCATTGTGAATGAGGAAGGAGGAGAGAGGAAAGAACAAGAAATTTCCCCGTTTTGTACAAGCTAGCAGGTCACATGAGATGCACCAGCTCACCCATCGATCACACTCATGACCTTCTTACACACCCCTCCCATGTGAGTGTAACCACAGGTCAAAGTCTGCATTTTTCAGATACTCTCCTATTTAATTTCAGATACTGGACCAAGCTTACTCTGCAGTTATGTATAACAGTTCAGTGTCATGCCCAGTTCCAGTGTCTGCGAACCTGAAATCTACATCACCACACCAAAATCAGTAATCCACAGAGAAGCAGGCAGGTTTAAGGATTTATCGCTAACTATAATAAATGGAACACTACGAAACTTTTGTTGTTTTGCGATACAGACGTAGGAATTTGTGTGCCAGTTTAAAAAGAAAACACCAGAATCCATAGTTACTGAAAAGGCAGATTATTGCTTTCTTTAATCATGCTACGTTTCACATTACAAAAAGCAAACAGTTTAAGTCACATTCAGCTAGCAGTCCAGATAACACCGCTTGTGTTGAATGCAGAAGGGTTTGAAATGTTGCTGCAATGTCAAATGAAACTGCACACGTTACAGCAAAGCCCCGATACTGCCGCTGCTCTGGCCTCTCAGGCAGAAGCCTTCGGTTTATTGTGTCTGGCAAACCATTCGTCGCTTTTGTCCGCTGCAATCGCCTGTAACATTGGGAGATCGGCACAGCAATGGAGAAAACACACCATGAGTTGTAACAGGCATGCACATATATATACACGCACACTTTCAGTGTCTCTCACTCTCAGGATAAAAAACACATCTAGACACATAGTCTGCCATATGATACCAAAAAAGAACTGAAAACTATGAACTGCGTAATGATTCAATACACAACAGTTCAAATACGATACAGCTCTGTGGGGATATAATTTCACTCATTTAATATACTGAAGTGTCATTTGTTAAGTAAAAATGTATTCAGGTTTTTAAAAATAAGTCATTTGAGTCTGCAGGTTGCAAACTGATCATTTGATCTTAGCATGAAAATACATGACAATAATATGCAGTAATAGTGATTTTTTTTTTTTGGGGGGGGGGGGGGGGGCGGTTAATAAATACAGCCATATCATAGATGTTTGTGCTGGATTTCTGATTCAAAACTCTTGTCTCATACCCCTAAATACATAGAAACTGGGACATGCATTACACATCTTAATACCAGTCAGTCACGGCAAACACAGCTCTCAGTCTGCAGACTCACTGCATCCAGTAGGGCATTTCCGTTGGGGTCCACTGTGGAGAGCTGCCTGAATGCCTCGTCGCCCACAAAGCAGATCTCATGGCCGTCCTTAAAGGTGGAGAAAGAGCACAGCGCTGCACATGTATCGAGGAGCAGCTTAACAGACGGACCTGGTTAGGGGTCACTTCCTGGGACGAACACTCACCGGGTCAGCGAGTATGACCACTTCCACGGTGGCCTTCCCAGGTGTGTCCAGGCTGACGAGGGGCGTGAGGATTGTCTGGTTGTCCCTCTTCATTATTGCCTCAATGTCAGGTAACTGGGGGAGGGGGGGATATTGCGAATTGGGAGTATCGGGTCTGCTTCTAGGCAACTAAGTAATCCAACTATATCTCAAGAAGAGCAAATAATATGGGTAAAATTATGTCAAACCACAGAAAAATTTAAGTTCGGAAACATTAGCTAAACTGCCCAGTTTAAAAAGAGTTTAGGTATCTTACGAGACGGTTAAATACAAAGTAATCTAAACACACTTCTGCTGTCAGCAAAGCCTTGTCACCTGTGTGCGAGGGCAGGAGAAAGCGATCCTCCCGAAAGCTGTGCCGTGGTCCACTGGGCCGCCGATGTCACAGAGCTCCAGTTTGCACTGCAAACACAAACAATAGGAGCTAGACAAGCTAGGAGCTATGAGGACCTTCCATACATCACACCCTGGACGGGCCTCCCAAACCTGTCCATCTCCGAATCCCAGTAGGACCGATTTCCTCTCAGCATCTCTCTCCAGTATCTGCATCCCCAGGAGGACAGACCAGTAGTGTGTGGAACGTTGTAGGTCTGACACACCCAGGGAGACCTTCTGGACGGGGTCTAAGGCCAAGGGCAGATACAGAACAGCACTATCAGGTCAAAGCTACATGGCAACGAATCCAGCGTCTCTTACAATGTTATGGTGGTTTCTGAAGTAGTTAGGATTATGGTACTTATATATAGTACCATATTATTCTCATTATTATGTTATTTTTTCTGTGACTACACCCATGGTATGTCACTAGACCAGTGTTTCCCAACCCAGGACCCCGAACAGTCCATGTTTTTGCTCCCTCCCAGCTCCTAGCCAATCAGGAACATTAAATACCTGGTACACTAGGAGCTGAGGAAGCAAAAACATGGACTGTTCGGGACATGGACTGGGTTGGGAAACATTGCACTAGACATTTCTGGTGATGAGTCCACTGCCCAATGAATGCCCTTCCAGAATGATTTTCAGGCTGTGACACAGGACCAGTGACACACCTGTCTGGGGCTGCTCCTCATCCACCAAGTAAAAAGAGTACCCCCCTGGGGCCTTGGCCAGGTAGATCCCCCGCCCTGCCTCCGAGAGGGGCCACCCGAGCCGGCGGGCATTGCTGACGGCCTGGCTGGACTGCAGAGTGACGCCCTGAACAAACAGAGAACGGGACCCGTTTGTGAGGTCCACATCCGTGTTGATGCTCAGCATAAATGATTGAAAAACAAACATCAAACAAAATGCCTCATGTTCCCATCAAAGAGCAAAATACACAATGGGCTACAAGATGGTGACTTCTGAAGATTAAACACAGGAACATATTTAATGTTATTGTATTTATTAATTTATATTGTATTTCTGTTTCTGACGAAGCCCTCGCTGCATTTGTTGTTCACATAAAATACAGGATATCTGCTATATCACTGAGCCCAGACTGTCCCGCCCGGATGGATACAGCTTCCATCATAACTGCAGCACATCAATACATGGACCAGAACTGCACAGCTTGGGCCGTGGGGTGGCTTACCAGGAAATCATTACCCAGCTGGTACTCTCCAACACCGTAGTTGTACGTCAGCTCTGACACAAAATGGTTATCCTCTGGACCAAACCCCACCATAGTCTTACTCCACTTCCCATCATACGGACTTACAGAAAGATAGTACACAATGTATTATTTTTATATAAGTAAAAACATTGTTACCTGATTTAGTTTCTGCTTTTAATTTATCTGCATGAACAATTAATCACAAGTTTGTTATTGAACGTGTGCAGGTCAATCAAATGAATCAACAGATAAATATCCACAGTGTTCTTTTCACCAAAAGGCAAACTGTGACATGCCTTTCAGGTTTCACTTACTTAAGGTGGGATTTTTTTTTGCTTGATTTCATATACACTGGTTACATTCTCACCCATTACAAGTTGCCTTACAGCCTTCTTCAAACTCCTCATGTCGAAGTACCTGAAACAAAATTTAAAACGTGGTTGCGTGACTATGCAGATTTCCAGTTATCGCAGCCTATACCAGGCAAACACAAACTAGTTCCTCATTGACAGAATCACTGATTTGCTGCATTAACTCAAAAAGGACCTGGAGCATGGAGTGCGAAGTGCAGTGTTGCCAACTGTCACGCATCTGGCGTGACACTCACGCTTCCAGACTCTCTTGCAAGAACTTTTACGGCATTTCTAAATTATTCTACTATAAAACTAAAATTAACTGCATCCAACGTGTTGGGGTAGTTTGTAAACCTTACAGACTGTTTGCAAGGTAATAAAACTGTTACATATATGTAATGCGTGTGCAGACTTGTCTCTAATTGAAAATCTCACGCCAGCCAGCTGACCATCGTTGGTGACACTGAATTTCACGTCGTTTATTGATCAGAACTTATTTTAATCTGGTCATGTACGTTTGACAAACAACATATCTTACTTGCATGCCAAGGACATCGCGGTAAAACGCGGCTGTCTTGTTCCTATCGCCCACTTTAAACACGAAATGTAAGGCTCTCCTCAACGACATGACTACATCTACTGATCCCAGTTTCCAGGATGTTGGTTTGTACCTTAACAGCTGGTCCGGGGACAGCGTCGCGCTACAGATCGATTATTCGGCGATCCGTTGGTTTGAACCCAAACCTTTTAACTCAAAACAGTTTAATATCTCTTCGGTAATTTTTGACCATCCAACGTTCCGCACTCTCGCTATCATGTATTCGCTCTCCAAATAACCCAGAGGAATTTAATGAAAGGAATGGATTTTACGGCGGCAGTTCGATTATTAATGCCTGATTTCCCAGGTCTGACTCGATCGTCCCTCGCTGATGACGTAGTGGTCCGCTTGGCGTGACAACCGCTTTGTGGTGCACATACTGTTTTGTGGTTAATGCCGCAATTCTTGAAGATTCATTCTAAAATATAAATCACCTAAATATTACCTATTCGCCTGCTATTCCAAAAACATTACTCCAAACCAAATATGTTTTTAAATATTCACGTCTGCAAATAAATTTGTGACAAAATTACTAATTCTACATTTAATAGTTTAAGGTTTAATTAAATATTGCAACAAATTTCGTAGCATATATTAATATTACATGGTCCTTTCATATATTGTGTTTTTCTCCCAAAGTGCCAGAAAAGACACCATGAGAAATACACCCATTGTGAACATAAAATTGGCTGATTGAGATGAAACACATAACCACGTCCTATCACACTGTCTGTGGTTTACAGCTGCGAGCGCCGGGCGCAGAGACTCAGTTTACGAGCATTATTCCCAACGTTCTTAGCTTCCAGCTGCACCACGGGCTTGGTGCCTAACATCACTGCTCCCGTGTTTGGCCAGGAGACACGCGAGCTGCTCTTGGAAGCTGCCCATTTCGCTGAAATATCACAGCTGTCACGGAGAAGCCCAGCCGACCTAGACGCGCACATTCTAGTGTGTGTAACCCCTTATGGAATGCTGTGTCTCTTTATCCGACATAAGATAAACACTGAATATTTTTGCCTTTTTTTAAAAACAAGGAAGTCTTTCATGAGCTTTGAATTCATGCTAATATAACTTCCCATTTGTTTCAGGAAACTGCAGGGTGTACGTAAACAACCCCAGAACACAGTCACGCTGTTCGGTTGTTTTGAACCTCTTCCGTACATTTACGCATAAATTTAATTTTACGTCTGCACAACTCAAATAGGGGCGCCTGAAGCATTAGACGTAATATTTCTGATATATCATGTTCTGTAAACTACTGTCAGGCCAATGGAAATTTATTGAATTTATACCGTTAACAATGAATAACAATGAAATTAACTTAAATGTTTTGCATGAAATCAAAATCATTTAAATATTCTAAAGGATATTACAAGTATTTCCCCCAAATATGCGCCAAAGGGTGGCATATGTAAAATATTTAATATCGTTACGTGGTGTTCAATTAAGAAACCTGTAGCACTGTCCACAACGAATGGATAGTAACTGCATGAATATATTTGACCAGCAGATGTCGCATTAAGGTTTTTTTCTACGTTAAACAAGATGAACACTTCAGCAAATTTGTTGAGCATAAGAATATATTAGCATCTCACTGCATTTTGCTTCACTATTAAAACTCTCTTTTCAACATTTTAAAACAAATTTTCATAACAATGTACTTGTGTGGAAATTAGCTGATCAAACGTATTTTGTCTTGGCAGTTAATTTTTGTTGGAAAAAAAATGTGTTGATCCATGTATATCCTAGTATTTATTAAGCTAATCCATTTTCCCATATTTTTGTGCATATGAGATTCTACAGTCAGTGGTCTTTTTAAGTACAGCCTGGTCTTGAGTTACCAGTTGTTCCCAAAGAAATCTGCCGATGATTTTCCATGTCTTTGGACACAATTTTTGGTCTGAAGAAAACAGATTTTATGCAGAAACTAGGGTTTGCAAAATGGCGAAGAGTGAGGGAGGACTAACATGGAAAAGAGAGTAGCTTTTAATGACCGCGAGTTTCTTTTTGAGTGTCCGGCGAGTAACAGGAACAATGTTATAAATTTCTTTCAAAAACTTGGAAGGCAGGACTCTCACAATGCTATTTCAGCCTCCCAAAACAACAGCCTTTTTTTGTTAAATAACGGGGACCTTCACAGAAAATCCTTGAACTTATGGCAGCTCTGAGACTCGGTAATATCGTATGTCATCAGAGCACAAAAATGGGGGGGGGGGGGGGGGCTTCAAAGGGAAATTTCTTTGTATGACAAACAGAAACAGCCTTTTCCACCCCACCCCAGTAATACAACACGACTGTACTGCAGGACTGTTTGCTTCACATGGAAAGCTCTCATTTTCGTGACTCTGTTTCTCATTCTGATGCATGAGACAAGCCTCAGAAGAGGCAGCCACATTGAAATCGAAGGGCAACAAGGGAGACCTGTATGCATGGCGTAAATATGCCCACTTTCATTCCATCTTCAATACTTTTAATTACACTATCCTTAATTTGCACATCATAACACACCGGAGAGCCCAAGCAACAAAGAAATGCAAAGACAGGAAGTTCTTCAGATGGAATCCACTGGGCAAAGGAATACTCCGTCTCTTTAGGAAGACATTCTTGTTGCCAAAAAAAGAAAAAAAAATGTTCAAGACCTCCAGGAGCATCGGGCAGGAGTGTTACTGTGCTGTAGTCAAGGCAAGGCACCGTGAGAAAAGACGGCAGGACCTGCTCAGAATCCCACATCATTTTCTTACTTTTAGAATTTAAAAATGTCAGTAAGTAATGAGTTCTGGGTCGTCCTGCAGGCTGATGGGGGGAGGGGGGGCAGTACTGATGGGAATTTGAAGAAAGTAAACTGTAGAGAGGATGAAGGGAGCAGCGTGGGGGTTGTTGGATGGAGTTTCAGTATCAGCCCTATCAGGACCCGCATTCTCTCTTTCTAGATGGGCTCCGGTTTGAGTTTCTCTGCCAGGAAGTCGCTGACAAACTGCTCCACCACTTCGGGCGTGATCTCCTCTACATCGCGCACGTACTTAGCGCGAGCTGACATGTCCAGGATGGTGAGGAGCGGTGCCGCCTCTGGCAGGTTGGTGTAATCGCGCAGGGAGTCGCTCATGTCATCCTGAGGGTGAGGAGGGAGTCAGAGGTTAAAAACACACACACACACACAGGGAGCTCCATTTAAACGCCACATCCGGCCCAACAACAAGCACCAAACAATGACAGATTTATTTTTAACACAGAGCTTCCCCACATCGTTTCCCTTTTCCTATTTTTTTTTTAAACCTCCATTTTTCCTTTGATGTTTGGCAGAGAGAAGAAACGGGAGTGATGCACAGGCTATAGGGACGCATTCAACAGTAGGGGGCGCCACCCAGACAAGCGAACCGCCCGGTGACCCCACAGTACACTTGGATGGAGGCGGGTCTGTCTTCTGCACTGTCAGAAAAAAGGGTTCCTGTTTGTACCTTGTCCCTGCTTGAAAAAGGGTTCCTGTTTGTACCTTGTCCCTGCTTGAAAAAGGGTTCCTGTTTGTACCTTGTCCCTGCTTGTCACTGGGGCTGTACCTCAAGGGTCTGCCAATTGTACCCTACAGCTGTGAGTAAATGTACCTTTTAGTCTAATTTAAGATACAGAAATGGACTGAGAAACATCCCCAAGGAACAAACATTAATGTACTATCAACAGTACAAAATGTTCCCCAGAGTCCATTTCTGTACATTAAAAGGTACTTTTACCCAGAGTTAGGGTACAACTGGCAGACCCTTGAGGGTACAACCTCAGTGCTACTCTTTTTTTCTGACAGTGTGAGAGTTAATTAGCAAAGGGGGAACAGACAAGCCAGGCTAAGATCTGCCCCTTCCTGCTTTGTATAGCCTGCCCTCCCCCTTCAAAAGGATGTGGGTTAAAAGGATCAGGGCTGGTTCCATCCATCCATCCATCTTTCTGTACCCGCTTGTTCACCACTCTATGGGCAAAGGAAGTCCGGAGGACCCCTTTAATTAAAGAGTTGCTGGCTTCTTCTGCTGCCCTGAGCAGTGACACTTAAAGGCGACCAGCTTTGTTTTCTTCGGTTCACGCAGACACTGCTTCTGCAGTCAGACAAAGACCTCATTGTTACGGCTGCAGACACCTCTGCTTCCCACATGACGAAATGATCTGATTTCCCCTCAACTAAACCCTTTAATGAATGAATGAGCCATGCGAGAGATGCGGGAGATAGGGCATATGGAAAAGATTACTTGGAGCAGAAGTTATTCCCCAAGTGGCCATAGGGTGACACTGTCGCGCCGGAATAGAATTGGCAGGCACACAAAGCCATTTAAGTCTGGCAAAAAAAGTATGTGCAGAAACTATGTAACCTTAAGCAAAAAGCCAACACAATGCACAATCACACCCTTCAGTCTTCTCTGGCAATTTAACTTTCATGACCTAAGAACCCTGGACATTGTAGGACAATGCCTGTCCTACACACACTCCATGAGACCATTCGCAGGCCTTCATCAGGGCCATGATGTTTCTCCACTATCTGGATTATCCATCTTAATCAGGGCTCTTGGGCTCATGAAGGGGAAAAACCCAGCTAATGTGGACAGACAGTTTGTTACAATTAAGGCGTAATCTTTGCCGGGGTCGGAAGGGACCCCAAGAAATGGGAAGCAGTTAGGAACCAACATCTTCCCCAGCGGCTCGTTCCTGATCCAGTTCTAGCTGGTAATGACATGCTCTCACTTCATTAGCCTGCCGGAACACTCCGCTAGGCCGGAACGTTGGGCAGGAAAATCCACAGGGAAGATGGAAAAAAAATGCAAGGACAGTCAGACTAGCATTAGTCACAGCTGGCAGGGTTTCCCCAGCATTCCCAGGGGCAGGCAGTGTGCTTGTGCTCTGCAAACAACCAGCAGGGCGAAAAGTCCTCTCCCCATTACCAATAATTACCAGCAGGTTTTCTTTTTTTTCTGGGGGGGGCTCATCACATGCTAACATGCATCTGCAATACAAGTCGGGTCAAGGTGGACTCATGGCCAGTAGGGATCGCTGGTCTAACTAGCTATGCATTAGCGAGAACTAGAAGATATAACTATACCCTGTTGCAGAGGCACTCAGCCTGTAGTTTGCTTTTATATGTAATTTGTGTGTATGCTATGGATGTGTTAATTCTGGATTAGATGTTCCATGAATTACCTCGGGTGTCCTGACTTCACATTGGATAAAGCTGACTGGCAAATTAATAACTGTGCATGTAAAATGTCCTTTTTTTAAGACTGCGTTTAATAGCTCACAGATTTGGCCTGAGCATGACCTTCAGAAAGCACTGCAGGCCAGCTGTAGAAAACCATGCTGCAGTGAAGCATGGTTTGGGTGGCAGGGCAGACAGGAATGGATGCGGATGGTTCAGAGGCGAGCCGCGCCCAGCGCCCCCCCCCCACTCCGAGTGGGCCGGGGCCACAATAAGGCCGAGCGCAAGGCCACACAGCGACAGGTTTATCTTTCACGCTGGGCCACAGTGGCATACCGATGACAGTGGCCATCAGATAAGCCCCACCACTATCCCCCGGCCATCCCCCCACTGAGTGGGCCTCTGCCAAGTGGCTGTATTGGGGGGGGGGGCGGTGGACACCATTGATATCATCGGCAGCATAATGATGCGCTTGTCTGGGGGGGAGGGGGGGGACCTCTTTGTAACCCAGGTACAAAGCTGGGGAGTATCTCCCAACTTACAGGGGCTTATCTTGGTTAATTATAAACTGGTGCAGTTAGCAAACTGACAGAAGTATTAGACATTCAGACACTTCTCTGTTTGTCTTTCCTGACATTGGAAGCCTTCTCTGGTATCCAGATGTACATTCTTCTGCTTTAAAGACCAGAAAAGACTGACTGCCAACCTTCGGTGTCGCACTACAGGCTGGATAACAGACATAAACCAACCGTCTCGCACAATAGGGGCCGGAGAACGGGTCCGAGCCACGCGCCTCGCACGCTAGGGGCCGGAGAACGGGTCCGAGCCACCCGCTTCGCACGCTAGGGGCCGGAGAACGGGTCCGAGCCACGCGCCTCGCACGCTAGGGGCCGGAGAACGGGTCCGAGCCACGCGCCTCGCACGCTAGGGGCCGGAGAACGGGTCCGAGCCACGCGCCTCGCACGCTAGGGGCTGGAGAACGTGTCCGAGCCACATGCCTCACATGCTACAGTTCCAGCCAGACGTCCCGCCATCTGCAGAAATCCACATCTTTGTTACAAAAACATTTTTTAATTCAGAACACACAGGGAAAATTCATTCCAGTTTAATGAACTGACTTGTAACTGGCCATGTCGAAATTATCTAGAATCTGTACTGGTTCCAGTCATATGGGCCAAAAGGCTGGATCCGGTACTGGGCCTGCAGAGTGGGGCGTGTGAGATCATCGCCAACATGTGCTAATGGCGGAATGCGACGTCCGCACACAGCACTGCTGCCCGGCCCCCAGCCACACCACGGCTCCAGGAGGGGAGGGGCACCCAGCAGCAGCACCCTAGGCAGCTGGGGGTAAGGGTCGTGCTCAGGGGCCCATGGATATGTGAATATTCTGCTAAGGCCGGGGCTTGAACCTGCAACCTTCCGATCACAGGCACTGAGGCTTAGCCATCATCCTGTGTCACATCAAGGACCTAAAAACATTGATAAATCAGCAGCTGCCAAATACAGCAAGACTGTCAATGGCTCACGTGGATGTGTGTGCAGGGATGCATTCTGGGAACATTTGAGCAGGATGGCCTGAATTGTGGCCACCGTGAATGAAACATGGGGGAGAAGTGGAGAAGCCTATCAGAGCAGCTCTGCTTGGGGCACAACAGTGCAGAGAGGGAAGGGGCTGAATAACGAAAAAGAACAGAGAGCATGGAGATGGGGAATGACCTTCCCCCACACCGCAGGCAGAGGAGAGGGTGCTTACGCAACTATTTATGCAGCGCACAGCTGTTCTGTGGAAAGTGGAGGCTGAAGCCATCCGCAAGATTCTCTGATCCTTGGAATGTTGTACAGGAAGCCTATCCACCTGCTTCGCCCGCATTTCCTCTGTGTTCAGCCCCACTCTCAGTGTTCAGTGGGGTGTCTGGCTCTGCTCTCAGCATTTGCTGGGGTGTTCAGCCCTGCTCTCAAAATGTTCCATACAGTGTTTGGCCTCCTATCACCATTCTGTGTAGCGCTGGGCTCTGCTCTCATTGTTCTGTGTAGCGTTGGGCTCTGCTCTCATTGTTCTGTGTAGCGTTGGGCTCTGCTCTCATTGTTCTGTGTAGCGTTTGGTGCCGCTCTCAGCATCCTATGCAGTATTGGGCTCCGCTCTCATTGTTCCATGCCAATGTTCAGTCCCGATCTCATCATTCCGTACTAATGTTTAGCCCTGCTCTCGGCGTTCTGTGCAGTGTTCAGCCTCGCTCTCAGCGTTCCGTGCAATGTTCCGTCCCACTCACAATGTTCTGTGTGGTGTTCAGCTCCTCTCTCAGCGTTTCATGCAGTGTAGAGCTCTGATCAGATTGGCAAGGACACGGTCCCCATCACCAGAACACGGTAATAAGAGGCACTTCAAAGTGATCTGCTCTTGAAAGAGGCGGGTTTAGGCCGACTTCAGTCCACATCAGAATATTGTAGCACTGCCTGCCAGAGACACCTGCTGACCCAGCCTCCCCCCCCCCGCCCGCTCACCTCTCCAGCCACAAAGAACAGCAGTGGTGCCTCTTCTTCCTTGGCCTTGTACTTGGCCAGGATCTTCTCTGCTATGGGCTGGATCAGCTGCTTTGCTGCTTCCAGTTCCCCCTCCTCCTCAGCATCTGGGGCAGAGAGGACATGAAAGAGGGAGAGAGAATAGGGTAAGAGAAAGGGGGGTGACAAGAGCGATGGGGACAGCCTGGGTGGAGAGACAGGAGGGTAATTCCTCACCCACGAAGAGCACCAGGCAGGGCCCCTCGTTCAGCTGCACGGCGTTGGACTCGCTTAGCTCCAGCACGGGCCGCGGGTGCCAGGGGAAGAGCCGGCATTCGGGGTCGTTCAGCACCTCCACCCGGCCCTGGCGCGTGATCATGTGACCCTCTGTGTCCAGCAGGATGAGGGTGGGGATGCCTGTGGGGATGCTGGGCTGGGTTACCACATCCCGGACGCACAGGACACTGCGTGCTAAGTGGAGCGTCATCGGCTGTGCAGCCAGGCTCAAGAAGAGCAGCCGAAATGGTGTCACTGCAGCACGCCAGCCTCAGAGGAAGTGCTCCGTGGCTCTGTGCAGATTTACCTGGATGCGCAGTGCATGCCGTTCTCAGCCATGGCTGATGCCCTGCACCCCGCATGTCCCCTCACCCTGTCAGAGGCCCTTTCTGACATCAATCTCTGCTGTTAGCAGGCTTATCGCACTTGAGTGTCAAACTCTGTGCATTTTGGCTGAAGTAGGACGCGAGCGCATCTGCGTGAGCCTAAGCGCGTCCGCGTCTGCGTTTTTGTATGCCAGACCACGTCTGCTTCAGTCCGGGGTGTGTCTGCCTCTGCCCATTTGCATGAGAGTGTATGCGTGACCACATCTGCATAAACACATCAACAAGAGTCCATCTGAGCAAGTGCATTGGCTTGAGTTCGTCTGCGTGAGCACAACTAACTCTGTGTCAGCGCATCTGCGTAAGCCAGTCTGCACGGGTGTGTCTGCCTCTGTGAGTGCATCCATGCCTGTGACTGCACCTACATGAGCCCGTCTGCGCAGGCGCAACTGTGTGAGTGCGTCTGGGCCAGCGCTCGTGCCGTCAGCGGCACATGTCTGGGACACATTGCGCAGATTCCAGGGCAGAGGAAGAGTGAGCGGACAAGCTGGAATGCAGGGATGGGAGAAAAGTGGGACAGCTAACTGGGTTAGCAAGGGTTAGCGGGCCGCCCCCCCGGGGCCGACGGGCTGCTGCATGGCTCACAGGAGGTATTACCATGGGATTATGCTGGACTGTCAATCAAGACTGATTGCGCCCACTCATTGGTTACTGCATCAGCGTGATATTGCATTAAGCATGTTGGTGATTTGCTGTGCAGTTATGGATTTCTCCTGAAGATGATGTAATAGTCCATCAAACCTTGGATCCCGTATAGCCTGTTGAGTCGCGATCGGCGGCCTTCATCCGAGTAGGGGATGGCGAGCCAGGGCATCTCGCTGAAGTACTGCTTGAAGGACTCCTCTGACCTGCTCGGGTTCGAACGGGATAGTGAGTCTCCTTTCGCCTGGGTCATGCGACTCGTGGAAGGCGGCTGGCGTAGTTCACCTGTCGGCGCTGACAAAGACGATCTCGAACTTCTGCCCAGACTCCTTCACCGTGCGGTACGACTCCACGAGCACCCGTGTGAGGCTACGGCAGGGGGGGCACTGCCAGGGGGGATGGGGACACCAAAAACACAGATTACCTTATGCCTGCAGCAGCTACGAGCTCTGCGGGTGGGAGGACAGTAGTTAACAGGACACCCACGGATATCGTCTCCCGCCTGATTCAGGCTCTGCCAAGTGGCCAGGGGGCGCCGTCGCCTAACTATGGTGTCTAATCCCGGCTCTCAGCACTGGCCAGTACAGCTAGAGACCGGGGTAGTAAAATGCTTCCTTCTCTTTCCAGATCATTCCAGGAGGAGAGAATAAACACCCTGCTAGTGAGCGGCGCCCAACAGGTCACTCCCAGCCAATTTATTTCTTTTGAAATAAAATTTTTATTAAAAGCCCCTTTTCTGTAAGGCTTCCAAAATGACTTCATAGGGCTGCTTCTGGCTGGGATTAATCCTCGCCCTCCCTTCAGATGACTTTCATTTATTAATTCACTTGGAAGACAAGGACTCTGAATCAAAGCATCTTACATAAGACTCTTGGATGCTGCCCGCGTTCCAAGCCTGTGTGATACTCGTAAGCTCTTGCTGTACTCCTACACAGACAGGTACTCTAACGGCCCGACACAGCGGTACTGGCCAGACTTGTACACTTATCTGTTTTTCAGTGGTCATACAGTTCAAACCAAATTAGCATTGCAAACCAGCCTCGATCTGCAACCTTTGGTCGCGATGGTTAATGAGTACGCCCTCTGCTGGTGACAGTGGGTCAGCCGTGCACACACACACACACACAGACAACATGCAGGAGAGTGCGACAGCTCAAGGTCAGCTGAGGTCCTTGGCGGAAGGTGGGGGTGGCGGGTGTCATGTAATGGACACCACCTCCAGGTGCCTGGAATTTCACGCCTGACACGCTCACCGGGACCGTTTTTGCAGCGAAACACAGTTGCAGTTTATAGCGCAGAGCAGGAATAAAACTCATAAATATATTACGGGCCCTGCCTTGTATCATCGCTGCTCTGCGGGGGGTGGGGGCATTACAGACGTCTTTAATGCTTGGTGTAACGCCGATGCAGCCCAACAGGACCTGAGAGGAGAGAGCAGCCCCACCAGGCAGCTGGAAATACCAGCCTGCTCCCTCTGGGGGTCCAGCCGGCCGCAGCCGTAACTGTCAGTCAGCAGCCGGGTGGGCGGGGCCACGGCCTCTAAACCGGATCATCCCAGCCCAGGCATTCCCTGCCTTCCTTGAGTTAGCAGGACTTACTCTCTTCCACTGGTACAGTGCCCTGCTGGACTTCTTGGAGGGCACATGCATTAACAAGAGTTGGAGCCCCCTGGGCGGGGGGATGGGCCACTCCACCCACCAAGGACACTCACCCAGTGGGCGGAGAAGTAGACACCCACAAAGGACCCCTCCAGGGAGCTGCTGTCCACCGCCTGTCCGTTACCACGGAGAAGCGTCCCGGCCACCACCTCTGCGAAGGGCTTGGGCCCCCACGGAAACTCCAGGCCTGAAATTGAGGGGGAGAGACATGAGCTACAGGCCTCATCTCACTCCAGTGGCCTCCGGCTCCAAGCAGCCAAAGCGAGAGCAACTTAGATCCATGTGAAGCTTTAGTTGTGAGGGGCACCGTGTGTTTGCCAGCCGAAAGCCACGGTTAGTGGAACCCGAGGCTACCTCCTGGGACCTGCCGGACAGGGCACCCCGCCTCGTACGCTTCCGGGAGGCTGCATGTGTAATTAGTCCGTTTAAAACCATGAGGCTGCTGCACTGGGGCTTTCGTAACCGATGACATCCACATTCCCCGTCCTTTCTGTTCATGGGCACTAGATGCGGACCTCGCTGCTCTAAATTTTTTTTTAACAAGCCCCACTTTCGCACCTCAGAGGAGGGCTACAAGAAAAAACAAAGACAAGCGCCCCCACCCCCCCAAGGGAAGGAATTGATGAGTATCAGAATAAGTCGATGTGTCTTCCCGGCGTGGGGAGTGTTTGACTGTTTCCATCACCCCCCCCCCCCCAAGACCCTGGCTCCTGACTTCGGGAATTTCAGGACACGCAAAAAAATGCCCAGAATTCATCCTCCCCCTCAGGACCTGACTGCACCCCCACCCACAGGTTCTGCTATCGCTCACTTTTCCAGACGCACGACGTACTGGAAAAAAGGAGGGGGAGGGGGGGGGGGGGGGGCTCATACATCATTTTTGAGAAAAATAAGTGTGCAGCCACAATAGCATCATGTGATCAGTCTCCTGTTACTGGGACTGTACGGGAGTTACTGTGCACGACTTAAAGTTACTGGTTACATGTGGGACTTACTGGGCACAACTGGGAGTTACTGGTTACGTGTGATACTTACTGGGCACGTGCAGGAGTCAAGCAGATTGATGGTATCATTTATCCATGCTAAATCCGCCAAGCTTCAGTCACGTTTCTCTTCTATTTTTTTCTTCGTTGGACTAACGCAAGTCCTGACATGATCAGATATGTCCGACTTTACACACAGGCAACCTCAAGGCCTACACCTTGGTGCCGATCCGGTTAACCAATCACTGCTCATCCCAGATGTGCGAGGAGAGGATGTGCCCGCCCAGAGCTCACATGGGGTTACGAACAGAGTACTAGATTAGGCCTGACCTGTTTACCAGGGATTAACCTGCAGGTCCAGAATAGATGGAGACTGTGAGGCATGAGTGTGTTTAGGTATGAGAGCTCCTCCCACCCACCTTTGGGATCATCTCGCACCACTAGGAGGCCGTTTCTGCAGACCACCTTCCCCGTGTCAGCGTCCACGAAGACCAGCGAGGGAATGCTGGTCACTTTGTACTTATTCCACAGCCTCATCTGTCGGTGGTAGAGAGAGAGAAGGAGAGAGAGAGTGTGTGTGTGAAAAAGAGAGAGAAGGAGAGTGTTTGTGAGAGAGAGACAGAGAGCGAGTGAGTGTGTGTGTGAGAGAGAAAGAGAGAGAGAGAGAGAGATTTATAACTGGCAGGATTCCCACTTCTACCCCTGGAGGGAACAGGACTCATTCACAGTGATAATTTACACAAATCCCTGCATCCTGTCAAATTAGGGCGGATCCCTCGCCCATGCCCCGCCCCCATTCCTGCCCTCACACCTTTTAACATCAATCAGGCACATAAGCAAATATTTCTGATCCACCTTCCCACACGGATGGGCTTTGATGATAAATGCAGAAGCCGTACAAACAGAAAACCCGCAGGAGCCCTGATCATGGGAGCAGCGAGGAGCATGATGATCTGCTCAGGAGACTTTCTCATGTGCATAAAGGGACTGAGGACTCGGTCTGTCTCAAGGAAACGGCTGCAGGCTAAAATCAGACGCTGCCAGGACGGCGTTCCGCAACGTCCCAAATGGACAGTCTCGTCCCGATCACATCTCCTCCCAAGTGGAAACAGAAATTCGCACAGGGGTCCACCTTGGATAACAGTCAGATCTTCCAGTCAGTCTGAGGACGAGTGGGTAAATCAGCGGCAAATGCGTGAATAGGGCTGGTCGCATGTACTAGTTCCCATGGAAAATTGGGAACCAGAGTCTGCATGTGTCCCGGAGTGCCCCGTCAGCAGAGGGCACGACTGCAAACTGTATTTACGCAAAATAAACAAAAACAGCTGGTCTTGCCCCGTTTATTTCATAAGAACAAAGACAAAAAACAGGATTTCAGTGATTTCTAATGACTTAAAGAACAGAGCAGAACATCTGCGGGATCCTCAGTAAAGCCACTTATAATAATCATTTCAAATGTTTTGACTCATCTGAAGAGCCCTTTAATTCCTAACCGTTTAAAGGCAGTAAGTAAACAGAGTGCCCTTGTCATTGACGACGACAACAGGAAGCACAGACAGGGGGACATCAGGGGGCTCCTGAGGGCAGCAGGCCAGCTGGCAGGTAACAGCGACACTGCCTTGTTGAAGTGTACGTGTGTGTGCGTGTGTGTGTGTGTGTGTGGGGGGGGCTGTACACTTAGTCACTGAAAGCCCAAAAGCAAATAACAGCCATTGGCTGAGGATGTATGTGAGTGTATGCGTGTGTGTGTTTTTTCTTTGTGTGGGGGGGTTACGTGATGGATGGGGGGCAGAGTGCTTGGGACTTGGGGTTCAATTAACAAGGCACCCAGGTGAGCGGGGGGGGGGGGGGTACTGCAGGCAGTTAACCCAAAGTAAATGTGCGTGCCGTGTCCCCCCCCCCCAGCCGCTGCCCCAGACTCAGCTAATGTGAGTAATGGTACAGACAGGTGCTCCGGAGTCACAGCTCATCCAGACAGCCTGCTTCTGTTCAGCAGCTTCCCCGGGGGCCAGCAGGCAGCCACCCTCTTCGGGGGGCTTTGTTCTTATTAAATGACCATAGAGGAAAGGGGACAGTTATTTTAGTTATTTTAGTCATTTCCCCCCCAGGACAGGTTTTACATTAAGTTCAGAATGTAACCATATTTAAAAATACAGGGAGCTACATATGTGGGGCTACAGTACCCCTCCTCAAAAGGCTACAGGGTGAAGCGCATTCTGGGTGCTGGAGCTCAGTAACGTTTACTCATTGGTGGTGGGGGGGGGTACTTTTGCCACATGAACTAACCCCCCTCTTGAACCCTAAGCTCAGCCGAAGAGCGGACGGGGCACAGGAAGGGACCAGAGGCTGTGTGTTCAGAAGAAACTCCAGGAACTCCTCCACTATCCTGGTGCCTCTTCACGGTGCCTGAACGTCCCCAGGGTTCCACTTCTGCTCGCTCGATAGTCTTATTAAAGATGGTAGGAAAAATTTCCAGTGAGGGAAGAGATTAGATTACAGATTAGAGATTATATATTAAATATTAGACTAGAGACTGTGTAAGCAGGTATAGAACAAAGCACCAATCAGACGACAGGGAAGGTTTAGTGCCAGGGGTCACTGTGGCCCTGGTTAGCAAACACCACCCTGTCAGCGTTTTGTGCCTGTACAGACTGCAGCCACAGCCTCCAGGACTAGGGAGAAATTACTGAGAGATGACCCCCCCCCCCCCCCCAAACACTGGGAAGATGGGTGCAGGCCTGAAAGGCAGCCATATAATGGGCATCCTCCCTGCAGCACAGGGTATGACATCACTAGGTAGCAGACCGCTGCTGAAATGGTACACGCTACGGGGACGGAAACAGCTGAGCAGCAGGGCCCGGCTGCGAGAGAAAAGCCTCGCAAAGAAACGCAGTCATTGACGACACTTTGAAGGTATTCGGTCAGTCCCTGAATCAATACGATGCCTGACAAACCACAGGAACACCCCCCCCCCCCAAAATCACTGGGAGTCTTTTCCCCTTTAGGGGCATACTCTGACTCACAGCCAGGTATTCACAGATGAGAAAAGACAGACAATCGGAGGAAAGGTAAGCAGGCAGGGAAGCCAGAGCCTTAAGGGCAGCCCTGGTGAAGTCTAACTCATAAGCCCAGTCAGCTCAAACACGCCACCCAGGGGAAGAAAGGGTGTAGTGCACTGGCTTTTATGGGGTGTGGGCATCATGGTGATTTCTGCTGAGCTCCTGTAATACTCTGCCGTCTGCTCCCTTCACAACAGCCCCCATCCTGCAGTAAAGCTTCTCTGTGATCATGACCAGCAACTGACAGCAGGGGGTAGAGTAGTCAAGGAACCACCAAGAGGTTGCCAGTTCCAGCCCTGCACTGAACCCAGAATTCGCACCGGATCAAGGTTAGTAAAGCAGATCAGTCCCTGAAATGTACTGCTGAAGGCAGATTCAGAAAAACAGCAACCGGCACAGCTCCTGTTAGGGAGCAAGATCACAAATAGTAGGGAGGAGGTTTATTTCTGGGGGGGGGGTTAAAGGGAATAACATATCTGCCAGGAAATGTGGATGACCTCCCCTAACGAACAGGCCATAACATGACGTGGACAGACTTTCCTGACTTAGAGCAGCGTAATGCGGCGAGGCAGGCTATGAGCAGCGGTAATGCGGCGGGGCAGGCTATGAGCAGCGGTAATGCGGCGGGGCAGGCTATGAGAGCAGCGGTAATGCGGCGGGGCAGGCTATGAGAGCAGCGGTAATGCGGCGGGGCAGGCTATGAGAGCAGCGGTATTGCGGCGGGGCAGGCTATGAGAGCAGCGGTAATGCGGCGGGGCAGGCTATGAGAGCAGCGGTAATGCGGCGGGGCAGGCTATGAGAGCAGCGGTAATGCGGCGGGGCAGGCTATGAGAGCAGCAGTAATGCGACGGGGAGAGGCTGGCACCCCGTTATTAATGCATTAAGTCTCAAAATCGCTGCTCACAATGCGAGGTTCATAATAAACAGCGAGAACGTGAATCATGACTTAACGGCAGCAGCCTGGAAGGGTGGAGTTTCACATGAATGCTGGAAGGTTTATAAACACGTGAATGAATAAAATATCTGCAAGATGCTTAACTGGTTCTTATGAGCAAGGAACAAAACCACAAAAACTTCAATGAGGATCGCAATTAGTCGGTTGTGTATGGGGCGGCGGGGGGTGGAGGGGGGTATTGGATGACCTTTTCCTCCATGTAAGGAAGAGCTTACAACCACAAGTGTCCCGTGAGCCAGACCGAAACAGCATGCAGCTTTATACAGGTCATAATGAGATCCAGATTTCAGTGCAGGAAAGACTGGAAGGAAGCCTAAAGCCTCACCTCACTCTGACTTTATATGCGGTTTTTCTTTTGCTTTTTTGTTTAAATTAAGATATAAAGCTCACAGTGAGAGGGTTGGGGGGGGGTGATGTGAGGTCTGACCCAGCAGAGGGTACAAGCAGACCCACTTGCAGGTCTGAGTGCTCAGATCCCCGGTGCCACACAAGCGCTCAGGAATGGGATCCAGTTTCGGAGAACCGTAACAACTGGGTGTCCTGCTCAGTGCCCCCCCCCCCCCCAGAAGTTGAACTCAAAGGACATTTTTATAGGAGGATTTTTTAAATAAAGCAGAGAGAACAGCGTCATACAGGATTCACACACAGCACTTACAGGCGGGGGGCGGGGGGGGGAGAGAGCGCACGCAGAATGGGCCAGACAGCAGAGAGAGAGAGGAAATGGATCTGCGGACTTACCACGGATCGGGATCAGAGAAAAAAACTGAAATAGAGAGTCTGAGGGACACATGAAGGACCGTCACTATCCCCTCACCTGCCATGTGTTCGTGGCGGGAGGGAGGGGTTCCACATTGGGATAGGAACTCCGGAAATTAGAGTTTAACGGCCTGGCATTCAAAACACGGCATGGTAACCCCCCCCCCATCAAGTCAGGGCTGCCCGTTACACCATGAGCTCTTTGTTAATAATTCAGTGAAAAATTAACGCTTTCGCGGGAAACAGGTGCCACAGAGTCAAAGGGCTTCGGTGACGCAGCCCATCGGGGCTGATGGACCTCGCCGCCGGCCCCCCGCTGCTGGACTGCTTATACTGCCACACCATTTCAACTCCGAGAATAGAGGAGGCCTCTGAAGGAGAGCTCAGTGCCCCCCCCCCCCCCCCCCCCCACAGATCTCAGCTTTGTCTCACAAAACGGCTCCTCTTCCAAGGCACTTTGCAGCAGACTCAGGGGTCAAAGTTCAGAGGTCAAAGACTGCATGGCAAGGGGAGGTGGGCGGGATTCACTGCTCCCGCTGATTTTTTAAATAGGTCCCTCCACTCTGCGCCCCCCCCACATACTGTGCCTTTATGTCTTGAGGCCTGTTTATAAACGTTTTCTTTAATAATAATCCTCCCTATTGAAAGCACACAGCATCTAACAAGGAAGTGCATTAGCAGCTGCAGACCTGCAGGTGGTGACACTGAGCAGCCACTTTTGTTACCAGGACTGCTTTGTATGATATGGTGCCCTCCACGCATCAAGCCGAGGCTCCGGCTCCTGCTACGCCTGGGATGCCCTGTGGAAAATAAGTCCTCCGCTGTCCTCGGGGGCGGCCCCACATCCTCCCTGCCGGGCCCCTCCGCTGTCCTCGGGGGCGGCCCCACATCCTCCCTGCCGGGCCCCTCCGCTGTCCTCGGGTGCGGCCCCACATCCTCCCTGCCGGGCCCCTCCGCTGTCCTCGGGGGCGGCCCACATCCTCCCTGCCGGGCCCCTCCGCTGTCCTCGGGGGCGGCCCCACATCCTCCCTGCGGGCCCCTGCTGTCTGGCTCGGCACCCAGCTCTCTCGCCTGCCCACTCTAGACTGGCATCACTCACCAAACAAAGGCTAGAGCTGAGAAGCATGATGAAACATCTCCCTTTTTAAACCTGGCACCTGTACCAGAAATAAGTCTCAGGAAAATTAATACAGTATAGACTAGGTGCTGGACCAGGCCCAGCCAAAGCCAGTGGCCAGGTCAGACACACACAGCTACCTCGAAGCCAGCGGGTTGCAGACGTGGCAGGTATTGAGCTGACGGGTGCGGTGGGTCCGATTAAACACCCAGGCAGTACTGGCTGCATGGTGGCTGCCCCAGTGCCCCACCCCTCCCCCCCAAACCCCAAATGGTCATTGCCTCAGTCTCCGTGAGAAGCCCCAGTGCCCTGCCCCCCCCATACCCTGGACCTCCTTTAACTTCTCACATCATTCCTGGTCTGTGAGCCACACAAGGAATTTCAAATAGAAACACGAACAGTCGTCGTAAAAAGCGACCGGAGAGGTTTATAGGCTGCCGGCTTTGAAGGTGGCATCCGATCCTGGTGTCTGAGCGTGCAGACAGCTGAAGCCCAGCCGGTGGGGGCTTCCAGTAGCCGTCGTCTAATTGGTCAAAGGGCAGCCGGGAAGGTCACGGGTCACGAGTCCCATAACCAGTGAGATGCGGCTGGGGACCTGACGGCAACCCCGGGCTCCCGGAGGCCTCTGAGCCAGAAGGCAGCACCACACATAGTGGTCCCCCGCTCAGGGACCTTCAGGCTTCATTCAAACACCACTCAAATCACGGCTCCTAACCGGCTCGCATATCCTGGCTTTTATAGGACTGGTTGGCCGGTGCCATCAAAAAATATAAGTGATGGCTTCTGCAGAAGAGGGAAATTGGAGCCAGACTCCCACCCCCCCACCCCCCCCAACCCGCCAATCCATCGCTAAGGTGGTGACGTGGAGGCACGCTCGGCAGACTGTTTCATAGCCGCCACAGCCGGGGTCAGAGGTCACTGAGCTAGGCCCACCCTAAGCAGAATCCAGAGATCCCACACCTCCTGCTGGGACCACATGATGGTAACGTGACGCTATCCACAAAGGAGCTTTGAAACCAGAACCAGACAGAGCCCACATGGCTGTGTGCAGAAAGAACCTTCCGGTTCACTGACCTGACCACAAAAACATTTATTACTAATCTGAGGAGGACACACCCATAAATAACCTTGTCTGAGCCTCATGCCATTATTTTTGGGGTCTGGGTGAATGAACCCCTCTCCTTTTGATTAAGAATCATTTTCACACCTGACACAAGCAGCGCATTGCTACAAAAAAACCTTTAAAAGACAGAAACCTGCTGAACATTTAGGCATTTTGCTCCAGTGACAGCTAACAGGGCACAGGAGAGCCGTCAAAGTGCCACATCACTCAGGTTAGACGCTAAACAGAGCCTCCTAACAGAGGCTCTATCTTACGTCTTAGTCTATTTATTTAAGAAGTTTAATTTTGTTTAGCACTGAAATTGGCCTTTGCATCAAATGTTGGCATGAATTGAAACGGAGGAGGGACACATGTCCTGAGCATTGAGTCTGCGTGTGTTTGTGTGTGTGTGTGTGTGTGTGTGTGTGTATATATCAGCATGCATACGAATGCCAGCGGGGCGCTTGAGTCTTCAAGTATGTTTGCACTTATTATGAAGTGGTTGTTTGAACAAATACTGGGGGGGGGCAGGGTAAACAGACGGTGTGCATGAACTCTGTCCAGCCACACAAGCCCCCAGTACACAGGCTATTTCTCTGTTTAGACAGCAGATTAAGAACCTGACCCCAAGCTAACTGACTCGGCTACCGTAGTCAGTAATTTTACCTTGAGTCAACGTCACCAGTCTTTATAAAACAAGAGTGGGTGAGGAGTTCTGGATTGGATGGATAAAACAGTAAAAGCGGCAAGTGACCAGCAGGGCACTCTGCCGTAAGTAGCCCAGGACCAGCCCTAAATCTCCCAGGCCACTGGCTTGCTAGCTGAGCCAAATGCCCAAGTCTGCGGGGAACCAATCAGATTACAAGTTAAGAACAGGGGGCACAATAGCAGCCCAGTCAGAGTCCATGCCTGGCTGACACAAAGGGCTCTGTGTCAGGCTTGGGATGGAGGCTGGGCCCCCATTTCTTCCAGAACCACTCCCCAGGGGGAGCTCAGGGGAGACAAAGGGAACACACATCTTTGACCCTGGGACCAGGCGGGATGCCGGGCTAGACTCTCCAAACAGGTGTCCGTGGGGCTTCAAATTAATCGCACTGACATGCACACTGGCGGTAAAATCAAAGCCCCAAATCAAACCTCCGTGAAGAGAGGGAGGGGTGAAGAGAGCGTGTTGGGCGGCGGTAGCGGGTGGTTAGGTCTGTGCCTGACATCATTCCGCCGGACAGGTCTTCGGAAACACCGAATGGAAATTCTACAGGAACAAAAAACGGCAACTCCTGCAGGATCCTGGCACGGTGCCACCGCGACGCTGGGCGGTTAACAGGGCCACGGAGAGGCGAAATTCCAGAGCCTGGCGACATTACAGCCTTCCCTCTGGGGCACACCTCGGGTAAGCCAGAAACCGCAGCGGCCGGCCTTTACTGCCAGATCAAGCACGGGTGCAGCTTCCGGCTGGTCGCCATGGCGATGTGTAAAGAGGCTCCGCCTGTGGGTGGCGGTCCCGGCCCGACCGAGGGCCACAAAGCGCGGTCACGCCAAATCAAGGTCCCTGCCTGCAGCAAGCAGTGAGATGGGGTCTGATTTGTCATGGTAGGGGTGGGAGCAGTATGGGGGCGGGGGTCACAGTCTTCTCCCCGAGTTGGGGGAACCTAAAACAACACACGGCACACAGGAGGAGGACATCGTCAGGAACGATTTTGAGGAAGGCGAATGCAATCGCTGAGCAGCTTTTGTAAAAAACACTGACTCCACCCCCAGAGTGTGGCAGACTGCCAGCTGATTGGACGGAGCTGGGAACAGCCAACACACACAAACACACACACTCAATACGGCTGGAAAAAAGAAAAACGTTTTGTCTGAAATCGAAATGCAGTCATGCCCAAAGTCCAGGCGAGAAGCGCATGCAGAGCCTGACGCTAACCATTCTGTGTCCTTGTTTGTCCTCCCCCCTCCCCCCTCCCCCGCCCAGGGAGACACTAGCCCTGGTGTCGTCGGGCAGATCCAATTAAAGCGCCGTTCCGCACTAACAGGATCGCGTGAACTTAGCATTCCGAAATGGCACCCCCCCGGACGGTGAGCGGCAAGCGGGGTAATGCGTACAAGCAGGCCGGGACGACACACTTCCTGGAATCAGCGTGCAATCCGGCCACGTGAAAGGAATATGGAAGAGTCACGTAGCATGTCACGGTAGCCGGAAAGCCTCATGGCGGCCAGGATAACGAAATAAACCAGCCAGGAACCTTAAGTGACTCGTTCGTAAGAAGTAAGATGAACAGGGCGACAACTGAGTTTCAGACACGGGGCCCAGTGTTACTGTTGCCATGACTATATATCAGGTACTTCCAGGCACAGCTGGGGGGGGGGGGGATGTGGGATTGCTGACATCACCATGGCACGGAAATCTTCACTGGCTAAGATGTGAAGCATTCAGTAAGTTTACATGCACAGCTAAGTCCAGCTATGGTTATAGCCTGATTACGCCATTTAATCAGATTACTGCCCAAGTCCCAGTATACATATACGGGAGGGGAATTGATTTACTGACAGAAGTATGTCAGACTCCGTTGCAGTAGGTGGCGATATGGGTCCGTTCAGCTTGTTAGTATCGGTTGACCCATTACATCACAGATATGAAATAACATTAATAATAAGGGACGCGTGGACAGGAGGAGTGACACAAGCCTTAAGTGCGATCTGGTCGGAAGAACAGATGCAACAGGATCAGGATCAGGATCAGGATGGCATAAGAAATAAAGTGTCTTGTATAATATACTCTGACAGCACGGTATTGGAGGTTTTTCAAATATTGTAATGTGATTTTGTTGTAATAAATATTGGGGTATTTGTGAAACAAATAAGGAGTCTAGCATTAATTTCTCACAAACCCGTCTAAGACTGATTTAAACAGCGGGGATGAAAATGATTATGATTGTCTGTGGTACTTGAAGTACCAAAAGTACGGTACCCGGTGCGGTGGAAAAGTGCCCTTTAGCTGAGCGGTGAATTGGACAGCCTTACAGCGCTGTACATCTCATACGTGCTGTAAGTCCTCTGCTATGCTCTTAGCTTCTTCTCTTTCTTCCGGGTCAAAGCCCATCCTTCAGTTGCCCCAATCACACCCTTCCGCCACTGACTTACTTTCCTTTCATCTCACAGCATCGGGCTTCTGACGACTGAATTTGCTTGGCACTTTCCTTCCAGCCAATCCTGGGTCCTGGAGTTTGGATCTCAGGGTCGGCCGTTACAGGCATGCACTTTCAGACACCTCCATCCCCGCCAAACACCCACCGCTGTGGCTTCTTGAGCCCTCGCCGCTCTGTCCATACGCCTCACGGTCCAAACCAGAAAACTGGGCGGAAAGCCGAACAAACGAGCAAACAGTTCCTGACACAAACGGCCCATTCATCTGACCCGGGACACCGCCAGCTGGATCTGGATCAGGCATCAGGAACCCGCACTGGATCTACGTGCTCACTTGGCTCACGGCAACTGGATGCGGCCCAGAAGGGAACTGAACCGATCGCAGATAAGTATGAGGCTTACTGCAAAAAGGATCCATCAGAATCCAGGCTACTTCCAAGCCCAAAATCCGTGGAAGGACTGCAGAGGAACTTCTGACTCACCAGACAGAAAACCCGACATTGAACCTATGGAAAGACGGAGGTGAAATTTGCGCATTCAGGCAAATGGGGACAAAACTGCAGACCCACAGAGGAGGAGAAGAGCGGACAGGAGGCTGGGAAGGCCTTACACACAGCTGCCTTCCACTGTGAACTGCAAGAGGAGCCCAAAGTTTTCAAACACACTTCTAACAAAAGTCAAAATCTCCAAGCTGTGCAGGCCCACCCCACTCTCCCCTCCACATCAGGCAGAACAGCAGAGCTTGGAACCAGGCACAATTATTACTCAAATAAATGGATAAATACTGGATGAAGAGGGGCGGATGGGGCTGGGGAGGTCTGAAAAATAATGTTTACAGTTTCTGACAGACTACCTACCGCAAGCAGACTGCACAGCCCTGCTTCTGTGTTCCTTCCACTTTATTGTCCTCAGACGTCTCATTCCAGGCTCCCCAAGTCTCTTACAATCTAATCCCACATCCCCCCCTCCCATAACAGCAGAGCATGTAATAACCTTGTTAGAACTCAAACAATGATGTAAATTGACTTGACTATACCTCTGATCTATTTAAATCTAATTTGTCAGCAAGAGACGAGCACCGGGGGAATCCAAGCAAACTCGGTGGAGGCCCTTGGCTCTGCAGGAACGGCACCACTCTCCACTGCGAGACAGCACGTGCACGCGCCCAGGAACCAGACAAACGGCGCGCCCAGGAACCAGACAAACGGCGCGCCCAGGAACCAGACAAACGGCGCGCCCAGGAACCAGACAAACGGCGCGCCCAGGAACCAGACAAACGGCGCGCCCAGGAACCAGACAAACGGCGCGCCCAGGAACCAGACAAACGGCGCGCCCAGGAACCAGACAAACGGCGCGCCCAGGAACCAGACAAACGGCGCGCCCAGGAACCAGACAAACGGCGCGCCCAGGAACCAGACAAACGGCGCGCCCAGGAACCAGACAAACGGCGCGCCCAGGAACCAGACAAACGGCGCGCCCAGGAACCAGACAAACGGCGCGCCCAGGAACCAGACAAACGGCGCGCCCAGGAACCAGACAAACGGCGCGCCCAGGAACCAGACAAACGGCGCGCCCAGGAACCAGACAAACGGCGCGCCCAGGAACCAGACAAACGGCGCGCCCAGGAACCAGACAAACAGCGTGCCCAGGAACCAGACAAACAGAAGGAAGGCTTCTGCACGTAACCCTGCACCGCAGCACCACTGTAATCTTTTAAAGAAAAAAAGGAAATAAAAACAGTTATTGTTTTAACCCCCCCATACACCCCCTCTCTCAAACGCCAAAGTGAACACATCCTGAAAGCCATTGTATTTATCCTCAAAGGTAACCCCCCCCCCATGACAGAACACCAAATTAATACAGAGCCCCATTAAACACACACAAACACACACACACACACACACACACACACACACACACACACATTTCCTCAGAGGCTCACAGCTCTCTGTCCAAGAGTCTGACACGGCAAAGACTAATAAATGTCCCTTCGCTCATGAGGCCTCGCCGGGGCCCCGGGAACATGCCAGTTCTCCCCGGCTCCCTTTTCTGCACTTTTTCCTCTTTGTTCCCTGTGCCGTTACCTAGAAACACTGGGGACCAAGCTCAGCTGAATGGGGCCTGTGATCCATCTTCTGTGAGCGTGTGTGAGTGATGTTGGGGCAGCGGAGGAGAGAAAATTGAGTCAAGCCCCAAGGAAAAACGAAGGATAAGTAACAGACACCTACAAATACTGCTGCCACAGCTTAGAGGAGGGCAAAGACACGGTGATCCACCAATGCACAGCCATCCACACACGCACAGCCATCCGTCCCTAGACGAGTCTCGGGTCCCTGGACCTTGTTTTACTCCAGCCGAGCAGCTGAGAGAGCACAGACATGAGCCCTAAGTCCCACCCCTTACCCAGGAGAATGCTTCCTCCTAGAATCAAGCATCAGGCAACAGCTTTTTCAAAACATACCCGAACAGACCATGAAGGTAAGGCCGTCTGGTCAGCTGTCTGGCCCCCTTTCAGCCCAGCCAGATCTTTTGTATGGGATAACAGCATGTCACAGGAAAAAAATTATATCCAAAGAGCTTCACCAAGAGAGAAAAGCAAAGTTTTGCCAACCAAGAAATATGGACATTAAATATAATTCTTTCCATGCAGTGCCCAGATTTTTGAGATACAAGGTAAATTTGGGGGGAGATGGGGGGGGTTCCAAAAAGAGATGATACAGAGACCTGGTCAGTAATAAGAAATACTGCAGCAGGAAAATGTAGCGCCCCCCAAAGGGCTGGAGGTGTCATCCCTTCTACGCCTTTGCTCCTCAGATTCTGCCTTTTCTCTGTGTAATGCTCCACAGAATGACTGAGTGAAGCCTTCAGCAAAAACAAAAAAAAAAATCACAATGGCCATTTCAAAGAGATCGATCAGAAGGTCCTCGCAAATGACCCCGACTCGGGTCAATACAGGAAGGGTCCATTTGCGTTTGCACTGGACCCACTTCAGGAAAGTCTTGAGAGGCAAGGTGGCTGATTTTATAAACGGTACTGTCACCAGCCCCCCAAAAGTCAAACACTAACAGCAAATCAACAGTCTGATTCATCCCCCCCCACCTTCAGAAACTGCATTTAGTTCCGGACAGGGTTAAGTGCACCAGTAATTATGTCTCTAATGAAACTGCAAGAACCTACGGTAAAAAGGAAATGGACGAAGGCAAACTGATGTTTGTAAATCCCTAATGCCCGTCAAATGGCCCCATAAGGGCAAGGGAGACTTAACCCCTGTGTGTGTGAACTGTGCCCAACAGCAGGATGGGGGGGGCGTAATCCCACGCTGACATATGGTCACAGCAGCGTGATAAACAGTATGCTTCTTGTAGCACTTGTGTTTATTTTTGTTTGCCAGACCCCACCCCATCATGAGAAATGAAGATTGCAGACCCCAGAGAAAACTCTCTCTCTCTCTCTCTCACACACACTCACACACACACACACACCACACACACACACAAACACACGGGGGGGGGGGTGTGTGTGTGAAAAGATATACACTCTGGAAGAAGCTGCCTGTCAGGGGGAACTTTTTAAATAACACCCGGTGAGGGGTGTTCGTCATGGCGACCCAACAAGGGGCAGACAGCAGACAGACCGTACAGCGACCCGGCATGGAGGTGTAGCTGGAGTGGTGTTGGCCCCCCCACTGGAAAACACCTGGGGACTGTGAGTGTGCAGCATGTGTGTGAGGCAGCGGAATGAAGCCCAGCTCAAGCAGAGTGGCACTACATGCTACCCGCCCCCCCCCCCACATGCAGTTATTCTGGGTCTCTCTCGAGGGCCCTGTATGTGATCGCTCCACGCAATGAGATCCAGTTTTCTGCTCTATAGAAGGGGGGGGGGGGGGTTGCTGCATGGCAACAGAGCAGGGAAACTGACACAGCCTAGGCGGAGGCGAGCGAGGACGTCAGGTCGCAAAGCCTGACTCTGATACGCAAAGTCACTCGAGATGCACGAACGTGGCCACACACACACACACACACACACACACACACACACACAGCAGGTGGGGACCCATGTTGACATTGCAGCAGGGGGGCATGACCTCCGCAGGAAGCCTGAATGAGGACGGGGGGGGGGGGGGGGGGCAGAAATTATAAAAGGAGGGGCCATTATTAGAGTCTAGCAGATTATGAGATGGGAGCACTGGCTTACACACAAACACACACACCAGCCCCCCCCCAACCCAAATTACTGGCACTAGATTCACAGCCCCATGCCCACCCAGCTTACCAGAATTACACTTGTGACCATGAGCGATCTCCACAGCACACGGAAATGGGTGCAGAAAGACGGAAGAGGAAGAGTCTCAGCCAGTAGCGGGAGAGAAAGTGGAAGCAGAAATCTCTCTCTCCATCATCTGTCTGTTAGTTGGTTTACTCATCCTTACATCCATCTCTTTATTTTCATTTTCCCTTCGCAAAGAGACAGGAGGCAGGCAGGGTCTGGGGTAGACCAATAATAAATAATAATAATAAAGGTTATTTGTATTGCACTTTATATTTTAGCAATCTCAAAGTGCTACAAAGTAAAAGAGTAGTGTAATAAAAATAAATAAATAAAAAAAAAAAAAAAAAACACAAGCACCTCTCCTTACCTCAGGGAGGCAATAAATCTTCAGTGGGGCTACTGCCCCTCCCCTGCTTCCTTTTAATGGGCCCGGCTTTCGGACCATTAAACTTTACCACCCCTCCATTCGGAGCAGTGTGACAGCACAGCCTTCAGTGCACGGCTCTATAACAGGACGCCTCCACAGAACTGGGCAACGCCACCTGACACTCAGGGTGGCCCAAAATGGACGGTGCTGATCCCGACGGGGATGAGTGCTGAGAGACAGCAACCTATACTGAAGGGTCTCCCCCCCCACATGTGGAATATGGTACAGTCCTGTGGAATGACCAATGAGACGCTCCCTACAGACCCTCCCCATGTGCACCTCATTAAGAAGAAGACACTAAGCAGGCAGGTCCAAGAGCCTGTCCCAGAAGTAGGATGGCCAGTTTGTGGAATCTCCCTGCCACGCCACCCACTCCACCCCCCCCCTACATCTCAGAGGGAACTCTATGATGGCATAGCGTAGCTCAAAATTTAGCTTTTTGAACGAGCGTCAGCAGTAATCGAAGGTATCAGGCCAACAGCAGCCCGATTTTAACAGTAACAAAGGTAATAAAAACCGGAGAATCTGGAATGGCAAGTGTGTATTTCTGGGGCTAAAGCCATTTCTGCAAAGTCAAACAAAGCGGGCTGGGTGGTTACATTTCAGCAAGTGCTTCAAGGTAGGAACATGACCGCAACATGACCAGATCATGACAATCACACGACCATCAGAGAGAGGCTGCCACCGCTAATATACGCCTCCAGCAGACACCGCCCCCACCCTCCCCCATCAAACGCTCAGTTAAAATACCCCTCTGTGTTCCTTTCTCTGTGGAATCTCATCATCTGGGCTAGAACAGCACAATTCCACACAGCAAGAACACCACTGATTCACAGGATCTGGAAGTGGCCGGGCTGCGTGGGGGGGGGAGGGGGGGGGTGCTGGGGGCCATAAGGTCACGCAGCCTGTAATCGAGGACCTTTGGAATACGCAGGAGCTCTCCTCCACGCCCCCCCCCCCCACCCCAACATAGCAAGAGGATACACAGTCATCGGAACAAAGGGGGAATGTTTAACTTAAAAAGATCACTTTCCAGAAGCTTCTTTTAAAACGATCAGACAGCACACGCAGAGAGGTCAGCTGGCAGCCTCCGTCTTTATGAATTCCTGCCAAAGAACCAGCCACACTGGTTTTCAGAGGCCCCCCACCCCCTCCACCCTAATCCAATCACAGGGGCAGCATGTTATTTTTTCAGGGTATGAGCAGGAACTGCAAGCAGGATATAAAGGCTGAATCAGCAGCAAAAACAGGACTAATGTTAATACTGAACAGCCAGCTGTAGATGCCGCACGGCCACAAAGCACTGCCTCGTTCACACAGGGCCAGCTTCACAGCGCCCGCGGGCCGTGGGGGCAGCGCTGTAACGGCCATCTGCCACACTGGGCCTTTTTCCCAGCGAGAGTAGGGGGACATGTGGGACCCCGAAACTCAGGGCTGTTTTTTTTTTTTAATGCCATCCCAGCCCTACAGAGATCAGAATATGAGGACTCAGGCATTTTAAGGACGACGATGACACCATAACACCAGTCTCCTGCCTGTAGGACATCATTACTTTTACACAAAATGCAGTTTGCTTAAACCTAAATGAAGGGGTTTTAGTGACGCCGTAACCCAACAGGAAGAGCGGCTTACGATCCGTAAGCCGCAACACAATCACAGCAGCTTCAACACCTGGCGGAAAGCAGCAGTGCATGATGGGAAATGCCAAAGACCTCTGTCACACACACACGCACGTATACTCTGGCTCCCTCTCTTTTCCTCCTCTCCTTTCACTCCTTCTCATTTCCCTCCCAGTAGGACTTTTACTGCATATTTCCAACTCTGACTGTAGCCTTTATTAGACCATAGAAACAAAAGGAACAATAAAAAAAGACCTGGTTTGGCAGGAGCCGACATTCCAGGCAGGAAGGCTTCCCCTGTCCTCCTGGGGAGGGGGGACAGACCCCAGCGCCACACTCGGGGACAGCAGGAAATGACACGCAAAGCACTGTGCTGCAGGGGGCGAGCCCAAGGACATAATGCCCCAAAGTCGCTTGAGCGTGCAGGAAATCCCGTGAACCCCAAACAATGGCATTCCAGGCAAACAGGATGCAGATAACACTACAATCGCACGAGGAACGTTCCAGCCGTTCACGCTGGCGCTTAACCCCCCCACCTAACAGGACGGCAACCAAAAGGGAACGTTCGGCACTGTGACGAGAGCAGAGCCACACAGTACAGGTCCATGACGTATGGCCAGTAGGGGGTGTGGCAGTTAAGGCGATGAACGAGTCTGTCCAGAGAGGGTCCCTGCCGTTTCAGTCTTCTAGAGGTTACAAAAAATAGTCCATTTCATTTGCACAACCTGGTATGAACTGCAGGGCATTTTGGTTAATTGTGCAACCTGAATTACACAAAATAACAAAACAAAAGGACGGATGAGCGAGCCTCCATGTGAGCAGTGAACACACCATCCCTCCCACTGAGGCCACCTCCCATGCTGCTACCAGGGGAGAAAGCCTTTCATTTAACATGCCCTCAACCCCCCCCCCCCCCCCCCAAAAAAAAAAAAAAAACAAATGCCCCGAGGCCAAAACAATGAAGGTAAGATAATGTCACAGCAGGGGGTGGAGGGGGGGGGGGGTGACCACCTCCTAAACTTGCTTAATTTGACCCACCCCCCTTCCCACTGGCTGGCCCCCTGGCTCAGCAGTAAAAGCAGCATGCGGGTTCTCACAGTCCGCATTCTCGCATCTCGAAACGCTGCCGCCGCCAGGCGATTAAACAAACACACCGGAGCTCGCGCTGCTCTCTAATTGGCCGTCGCTTCCTGGTCCTGAAGTTGGCTGTTTAAAATCTCTCCATCTGCATTACAAAAAAGAAAGTATGAAGCATTAACGAGCTCCCAGCTGCTGCTACTGTACCCCCCCCCCCCCCACCCCATGATATTCAGCTTCATTCCACACCGACATCACAGTGGGGGCTCCGGGTGCCGTCGAGTTGGCACATGCAGCGCTTCCCGTCAGCGCGGTGACAGGACGGAGCGCCACAGGAGCTTCACGTTAAACTCCGTCGCTATAGAGACAGGCGACACACACAGAGCTCGCGGCAGAATTAAACACGGAAAGGGGAAACTCTTTGGCCTCCTATCAGACAGAGTTTGACGGTTTTCAAGACACGGCGTCGCCCTGCTCTGACCGCTCTGACGCCAGGTGTGTTCGGCACCACGACACAAAGCGTGGTCTGCATTTTCACGCAGCCGAGCCTCCTCACGGTGAATTCCCAGCTCCCCCCTGCATGTGACACGCTCTACAACACACCCACTACTCTTCCAGTCTCTCATATGCATATTCTGTCTCATTCTCCTTTTCCTCTCTCCCTCCAGAGCCTGAAGTTTCTGCACACTGCATGTCATCACACCACTATGTAATCACAAGGAACTCATTTTAAAAAGCTCAGATGCTGTAAACAGAAAGGTTCAAGTTTCCCCCCTGCAGTGTTCGTACTCCCTCCTTCTGCTAAGCTGGGGGGTGGGAGGATTCATTTTAACCCACAAAGCAGGGGGCTGCTGTACCCGAGCATATCAGGTTACGAATGTGCCCCCCCTGGCAAGGTAATTACACACCTCCAGGACGCAGGTGTGGGGAGACACCCCAGTGTTTGGCCCTGTCTCCCCAGCTAGATGAAAATGACACATGGGGCAGAATTATAATTACCCCCCTTCAGTGTGTGTCAGCACGTTTACATGCACATTAAGGAAATTGAATTGTGTTAGTCCGACTAAAACCGGACTTTTAAAGTGCATGTAAACATGTCAGTCTAACTGAAATTGTACTAAACCGAATTTCTCTTAGTTTGACTAAGACACCCAGAAAATGGGAATGGGAGTCTATTTACTCCTGCATGGATACATTAAATAGGACTCAAACTGGCCTAGGCACATGCTCCACAGTCCACCCCACCCCCCCCGGGCTTTGACCTGAAAGTAACAGAAGAAGCTAGGAGCATAGCAGAGAGCGTGCAGCATGTACGAAATGTACCAAGCCTGACCAAGGCTGTCCAATTCAACGCTCAGCTAAAGGGCGCCTTTCCACCACACCGGGTACCGTACTTTTGGTACTTCAAGAAGGTACCAAAAGAACGGTACTTCAAGGTGCCGGTTTTACACTGATGTAAAAACTGGTGCCGAATGACATCGCAACGCGAGGCACTGAATTCGAAAAATGGCTGCAGTAGGACTGCACGACATGCGATATTGATACCATGTTAAGCACATCCAGTTCTTACATGGTTTGTCGGCTAGGTTAAAATCAGGCTTATCATCCTTAATTTGATACAGATATTATAGCGCAGGGAGATGAAGTCTCGCTAAAACATTTTTACTCTGTCATAGGAAAAATAACATAGCAAGTTTTGCAATATTACTTTTGCACGAGCGCTGCAGACAATAATAATAATTTTCATCCCTGCTGTTTAAATCAGTCTTAGACGGGTTTGTGAGGAATTAATGCTAGACTCCTTATTTGTTTCACAAATACCCCAATATTTATTACAACAAAATCACATTACAATATTTGAAAAACCTCCAGTACCGTGCTGTCATGGTATATTATACAAGACACTTTATTTCTTGTTATGCCATCCTGATCCTGATCCTGATCCTGTTGCATCTGTTCTTCCGACCAGCTCGCACTTAAGGCTTGTGTCACTCCTCCTGTCCACGCGTCCCTTATTATTAATGTTATTTCATATCTGTGATGTAATGGGTCAACCGATACTAACAAGCTGAACGGACCCATATCGCCACCTACTGCAACGGAGTCTGACATACTTCTGTCAATAAATCAATTCCCCTCCCATGTACGTATACTGGGACTAGGGCAGTAGTCTGATTAAATGGTGTAATCGGGCTATAACCGTGGCTGGACTTAGCGATACACGTATTGTATATGTGTGTGTGTGTGTGTGTGTGTGTGGGGGGGGATATCAGGAGAGGCGAGTAGCGCAATCCCTGACCAGCACGGCATCCGCTGGGATCGTATGATGAGAGAGAGACAACCTCAGAATTCACAAGGTCACTCAAGGACATGGAGAATGTGAGCACAGAGGCTGGAAGGGGACTGGCTACGGGAAACACAGCAGTCACATGGCCCGGACGATCACGACCAGTACGTGTCTTAAGCAGCCAGAGCTTGTTTACTCAGCAGAAGCCTTCCTCCAATACGACGTACATCTGAGAAAGCGTTTGACCTTAGGCCTTTGCCCAAAGGTCCAAGAGTGACATCACTCTGCCAACAACCGACAACCTTCTGATCACAGGCACAGTGTCGCCCCCTGCTGAGCCACATCCCGCCTCTTGCTTCCAGACCACCGGCTTTAATCGGATTCCATGCTCTTCACAGAGATCCATGGAGATCGCCGCTGCATGTCTTACCAAAGTCATCCAAAACAAGGCCCATGACCGACCTCCAAGCCTTCTCCCCCCCGGAACACGATTCCAGCCATGGATCCGATCCGCTGCCTAAGACAAAAGGGTACCTGCTGCCTGGCAAAGTGACTGGATTTTAAAAAAGCAAGATCCCTTGTATCCCCAATTTTGAGGGACCGAGCCCCTCCCACTCAAGGGGGGGGGTGTTCAAGACAAGTGATTCTAGACTGCAGATCCTAATGCCCTTCTGATCTTCGATGTGCCCCAGCAGTCTGCAGATACATACAGTCAGCTCCGCACATCACCCAGGTGCGAAAGATTAAGGGGACCCCCCCCCCAGCAGAAGAGGAAGGTGGGTGTCTTAAAAACAGCCCTGAGGTCAGAGGGGTGAGGGGTCATTTGTAAACCCCCAGAAGCTCCATGGCCAGAGACTTGCTAATTAGCGCTAAGCCTCCTGAAATGAGAGCCTGGCTTGGACCTAGGAACTTCCTGCTGAAATGTGTGCTGAAGAAGGCTGGAGATGATAGGGAGAGAACCAGAGAGGGGCCTAATGACACCGTGCTCCAGCACCTCTTCAGCACTCAGCATCCACCCCGCAAATGGGCAAACCGGCACGCAGGGGGGCAGGGGCGTCTTAGATAATCATAATTCTAAATATTTGCCTTCATGTTTCCTCAGTGAAACCTAACCCCTAACCCAGGTCCTCTCCTGCTGACTTACAGACCCCTGCTATTTTTGACCTTACCGCCCCCCAGCCCACCCTGGTACACTGGAATGCTACAGACATGTCCAATCCCCCCCCCCCTCAGCACACAGAACCAGCCAGCACAGCAGGGGGCAGGTTGAAGTGGTGCCGGCCAGCTCAGGTCCCATTGTGGTCCTCTCCTGCCATCCTGCCGCTCTGATCCTGTGTCACCACCCCCCCCCCACTTCAAACACACCACTTAACCAAACAGGAAGCAGGCAGCTACACCCTGCATGGTCGTGCATTAAGGGCAGCGTAGGGTCAGCGGGAAACCCGGACTGAGGAAAGCCCTGTATGTGGAGGGGGGGGTGAGACTCCAGCCCAGCAGGGACAACCAGCTTACAGCCTCACCATCTCACTGACTAACAGACTTGCCAAGTTAGTTAGCTAGCTAATATTACATATTACGATGGACTAAACTGGGAAACTGTATTTTAAAATCCTGCTGGTAACATAACAAATGTTTTTAAATAAACAAGGGTGTGTAACTCCGCGGGTTGGGACGCTGTGCCTGTGCTCAGAAGGTCGCTGGTTCAAATCCTACAGTCGGCAGAGTCATGTCACCGATGAGCCCCTGAAGGAGCTGTTGAAATCCAATTGTTTTAGGAACACCTTGCATTACCGGAAAAGAGTCTACACACTAACTACACAATATGTAAATGATTCACTGACTAGGCAGTTAGGTAATATGAATGAACTGAAAAAATTAGGTTTAATTTCAAATATTGGCTGACATCCAGAGTTCACCTAATGAGGAACGGACAGCGAGGGGATGCGTGCGGGCCAGAGGGACAGAGGCCTCTCTGTGGGTGTTGCACACCACAGCACTGCACCACATTCCTTCCAACAGCAAAGTAACTAAGCAGCAGAAGATCGATCACTTAAGCAATCGGATTTAAGTAAGCAAGGAAACGATCACGCTATGAGCATGTGCACGTGCTGGGAGTCACTCAGGCGGTCTGCTGAATCATCCGTTTTTGAGAAATTCGGCCTGGAGGAATCTTGGGAAGGAGCTTAAAAAGTGGAAGGAAAAGAAACCCACGAGGCATCCAGCAACATGAGACCAGGCGGGGTGGAGCTCTGGCCGGCCGTACGGCGAGCTACTCAGGTCTCTGGGAAACTGGTCAGTGTTGGTGTGGACGGATTCGGGAGGCGCGCGACTCTGCTGCTGCTTCTGATAGTCAGGCTGTCCCCAGGGGAAAGGGGGGGGTGTGTAAAACAAGCCCCGAGTGAGCAGAGAGGCTGGCCCATGCCAATTTCGCTCTCGTGTGTCCCCCGCCCCCCCCCTGGACCCAGTGACCGCACAGCAGGTGTCTGGCTGCAGTCCCTCCATCAAACATCGGGTGGAGGGACTGTCCCCCCCCCACAGCTGCACCACAAATGGCACGACATTGCCCCCAGTACGGCCCCAGGACGGACGCCAAGCAATGACTGCGGCACCGGCACACCGGCTGGGGGGTGGGCGGCCTGAAGCGTCTGTGTGGTACCATCGACCCCGGGGGCTCCGACAGCCCGAAGGACCCCCATCCTCCCCCCAAAACACTCAGCACACAGCTCACCACTTTGGGACTTCCCAAAAAAGGTGAGGACAGATTGAGCTGCATGTCCTTCCCCGGAGACACACCAACAGCCAGGAGCGAGAGTCAGGGGTCAGAGTTCAGCCTCACAAGGCATGAGTGCCAAACGTGAATTTGCTTAGTACTCCAACGCGAGTTTAAAATGAATAAATAAATAGCGGTCGACAACAGACACCTTGCCTGTGCGCCACACGAGGACACATGAGCGAAGCAAAGACAGCACAGCTCGGGCCTGCAGGCTTCCCCGCTCCGGGGGGGGGTGGGTTACAGGGGATCACGCTGACTTGGCCGAAAGCCCTGCTTGATTTACAGGCCTCACTTGGGCACCCGCTCTAATGCAGACATGTATGGCAGTACCAGCGAGGAGGCCCAACACGCGGTCACACTCCCTTGGCAGGTGGAGGGATCACCCCCCACTCACCCCACCGCACCTCCAGGGTCACCTCGGGGGGGCCACTACAGAATGAGGCCTGGAAGCACCCTTTGGACAAAAATGCAGGAGATTTATTAATTACCTGCAAATAACGGATTTGCAGACTGTGCCTTTCTGGACTGGAGAGACGCGGCATGGCGTCCAGGCCGCCCCGAGATGCCCTCACCTCCGCTCCCATCCCCGAGCAGACAGGTCACCATGCCTGTCACTGCGGGCGACCGCATCTTACGTCAAGGCCTTCAGAAAACATGTATGAAACTCAAGTGGAGTCAGACTTGACTTTACCGCACACCAAAACCAAAAATACACATTACCCTATCCAAACCAAATATCCCATACAACCTCCTTCCAATGAGCGACTCACCGAAACCAAGGCCCAGCATACGACACGTACTAGAGAATATAAAATCCAGTGGTCACAGTTTGACTGCAGTGGGACCAAGGTCCGGCACACGGCGGCCCTTGCGAATGCCCGATTGTAAAACTGAGCACGAAATGGACCAGGGAGATCAGTTTTTCGACAACAGGGAATCGGGTGCAGCAGTTTCACACCCCTTCCCTATCCCGAAACACACACAATCCCGAGTCTTTAGCACAGGATTTATGTTCGAAGCCCTACAGCTGACAGGCCATTTGCACCATATAGACCACATAGAGGCGGGGATATTCCAGAGAAGTCAGGGGCCATAAGCACACAGCCAATAAAAATCTATAAAGCTACATCTGATATAAAACAGGCGCTTTCTGCGAAACTACAGAGGGGCAGGAAACTGCATTCCAGCTCAGACACAGCTGTTCCCCCGCGAGCAGGTAGGACACACATGCCGGCAGTATTCTTCTATCAGTTATGAGTAAGCAGAATCCGTTCATGGCAGCCATGTCAGATGGTAACCAGGCCGGCCCCCTTTCCATGCCCCTCCCATTTCTTAGGGATACAGACAGCGAGGGGGGTGGGGGATCAGCGAGGCGGCCAGCGACTTTCCAGGAAGCCGTCAACGGAGTGGCATGTGGTGGCACTCAGGCGGGCCGGACGCAGAGCTGGGTGACACCTCCCATGGAAACAGGCTTCATGGGAACCAGCAGCCGTGGGTCCAACGGTGAGGGTCACGCACACGTCCAGCCTGGCACGTGTTGTCATGTTGCCGGCGGGGGGTGTGATGGCTTGGAAAACCGGCCTGCCCAGTGCCGTGGCACATCATCTACCCCCCCCCCCGACACCATCCAACATTCCAACACCAAAGTAGAGTAATAAGCCATCATCGAAACCTGCAACTCATTACGAATCCTCGGATAGCCGGAAAGCAGCCCCCTTACACTAATTCCCTAACAGCTCACGGGAAAATAACATCTGTAAGGACTGGGGGGGCATTTGCAACTGGAGCGGGGGGGGGGGGGGGAGGAGACACATTATCGGAATCCCTCGTATCTTGCAGGAAACAGGCTTCTCTTGGAACCCAAACTATTTATCCTGTCCGGCTGCGGCGTTGGATGGCATGGGATGTCACGGGACGGCAGTACCCACTGCTGCGATGCCCCGCAGGCCTCGCCCCCCCCCCCTCCCTCCCATGTGACCCCTTAAGAACCAGCAATATGAATTATTGTATTCAGTCCTCAGACATGCAGGAGAATTTCTACTGATCATGTGACCACCCCATCTTTGGTTTCAGGTCAAAACAAGCCCCCAGTGGATTTTGCTTTTCACTATTGGTCATTTTTCAGAGACATCTGAAATGCAATATGATGCATCACCCCCCCCCCCCCATGAAAAGTAGTGCTGCCAGTAGTGAATGGGGAACAGGGGGATGCCAGCTGGCTGGGGCAGAGCAGGTCGACTCCAGTGTGCACCAGCAGGCGCACTCAGAGACCGACAGTGATCAACGTGTACGCAAACACACACACGCACGCACACACATTCACACACACACACGCCGGGTAAACATATCTTTATGGGAAAAATGCTAACGCTAATGATGACAACCTTAACCCCTACCCAGCCCTAACCAAAACCATAAGTAACCAAGCAAAACACAAGAGTTTTGGCATTTTTCAACTGGTCCCCATAAGGGGAAAAAAACAGGTATTCATCATATTGTGGGGACATAGTGTCCCCATAAGGTAAGGTATACCTGCTTACACACACACACACACACACACACACACACACACACGCAAAGTAGCTCCAGGATTACACTTCACATTAAGCACAGATGCACCTCCACTTTCAATCCCCAACCATACATTGGGCATGTGCATTAAAAAATAATAAATACAAAAGGAAACGGCAGTTTGCCGGGCAGACACACTATGCATGCTGGGCTGGGGCGGCAGTGCTGGAAAGACCAACATGGACACCAGCTCACAGGTACGGATGGGAAAATCAGAGCCCATGGAACAGAATATCCAAGGTTCACCCGCTGTGAAGTCATTTAACAGAGGCCCACTTGCGTAAGCCTGAGAACCGTCATGAAAAACTATCAGAACAATGTCACCAGTACGCAGAGGAGAGAACAGAGGCCAGACTATTATATATATATATATATATATATATATATATATATATATATATATATATATATATATTTATATATATATATATATATATATATATATACCATTCGATTTGCTTATGGATTTAGCCCTATGTTTTATGCATATAGGAAAACATTTTTTTCGTTAACATACTTAGACATTTTTGAGCGATTTCCGCAAAATATATGACCCTGATACTTAAACGTCACGGACGGGTAATTACTTACATAATCATAGTATACAGTGTGAGACTCGTACAATGTCGTTCATACTGATTGCAGGAATTCGTGCGGGAAAAGAGGAATTAATCCTGTTAGGAGCCAAAGTCTTGAATGCAATTTGCCATTTAAGACTAACTAAGCGCATTACAGTTTAGGGGGAAAAAAAAGATTATTATTAATACTATCAATCACAGATCATCGAATTACAATGGCCGTGTGTAAGCAATGAACTGCTGGGGACGGTGGCGGCGCTTTGCAAATATGAAACGAACCCTTCAACATCGTGAATTCTCACAAAAATTCAAAATAATAATTTTAACGAACATTTTACCCAAAATAATAAAAATGTAACTGGTTTGTTGCAGTTTTTAAATTTTATGGCGGATAGACAATTTGACGTCATGCTATATCGTCTGCTACAGCTGTACTATTCTGATCTTAATTTAGACGTTTTATTTTTAAGATGTTCCTGTATCAAACCCGCATTTAAACATTTTGTGCTGATAATTATTTTAGTGCAGCTAATGGCATTTTTAAGAATCTCTTTAGTAGTCAGAGGGGTTGCTTAAGGGACATATTTCGTTAATTGTTTTAAATCAAATCGTTTTCTGTAATATGACTAAATCTATTATGAAATTAGAGATTATATACATCAAGTTTCTCTGTATCGAAATGAATCGTTCAAAATGTGATTGAGTGTAACATTTTATACTAAATGTCTCATCCCAACATCGACTGGCTCTTTGTTTTGGAAATGTATGTGCATTTTAAGATTTTAAGCAAATTAAATGTATTAAATTGGCGGCATACAACTATAAATGTTGATCGCAATACAAATTAAAATGAACATTTAACGTTACTGTTGTAACCGACCACGTTGTTACTACTGAAATGATCTGAATACGTTCCAAATTACCTGATAACTTATCTATAAACAAGATATTAAATATATTAAAATGACATTTTAGATGGATCGATTAATATATTCCTAAATAAAACTACTTCGACCAGCAACGCAGAGCATCCTTTATATTTCTGTATGAAGATTGATAACGTTATTATTACCGAGTCATCCGTATTACATTCTCACGATCGAATTTAATGGGTAGGGGTTCTGGTACAGACAAAGGGCAATCGGGCCTTACGTGTGAAGCGAGGTTTTCACATTGCATGACACCAAGTACTTCCAGGATTTTAAAGTAATACCGTCCATTCGTGCGCCTTAATAATTTATCTTTTCATTTTGTCATATCTTATTATGGGCGCCTACATAAGAGTCCCAAACAAATTCTGCCGCCCATGAAAAGTGGGTCACTTATAAGGGAGTTATGTTGACATAGTGCATCGACAGTAAAAGCTACAATTTTAAAAGAATCCTAAAATACCACATGTGATAAGTATAACTAGTGATAACTATTACCGTCAACTTCTATTCTGGGAGTCAGGAAGAAAAGCTTGTAACAGAAAGAAGCGAGATCCTTACAGCACCTACTCATCAAACTTGCTATGATCGGTGACAGTGTCTCTTTCTTAGACCTGGAAACCCTTAAAATTAACTGCCACAGCCGTGCATGCGTCCTTACCTTTTTGTGTCGGTCTTTAAAAGGCAAAGCCGGCCATTGCATCTCCTGTAAGAACTCCTGCCAGTGTTTCTGGTCCTGATCGGAGGAGATGAAGACGATCTCTAGTTTGTCTTTGTGTTCTGACGATTTTTTGAACTTGCCGTAAAACTCGCACAGGCTGGCGTTGAACTGTCTGCAGGGACCGTTTAAGCTGCAACCGAAGTAGAGCCCGACCAACGACAGCTTGCCAGCCAGCGCCTGCACATCTACCTCGGCTTTCTCGCTGTTGACGAGCCGCTCCCCGAGCAGATTCACCAGAAACTCCGACATCGCAGCTGGAGATCCCACAATCAAATCGTGATAATATCCGTGTGTGCTTCCTCCACAAAACAATTAAGAATAATTTAAAAATACAAAAATCAAATTTGAGATATCAGCAGGAATCCAAGACGCCCACTTCCCCTTGTTTCAGCTCCTTGGACAAAAAAAGCAAAGCGTGGAGTGTGCGCGCGTGTGTGTGTGTGTGTATAGTGTGTGCGGCGAGTGCCTGCAGTCTCCTCCAATGTGTGCTGTTAAGGAATGCGACTCACTGTAGTTTCCAGCCGGCTCGGCTCCCCCGGCTGGCCGGCGAAGCTAACGGCTCTGTAGCGACACCTGTGTTCCAAAGTGCGCCATTGCGCCGTAACGCCTGGAGAGGCGGAACGGCGTGCCGAAGGGAGCGCGAAACAGCGCCTGTTCTGTGTGAATGGAGGTACGGCTACACTAACAGGATGTCGGGTTTTTATTACGTTTTAGCTTTAATTATTATTTTAGCGAAATTGAGAATGTATGTAATAATTTATAGTTATTCCCAGATTGATTTTGCCCGTTAACATTTTGCTTATTTCGTAGGCCAACAATAGGTCCATTTCTTTAACTTATTGTGAAACAATTGGGTAGATAATTTGTCAAATTGCGAACAGCTGTTTCTTAGTATAATCCTAATATTTATGCAATCATAAAACCAGGGAGAAAATTCCAATTGTTTAGCATGACTCACTGAAAAGGAAAGGGTGCCATCTCCTGATCAAAATACATAATTACAGGTTTCCTTTTTTGTTACAGTTAATGTTTTTAAGGGGAACTGAGGCAACCTTTGGTATCAAGTTTCTATACATTAAAGCTTCTGCAAGATAGATGATAGATATCATTCTGGCGCCACAATACGGCAAACAACACAACATGTGTGTGTGTGCAAGGATAATATGGACAATCCAAAAAGCAGAGAGAGAGTGGATTTTACCTAGAGAAAACAAGCAGAACACATAATTCACTTCACACAACGCCACCATTTATTAATTTAAATGCCATCTACAGACACTTTAGTACAAGACACCTCACAGGAATGTTTAAAGCCTTGATGGTAGGATGGGAAGGTAAAGACCAAAACAGATTTTGGCAGACACATTACAATATATTAAACTGTTTCCATCTGACAGTGTAAGTTGACAAAGGGACCATCTCTGACTCCAAGCCATTAAAATAAAACACAATGATGAGAAAAGTTTTTCCTGGTCAGGGGAAGGTGGTAGGACAGCAAAATCATGAAAATGGGAAGGTGTTTCTGAATTTTAAGGCATTGGGGGGAGCAGTGTCTTTGGCTAATGCTGTGTCTTTTTTAGGGGGCTGTGTGAAGGAGGGTAGTGTGAAACAGCCTTCAGTCCTCGGTGAACATCATCCGCACCAGGTCCGACCTGAAGCACTCGTCCTCCACAAGTTTCTGGGGCTAAAACGGAAAGGCAGGGACACTCAGGTGTGCGCACGCTAACGAGCTATCGCTAACAGCAGAAGACGAGCCTTGTGTCTGCAAACTTCTCAAAAGACAGCAAGTGCCAATGGCCCCGAGAGGGTGACAAGAGCGCGCCAGACTCACTGTGCCGTAGCGCAGCAGGGTGGGAACAGCGCTGAGCTTCAGCGTCTTCTTAAATTCATTGCTGGAATCTTTCCAGCTAGTTTGGGAAAACGAGGAGTGTTGTGTAAAATGAAAAGGCAGCCATATCTGTACGGTCTAAAGTACAAACACTTGAATCCCTATTTCACTCTCATTACCATAAATCTGCACAGTACTGCATTTTGTATATTATGACTCAATTAAAAAATGTAATTTGGTGGTCATGGTTGTTATGAGGGATCGGCAGGGAGGCTAACACTGTCAGTGTCAGGGCTGCAGGTTCAAATCCTGCCCCTGTGCGTGTATAAGTGCAGTCGGCCTGCTCTCGCCGCATCTGACAGGTATCCACTGCATACCCCCGTTTCCTCTCACACTCCAAACACTTGCAGTTAGGCTTAAGGGGGTCTCTATATTGCAAGCAGAGTGTGGCTATATGTCTACGTGCTGTGATGAAATGGCATCCAGTCCTGGATGTACATCTGCCTTGTGTCCTATACTCACTTTTACAGATTCCAGCCCCCCACAACCCTGGAAGGTTATGACCAAGAAGAAAACAGTAAAAATGAAACCAATCATCCTTATGGCTTGTATCCACAAGCTGACGCCTATGAATGTTCATAGGCATATTTGCGTTTACTTACTAAGGTCGATCTCCGACTTGGCAGTAAATGAAGACGGATCCTTCTGGAAGGTGGCGCAGCTCTCTTCGAACCACTGGCTCCGCTACGGGTAATCGACAGCAGGTAACACAAATACAACAAGCCTCGGTCTCCAGCATTACCACCTAGCAATTAAAGCAGTGACATTATACTGCCAGGTGGGTCTATGAGTCTTAAGTTCGTGTTATTTATTAACTACTCGATACAAAATGGGTTGTATAATTCCACTTGTTGCGTTGAATCTTGGCAGAAAAATCATTTGTCATGCTTCCTTCTAATTAAACGAATACATCAGAGAGAACTTCAAAAAATTCAGGAAAGACGTTCACAGCACCAGCCATATAAAAATGAGGAATAACGTGCAAACAATACCTTTCACACAATCTGGGCACCAGCTTTTCCCATTCGCGTCTTTATCGCCGGAGAAATATGCGAATATGTCTTTGCCTTTCCTGTCTGATACTGCTTCGTTAAATTCATCATATCCGTGGACATCAACCTCTTCGTAATGGGTCATACCTACGTTACTAACAGTTATTTTCTGTACGAGATCGGTAGCGGAGTATAACGCCTGTGTCCAGATTCACGAATCAGGAAATTATGATCTATGAACACAGCTAAGGTAATTGTCTTAAGAAGGAAAAAAATACACTTCCTGTCAGTGTTGAAATATTAAAATGATAACTAGCAAATACCTCTTTTTCGTCGACAGCATTTAATACTAGTGCAGTGTGCTATTCAAAATATGAAAAGTTATTAAAATGACCTTACATCTATTATATACGAAGAGATATAAATGTGCTATGTAGGTTAAGTTAACAAGTTTGACTCACACGGCTTCCGTCCCTCACTGCGTCACTTCCGGTCCGTCGCTTTTGTGTTGTCATGGCGGCGTTTTAAACTGACGGAAGTATCGCTCCAAAATACAGATACGGTACTGGACGTAATTAATTCATTCGTTACAGTTATTGTTGATTGAATATGACTAATATTTACCTATCAAAAGCCTGTTGGTAGATTTCCGGTACATCTGAGGAAATGCTGCTGGTTTTTTGTGAGAACCAGGTTGTCTGCATCTCATTGTTTTGGATTTAGATGTCATAGGATAAGGATGTTACCAGCAGCATTTTCTTAATTCGCTATTAAATAGCCCGGTTTTTTAATGTTTATTTTTATAATGACATTATCAACTTAAAACACACCTGCTGTACGTAGGTGTGACAGTGCGCATTTGTTTTGACTAGTCTATTAAGATATAGGCTTCGAGATCTCGAAGTGATATTTTCATATTTAGTATTATCTCTGCAGGTATGTTACCGGCACGAAGAAGATGATGCTGCAGGAAGGAGGGCAGACGAGCTTTCGGGAACCGGGCCGCTGGGGCACTTCAGGCTCTGCCCAGAGTCGGAATGGCGCTCCAATTCAGACGCAGGTAAGACCCAATTTCCCCGACATGTCGATTTTTTCTGTTTTTTTTTTGGGATGTAATGAGAAGGAACGAAGTGACGGTGAGAAAGTCAATGACAACTTTAATGGTACCAAAAAAGGAACGGGTTTGCGGTCTATCAGCAGATTAAACAATCAAAAATGAAATGGAATATTTGTAATTATTGATGTATAACACAAGGTCATCTTCTGATGCCTTAAATGGGAGAAAATGTTTATTTTGAATGACAAGAAGTGTTTTTTGACAGTGTTGTGTCTGGCTTTTATGTGCAGCTACTGTTTAACAGATCTATCCCAGCCTGCGCTTTCAACCGTGTTACACAGGCGGGCCCTCCACCGCCCATCGTGATAGAGAAGCTGGCTCCACCAAAGCAGGATGTGGGGGACATCACTAGTGGATCCCTGCGCTTCTCTGTGCTCTCTGAGGAGAGGTTGCGGGCGGCTGTCAGGCTGGCAAAGAGGGACCTGCGGCGTCTGCATCGGGAGCCCGCGCACTGCGCCTCCCTGTGGCGGCAGCCGGAGCAGCAGGCTGAGGGCTGCCATGGCCCTAAGCACCAGCAGGTATTGCAGGCCGATTTCGCATCATCCACCCATCCATTTCTAATCCAGGTTGGGTCATGGGGGACTTGCAGCGCCTCCCAGGTGATGCAGGACACAGACTGGGCTATGTCACCTGGCCACATACACCCAGGGGCACTTTAAAGACACCTGTGAAAGGTAACCAGAATGCCTGGAGGAAAATCCGGCAGTGGGAGAACATGCAGACTCCTCACTCCCAGAGAAGAAGCAGGATTTGCACCCCTAACTTGTTTAACTTATTACCGCTGATGCTTATTTATAGATCAGGAGTGTGTAGGTGACACAGTTCTAGGAATCTATGCATGGTTGCAGTATTTCTGTTCTGCTGCGTGTGTGTTTTTACAAGATAAAACGATTTGTATCTTAATTGATACATTTTTCCTGCTTTGTCAACATTTCGGAAATTTACACAGTAACATATCTGGGAAAATAAAGCCTGTTCTAGTCCTGATGCCCCTGGGTTTATATGGGTTTCAGCTGATATTCCTGCACAAATTTCCCCCTGTCTATCTCCAAAAGTGTCTGGCTAAGCCTCAGTGCCACCTGCAGGATGGGGCTGCCTCTACGGGGAAGGAAAAAGCAGCCGTCTTGAAGGAGAAGGTGACGCAGTCTGGAACTCGGGTGCTGGTCTACACCCCCCAGAAAATCCCGCTGTCTCCTGGCCAGTCTCCACCAACGCGTGACCCCGGCCTGCAGTCCAGAGAACCTCAGCTCAGCCGGGAGATCCGGAGACTGCAGAAGGAGCTGAGCACCTACATACAGAGGATCGAGCAGCTGTTTGACAGAGGTACTCTGCGGGGAAGGGGTGCGTTTATGTTCTGTGTTCACCTCGGTGTTGCAGTAAATGGGAACCACTGTAACTGTGTGTCACATGGGATAGTGTTGTCTAGCTGAGCGTGTGCGGTGTCAGTGTAGGTGTAGCGGTAAAGGAGGAAGTGGAGCCAGAAGATGCACGCCGGGCGGAAACCCGCAGGCAGGAGCAAGCCGTGAGATCAGCTCGCATCATCTACGTGCTAAAGCAGCAGGTGTGTGTGCGCATGTCCGTTTGTGTGCGTGTTTGTGTGCGTGTTTGTGTGTCTTTGTGTTTAGGTCCACATGTGGGTATGTGTACACATGCGTTTGTGTGTGTGTTTGTCTGTGCATTCGTGTGTGTGTCTGCCACTTTGCACCGACCTCCCAGCCTACTTCAGATGTTCATGGTGTGAACTGAATCCCCCCCCCCTGTATCCCCAGGTAAAGGAGATACAGGAGGATCTGGAAAAGCTTTGTTCGCAGAAGATAAAGCACTCAAAAAAAGTGAGGGTCTCATTTGCATGCCGATTCTCCCCTGACAAATGGGGACTGCTGTATTATACTGGGGGGTCCTAGGTGGGGCATTTGGCCCTCAGAATTATGAGGTAGTCTGTGTTGGAAATGCTAATGAGACAGGTGGGGGCCTTAAGATGCCCTTAGTGGGCCCGAGGGTGTAAGACAGTAAGACAACCTGCTGATCATTTTATGTGTAACTCGGCTCCTTTTTTCCCCGGTACCCTGCCCCTCCCTGCCGTCTAAAAGTCCAGAGCGATGGACCGGCTGGCAGCCGCCCACCGAGGGGCGGTACGAGCCATACAGGCCTTCGTCACTCAGCTTTCGGACCAATCGGAGAGCGGGCTGCCCACCCATTACAAGGAGCTGGGCCAGCTGATTCGCCAGCTGTCTCTGTGCTCTGCCAAGATTGAGGCAAGGCAGGGCTCAGCCGTCCCTGAGACCGCCATCGACATTCTGCAGAAGCTCGAGGTCAGAAGGATGCGTGTTTAATGAACAGACAGTTAAGCACCTAGTGACACACAGAGCTCCGAGTTGCTTCAGTCTTTAATGTATTAACTATTAATTAGTGATAAGCATAGTGTCGTGTCTGTCGATACAAGTGGAGATATAGCTGTGTGACAGGGTGCCCTCTGTCCCGTCGTGCTCCACGCTGACACAGGTCCTGGACTCGGCGCTCAGCAGGCAGGAGAAACTGGTGAGAAACAGCAGCTGCCCAGGTGGACATATGGCACCCAACGCCTCACGGCATAGCGGCTCACCTCCCCGACGGCCCCACAAGCCCACCGTCCCGAGGAAGGCCCGGCGAGGTGAGTGTGTGGCTCCCCCTAAGCAGGCCTGCCGTGTTTATGGCGATTTCATTGCAGGAGGGTTTGTGCCTATGGATATCTTATCCTGAGCACCATACAGATTGCATAAGTCTGTCAGGAATCTTCTGGAAGCCTGGCTTTACTGTCTCTCACTCTGGGACCCCTCCCCCTTTAGGTTCCCCCTTTAAGTATCCATCTTGACTCACGTCTGTGCCTCTTATCAGACAGGAAGGGGCCTGCCTCTCGACTCCAAAACGGCGAGCCCCCCAACCCGGTCCGTCAGCAGGTGCTCAAGGCAGGGCTGGAGAGGCTGATACGTGTGGGGAGGCTTGGGGAACAGCAGGCAGGGCAGGGGGAGGAGCCTCGGGCCCCCCCCCGCCCCAAGGGGGTCCTCCTGCCCGAAAAGAGCCAGGTAAGCAGTGAGTGTCAGACTGATGGTAGCTTGTTAATCACTCCAGTTAGTCTGCTATCCTCGTGCGAACAGGGGATTCATTTTCCCCACTGGTTATAGTTTTGGTCCAGGTTGAATTTGCACGCGTGTATTTCCCGTGTGCAGAGCGGCCCGTCCCGCACCGGCGGTTTTCAGCAACCCACCGTGTCGTCCCGCCTGAAGGTGAGCCAGCCTCCCCAGAAAGGTGGCACTATCCCCTGGATACCCACGTCCCCCCACGCCTCGCCCCCCCGCAGGTATGTTGAGTCCTTGTGCTTCTTCATGGTGTCGTGAGAGACACTCATTGTGGGGATGTCTTTGTGAGGACTTTCTAGCTGACATGCCCATGCTTCCCCCCAGGACTGTGAGGAATTCCCTGGAGCCTCGCTGCCTCTTCTCTGAGTCCCCAGCCGCCTCGGGCCCCATGGGCCAGGGCGTCGTCCTGGAGGAGGGGGCCACACTGCAGGAGCCAGGCCTGGGCCCCAATGAGATGCGGCAGGCCCAGGCTGAAGCCCTCAGGTCAGTATGTGTCCTATGTCCCTGGGCCCCGCCTGCCCCCCACCCTGCCCTGCAATATGAGTGAGGGCCAGAGATCACTCTGCGCTGAGTAACTACACAGAACGTGATGTGAGTGGAGGGTTATGCATGTGGTCTCTGGTCATGACCTCCGCTTGTGGCTGTTGTTGCGGGACAGGCAGGCCTTGTTGGACAGGGAGACGACGCGGAGACTGCGGGAGCTACAGCGACTAAGCGCAGAGGAGGCTGAGTGCAAGCGCAGGTACCCCCCTCCCCCGCCCCCCATGCGTTTGGGTTTGCCAGCAGCTCTGTGTGTCTGTGTTCCTGTCTGTGTGTGTATGTGTGTCAGTCTGTCTGTGACTTTTTGCGTGTCTGTGTCTCTGTTTGTGTGTATCTGTGTATGTGTCTGTCTGTCTGTCTGCGTGGTGATGTTTATATTACATTCTAGGGACCAAAATGTCCCCACAATGTGATGAAAACCTGTTATTTTGACATTGTGGGAACAATTTTTTAAGTCCTCACAATGATAACTTCAGTTTTATAAAAACTTGAGATGCAGTCAAAAAACTAAAAATGCCAAAGGTCTTGTATATTGTTTGGTTACTTATGGTTAAGGTTAGGGCTGGGTAGGGGTTAGGGTTATGCCCATAGAAATAAATGGAGAGTCCCCACGCAGATGTGAATACAAACTTGTGCGTGCGTGCGTGTGTGTGTGTGTGTGTGTGTGTGTGTCCTGCAGGGCAGAGGTGCCATCTCCCGCTCGTCAGGCTGAGACCGTAGAACTCGAGCTGACATGCAAACCCCAGCCACCCAGTGGAGCTGCAGTGGTAAGTCTCTGCCCACTCACTGTCACTGTCATGGTGACCTCATTATCACAGTGCAGTCCAGAGACCCTCAGCTTTCACTGGAAAAATACCAACCAATCAGTATCCCCCCCACACACACACTCACACGGTTTCATTCTCACATTCCTTAGGCAAAGAGGAACACATTAAAATGGGAGTCGCTGTAATGCAGGGAAACATATGGGTGGTTGTTAACTGTAGATCAATTTGTTGACATCCTTGTGCTGATTGGTAGAGACGGAGTTGGTAACATTCCCACGATTGTTTCAGTGGTTGAGCTCGGCCTATGTCTGTCCCACAGCAGGATGGTGGTTCTGGGGGCAGTCAGGGCACCTCCCTACAGCAGCTGCTATCTGAACGGGCCGTGGGACAGGTGAGTGTCCTGGGGCCTTTTGCAGGACCGGGGGGCTACTGCTGGACTCTCTCTGAAGAAATCTGCCCTTGTCGCCTCCTACAGGTCGCAACGAGTGCTGACTTGCTGAGTGACGCCATACTGGATGATCTGCTGGAGGATACAGCACAGGTCCTGTGGGCCGTCGAGCTGGGGAGGGAAGCGGAGGGCCGGCTGCAGGCCCCCACTCTGGAGAGCATGCTGATCAGGATGGAGGAGATGGAGGTGAGGGTGCCTCGGCCTGCTCTGTATTGCCGTCCTTTTGTTCGTCCATCCATCCATCTGTCTATCTAACCTTTTGTTGGTCTGTCCACCCATTTATCTGATAGTTTGTCTGTCTGTCCATCTGTTTATCTGATTGTTTGTCCATCTATTTAACGAGTTGTCCGTCAATTTGTCAGTCTCTATCTGTCCATCTCTCTCTGTCTGTGCATCCGGCTGTCTGTCTGTGGCTGTCCGTCCATGTGTACTCTCCCACTCATCCTGGCCCCTCTCTATCCCCCCCCCCCCCGCCCCACAGAGAGACGAGGAAGCAGTTCGCCGTCGTTTCACACACGTCTCCTACTCTGACTCTCGGCTCTGGGAGATGGAGCAGGACGCAGGTGAGCAGGGTAGGTGTCTGCGAAATAAAACTTACTGGCCCAGTCCCAAACCGGTCCCTACACACTCCTTCATTTGTGCATTCCTGAGACCTGTCCCCATATTGAAGTGTGTCTCAAAGCAATAAGGGCTAAGGGGGAGTGGTCCATAATGCCCTCATGAAGCGAGTCAGCAGCTTCAGTTCAGTTCACGCAGCTACCCTACCACTGCAATATCCCACAATGCTTTGCACACAGAAAACAGAATCAAATCTTTCTTGCAAAAATTCCCTTCAGTTTTAGTGCATAGAGCCTGCTGTGAGGGCACCTCCATGTGAGTGTAACTCATAATGAAGGTGGAATGTTGAGGGTATAGTTTGGGACTGGGCCATTGTGGTCAGTTTGTTATGTGACAGTGGCCTGTAGATGGCAGTATTGTATAATTTTAGTAGTGGCACTCTGTGGCCTCTAGATGGCAGCAGCGCTGTTGTTTCTCTGCAATCATCAGTTCCCTCTCTTTTGACCTCAGCATCTCATAGGGTGGCTTCTGGCTCAGGGCCTAAGTCTCCTGAGCCCATCCGGCTCACCAAGGCAGCCCTGAAACAGCAGCCCACAGCAGACATCCTCCTGGGGAGGCCTGTGGAGACTAGGTGAGTGCCCCACGGGGTCTGACTCCGAGCTTATTTGGGCTTTTTCCATTCCCAGCTGTGTGACTGTCTGTCTCTGTCCTCACAGCCGGGTTTTAATCAAAGAGACTGGGCGAGCCACCTCACGACGAGCTCTGAACCCATGTCCTGCTGGGCGTTTCCTCCCACCTTTATATTACCATGGTGCTGCTGTGCTGTAACCCTGCAAGCCTTGCCGCTGCGTGTCGGTTATGGCTCATGCAGACAAGCGCGCACAGCCAACGCGCTGAAACGGAAAATAGCGAGATCCCGACCTCCACGAGGGTGTGCCGAGCAGGCCAGCCGCCTCTCATCACTACGCTGCTGATCGCCGGCGTTTGGCTGTGCACAGGAAGCCGCCGTGATCAGATAATGTGTTTGCTTCATTAAACGCCGCCTGGGATGGGGCTCTGCGAAGCCCGACCACACGCGGTCGCCAAAGCAACGGCCTGTTATCCTCCAGTCGGTGCCCAGAGCAGCGACCAAAATAAACGAGGGGGCTTTTGCATGTTTTTGTTCCCTCGGCTGGGGGGCTGCCTGCCAGCTCCACATGACGTCCGTTTGCGGCGCCGCTCCCACACCTCCGGCCCCTGTGTCCGCCTCCGTGTCCGGGCCTCTGCCCGCACAGCCTAATGAGGGAAATGAAAGCTGGAGGAGGATGAAGGGCCGGGGGGAGTCGCAGTTATTAAGGGGGACCGGGTTAAGCAGTGGGCAGAGCTGTTAAGCGCACTCCGTGATGCTGTTCCCCCTGTACCCCCCGTACCCCTCCACCTCGCCACCCTCCCCCCTTAACAGAACTGACTGCCTGTTCCTCCAAGTGCCATAGTCCACGCCAGACATGTGGCACCCCCCTCAGTGGCACCCTGCATGCAGGGTATTAATCAGACGGCCAACGCGGCGCAATCGACCCGCAGCCAATTAGCACGGGACTTCGATTGACTGGAAATCTAGGGAATGCGAGCGTGTGATAGGCTGTGGCCTCCCAGCGCTCAGCCAGTCTCCGTGTGTGGAGCGAGTCGATCAGCCAGTACTGATTCCCAGCAGCTCTGGTATGGTGGGGTCCGAAGAGCCCGGCGCTGAGCACATCCGCAGCCGCACGGAGCTCACTGAGGGCCTTCTGCTGGCTGAGCTGCTGTTACCGTGTTCCTCTTTACCCAATTATCTCCTAGTCTGCTGCTGACGGACATGGCGCTTACTGTTAAACTGCACCATGCTGCTGTGAGCTCATCCTCATGCCGGTGCAGTATGGCAATATGTGGCGATAGGCATCCACGATGTTGCCATTCCCTGTGAAAACCCGTGCCACATGAGGCATCTTCCCTCAGCCTGGTATGTGTGTGTACAGGCGTCCTGTGAAGGCAAGTCTATTCTTGGGATCTGTCAGGCGAGTCTCGTTATAAACTGAAGGCGGCGTGACCTGTGACCCCTACATGTCGCCCAACGGGTGCCTGGGAGCCTTTTCCCACTTCACACAAAGACGCGGGTCATCAGTTTTGGTTAATGACCTGGAAATTCTTGTAATTAATAGTTAGTTCCGTCTTTCCCGTCTGTTTGCTTGTGGGTTATTGGAGTCTCGTTATACCCTCATGCAGACTGATCTTTGCGAGGGCGCGGCTTTGCCGCTGAGCTTTGAGCGGTGGCTGCACGGGGAATCCTGTCTGCTATAAGCACAGCGTCGCTGCGATCAGGCCCCGGATGCAGAGAGGTGACAGCAGCCCGGGTGGGGGAGAGCTCTGCCGGTGACACTGAAATAGCCTGCACCCCCCACCTGCCTGCAGCAGACTCCCTAAAATGTGCTTGGTGAGCTCGCTAGCCTGCGACATGTCAGAATAGTAATGCAGGCTGTCCAATAGAGGGCATTCTGGCTCTGATGTGTGGTTTTATTTATTTATTTTGTCATCGTCCCCCACCCCAGCCCACCCCCCGCTGATGGAAAACGATGATTAAGGCTGTGGATATTGAGTACAACAGCTGCTTACTGGGCTTGGTTCCTCAGTGTTGTCTAGACACTGTCATTGCTGTTTGTCACCTTCTCCTCAGGCTGGGGACACCCCACAGTTTGGGGAGGGGGGGGGGTCACCATGTGTCCGTGCCTGTGCACATCTCTCGCCTGCACTTGTAGCTAGAGGCAGACCTAACAGCCAGCATAGTGCTCCTCGGGGTCTGGAACTGCATGGTGAGGTGTGGGTGGGTCCATAAGCCACTCCTCCCTCTTCCCACCCCCACTGATAACAGCACTACCTGAAGGTTCACCTGATTGCTTACTGAATCAGGCAGCCTCACAGTTGACTGAAATATGAGCCTCTGCTCTTAACGTCCAGTCTTATGCCACGTTCCAGCTCCCCAGCCCCAGTGTGTCTCCTGGGGTGGCTTTTGGTCCCGCCTCTGGTGCTGCCTCTAGTCCTACCTGCCTCTGGTCCTACCTTCCTGCCTGCCTCTGGTCCTACCTTCCTGCCTGCCTCTGGTCTCACCTTCCTACCTGCCCGCCCGCCCACAGTACTCTCTCCTTTCTTCTCTGGTTTCTGTATCAGAAGTCCACCACCACTTGATCGGTTTAAATCTCTGCCTCGACCAGAAAAATGAGTGAAGCACAATCTCTGTGTGAGATCATTTGTTCGTCAGTCCTGTACCCAGCAGCCTGGGAGCCCTGGCCAGTGAGGGCTGCCCTCTCCACTCCCCTGCCTGGCAATGAACACTCCTGTGGGTGTTACTTACGGCGTGAAGTTATAACCTTGCACTTTCACTCTCTATCCATCTATATTGTCGTTTCATGGATCTCTGCCCAGTTCTCAGACGCCGAGCAATTTCGCTGTAACCAGACCCCCAACCCTCCACTTCCAAATGATTTGCTCTTGCTCTTGATTTGCCACCTGTGGCCTTCAACGCTGACTTTTCTCTTTCAGACTGAAATCATTGTGCTCTGATCGCTTTGTTTATTTTTGCTGCCTTGTTTTGTTTCACCTGCCGGAGACTTTCCCTTTCTTCTCGTAGAGAGCGCTTTATTTCTCCTCTGCTGTTTTTCCCGGTTCACCAGGCATCCTGAGTAACGCAGGTGATCCTCTCCTTATCTCTCATCCCTGTACTGATAGGAGCCAATCCCGTTTTCCTCTCGCCGTGACCCCGTCGCGCTTGGTTCGGGGGTGGCGAGGGTTTCATTTCCGTCGCCGCTGATGTTATCGTTCAGATTGCCGGCCCGGACAAGCCTGCGTCCTCATGGCGAGCGAGGAGCACATAACCGAGCGTGTGAGCGAGTCGGCCGGTGTTCCTGAGGAACTGACGGACACTGGAGTGTGATGTCACTCCTCCTGTTGCCGGGGAGCAGGGAGCCGTGCCCTCAGGCGTGATGGAATGGCACGGTTGCTACTGACCGCACACGGACGGACTGGGGGGGGGGGCCGGCTCTGTGCCGCCCACGCTGCCACTGTGCTAAATTTAACCAGAGAGATTGGAGGTGCTGTGGGGGGGGGGCAGAGACAGCAGCACACACGTATGGCTCCTAGGTAGACCCACTTTCCACCCCCCCCCCCCCCCCCCCCCCCCCCCCCCCCCCAGCAGAGCAAAGATGTGGCCTCAGCCTCGATCCTCTTATCCGTTGGTTCAGCTGTGCATGGTGATGGAGGTAAACAGGACTTAAGGCTGTCACAGGGTTAGGGCTGACACACACACACACACACACACACACACACGCGGGGATAGAGCCGCTTTCTAACCCTCTGCATGCCAAACACTCCTTGCTGTATCTGCCCCTTGTTTTGCCCTCTCCAGCCCCCTGCCGGAGCCCTCTGTCACAGATGACCCCCCAGCTGAAACGTGGCCCTCCCGCACTGGGGCTGCCGCAGTGCTCTTCCTTCCGCCTGCCGCCCAGAGGAGCCTCCTCGGGTACTGGGAGCGGCATGAAGCGTACCTGCGGTTGGTGTCGCACGAGGCCGTGGGCAGCTTTGACCCCTGGGCCCTCGCTGACAGGTATGAGCTCGGCTTGGCTTGGGCGCTAGCGTCTCCGTGGCGATCGCACTTGCCGGCAGGCAGACCCCGCCTCTGACATGACAATGGGACCAGGTTTAATTATATTAGTCTCCCTGCATTTTGATGTCTTTGTTTACCTGCTGTTGGCATGGAAACGCTCTGCTGTGGGACCACTGGCCCTTCAAACATTATTTTATGTTTACTGAATGCAGTTTTACACTTTAAAATACAGCTAAGGCTGCCAGTTTTAAAAGACCTTTTTGTAGTAGTGTTTTGCTGTTTGAGGTGTGAATCGGTCAACTGATCAGCTTGCTGGGTATTAAGCAGTCTGCCCCCCTTGTACCCCCCCCCCCCAGCCTGGCAGACGAGCTGCTGGACGAGGCCCTGACAGAGGTGGCGGGGGAGTTCCAGGATGCCTGCGAGGAATACGCAGAGGCGATGTTCACCTCTGAGTTCCTGCAGCATGGCTGAGCTTCAGGGCAAGCTGAGAGGGTGCGGGGGCCCATGTTGGGGGCCTGTGCGGGGCCCGCGTTGGAGACCAGTCCGTGCCACGCCGCTCTCACGAGCTGGCCGGCTCCTGGTCCTCAGTGCAGTGTGTCTTTCAGCACATATGGTGACAGTGTTGGGGTATAAAGCAGCCAGCATCCAAACACTGTGTTTTTATTTGCTCTGCATTTTCAGTGTTTATTATGCATCATATTTATTATATACAAAAGATTGCTACATAGTTGTCGAATAAATTTAGTATCTTTCAAGATTGTGAGTAATGTTGGTGTTCGTCATGTTTTCTGATGAAGAGATGCCTCCATAGCATGTTGGCGTCCTGGGGGTGGCAGGGTGTGCCGTCAGGCTGTCATGAGCTGGGATTAAATTACTGTAATGAGAGAATCTCAAAGGAACCCATCTCCTCTTGGATCCTGCCAGTGAGGTTGTGAAGATTAATCAAAGCATCTCCCTCCCCCCCCCCCCCCGGCACTCTCAGTAGAATGACAATGCTGGGTCCCTGGGGGTTGGGGGAACGAGGACCGGGCTTTCCAGGGCAGCGCTTGTGTGAGCGGCACCTAATGAGTGAGGTTATGCTAGATGTGCAAAAAATCCAATGCGATGTGTCTGGCTGGGGTGATACCAGCCACCTTAACCCTGCAGGGGGTCGATTTGGCTCTGGATGGCCATCCGAGAGTACTGCAGCCGCCCTCAGAAGCAGGACCGTAATGCTGGTGATCTCACCAGAGTCTCACACTAGAACATCATTGGCAGGCACAGAGAGCCGACTGTGTGTTTGACCCATGGGAAAACACTGTGTCAGGTATCAACGTTTTCTCTCAGCCAGTAAAAAACCCTCCTCACAAACAGTGGCCAATCAGATAATCCTGCAGCATCACAGACAGGTTTACATGCAGGTCCTATACCAGCAGAGGGTCTCGCTTTCCATGTTCTGTCACCCCTTCGACGAGCGATAACGTGACCAATCAGAAGTGCCTGGAAGCTGCCTGTGACTGACAGCATGCCGTAATCCTGGCATGGCTTTCACGTCTCATACTGTCAACGCCACCAGACCGGCCTCCGGAGTGTCCCAAGCCAGCTTGTTTTATATGTTAATCGTCTCGAACAGGTGCTCATTCTAATTATGCCCAATTAAGAGCCAGATACATTCCAGAACCACAGGTGGTTTCAGGTTGATTTATGACGTGCTGGAAAGTCGCCGACCTCTCCGCAGGGCACCCCACACGCCTAATGTACAGTCTGTCCACCTCTGACCCCTTATTACATCTGAGGGTGACTAGAGTATTTAATTTTTTCTTATAAACAGTCGAATAAGCACATGGTTTCAAACGGGTCAGAATTCCCAGCCAGTCAAAGAGGCGGCGTGGTTTGGGGTCGCTGGCAGGTGGGCCGCTCCTGCTGCTCTTGGTCATTCTCCTTTGAGACGCAGAAGCCACCTTAACGTCTAGGACAGGGAACCCCAGAGTTTGGTCACGCTGTCATTTCTAACCTTTTCTGAAACTCCATCGTCAACCAAAACACCCATCACTCGCTTCCAAAGTGACTTTGAACTATGGTAATCGGCTATGGACATAACCTGCCCAGCTGAGACGCTCCATGCAATCATCAGGCAAGTCCTCGCAAGACCTTAACAGCACCTTCTAATTGTCAATTGACATTATTGACTGGTTAGTAAGTGACCTAATCTTGGGTGACAGTCACTGATTTATTTATTATTTTATTTATTTATTTATTTTTAAACAACGGTGACGATTCATCTTTCATGGAGGACCAAGGGGTCAGAAGATGTGCCTTTGGGTTAAAGTTCCTGACCACTTTAAAACCTGCATCCCTTCAGGAACACGGTGGGAAACCCCTTACCAATAGTGTTGTTGTGCTGTGGGTACAGATTTTGGCCTGTAGGACTGTGTTTGTCCATCCAGCTCTTGGGGAACATTTTTTGCGTCCTATGCTGGTGTAGGAGAATCCAACACAGCACTAGGTGTGCAGAAGCTATCCTCAAGATTTACTCCTAATCATTAATTTAGCAACCTGTGTTAGATGCTAATCAGGTGGTGATTGTCTAAAACCTGAAAGCCTTTGGGGATCAGGGTTGGACATTTGACATTTTTTTCCACTGTCACCTTACGTTTATCATCCTTCTTTAGTGCACTTTTTAATTCAGAAAATTTTATAATGAGTCCTCTTTGACGACTCAATCCATTTTGACTGAGTCTGAGCCTTCAGTAAAGGTTTCGAGGATTTTGCCGGTCTAATAGGGAAATGATTTGCGAGCGATAAAGAGCAGTTAACGTCAGAGCAATAAGACGGTTTGAAATGAACGGCAGTCAGCCGTAGAGACCTTTTCTGCACGGAGTCTTGCGGTTAACTAAAAATCTTCCTGCGTATCTTCTCCGACCTGTCAGTATATGCACAACTGTTCCCATTGCAGGGCCGGTTTACAGCTTTAGTACAAAGGTATATCGCTGTCCTTATACGCAGTGAGAGCCCACTGTGTGTGTATGTGTGTGTGTGTTATTCGTCATGACTGGGCTATATGGTAGTAGTGCACTTAGTACGCAAAAAATAATTATTTCTGAAGATACTATGTGCGTCAGATCTTCCATTTATGTCGCCGAGGCAACAAGAAATCAAGTTAAAATTCCTGAATTTGTGGGTTGTGCAAAATTGATTTACTAAAACATAAGAGCGTTTGGTTTATAATGTGTAGAATATTGCAGTTCAGTGGGTTTCACGTTGAAACTCACGTTGTCTTAAAGCTATTCCGCGCAGCTAGAAAATTAAACTGTGCTTCAATTATTTATCTGCGAGTCCATGCTCAGCTCTGTGTGCACAGAGAAATTGTTTTAACGCATAATTGGGGTGCTTTCAAAATCCCGGTAATTGCCCTGCTTTTTGTGCCTTCGCAATTATAATTAATAGTTTTCGTGCGACGCACAAGCCTACAGATACACTGGTAATAACATATAATACGGATGTTGCGGAGATATTTGCGGAGACACCATCCTCATACTAAAACTAGCATAAATGACAGGTCGAAGAAAATGCAGCCTTTAAGTAGTACCCAAGTGCACCGCTTGGGGCAGTCAAACACTGCCTCAATAAAAAAGTGTGTGTGTGTGTATGTGTGTTTATTATTAATACAATACAGTAGAAAGGGGGCAGGTCTGAAGTCTTACGGACCGCAAAGACACAAATGCGTAAAGTGTGTCCGTAGCTCCAGGCAAGCAGCGGCTCCGCTGCCTCCGTATCCCCCACCGTTAGAGCTGCGTAGTTCCTTCAAGGAGGAGACCCTCTGCCGCGGTGCTCCTTAACGGCTCCAGCGTTGCGGTACGGCGGGCTCCGAGGCTCGGGTCCGAGGAGGTGGAAGGGGTGCCTCCGCCGGCAGGACCGCACGCGAAACACGCAGCAGGAGACGCGTCTCCTAACCTTATTGTCGGCAAAGGGAAGAAGGGCGAGACGGCATGGCGAAAGAAACGAAAGGTAATATAGAAATATATTTGTTTTTTTTAATTCTTTTTAGGAAAGACTTGCCCTCATAGTCTTTTCATTTTGTTTTTGATCTTGCATCGTGTCCCCGCAAACAAGTAGCCCGAACCGGGGTCGCCTTGGTCCCCGTAAAATATCTCAGCGAAAATCGCTTCAGCTCGGTACAATCTGTCGGAATGCAATGAGTATCTGCCGAGCAAGACAATCACATCTCACGTGTCACCATTCACTGGAAAGTCAAGTAGTAATTTTCTAATATCCCACTCCCGTAATAGGCACTCTTATGTATTCGTTGATAAATGTCTTTGGGAAAACAGTGTCTCTGAATTCAGAACTGTAATCGGCGGTTTTTGCCGATTTAGTACACCCCCGAGTGACATTTTTCTCTTAGCGCAAACTTGCCTTTTCACTGGGAAGACAGCGCTTATTGAATTACGCTTCCATATGAACTGCGGCGCGGTCTCACACGCACATGCAGGCGCTGTCTATCCAGTGATGGTTCCTCTTTCACCGGGACCTAAATCGTTTTGCGTCCAGACAAACTGAAATGTGTATCCCTACGAAGCCGGGGCTGTCAGACTAAAGTGAAAAATGCCCAGCGCGATTTCGTCGTTAGATGACTAAGATGAGTGCGGGGGCTTTCAGGAATATCCTCTTTCTGCTTATTTTTAACGCTGGGAAAAACAAAATACGGCATTTCTAGGACATATGCCCACTTGGCGTGTTTTTCCCGTTTTCTGCGTCTGCCCCGAGCGCATGTGACCCAGTTGCTTTGGGGTGCAGACGCAGACAGCCGGACCCCGACACACGCAGGTGGCTAACAGACCTGGGACTCTTGCCTCTGAAGACGGCCGTGCCAAAACCAGCTGGATTTTTTAGGAAGTGCATTGCAAAACGTAGAGTTCGTCATCAAGACATAGAATCACGTGAAACGGTGTGTGTCGTGCTTCTGCATTCATCCTTAATGGGTGGAATGCGGTAGGTCTGGCAGTCAGGTGTGTGCGCGCCAGCCTCCGGTCTGGTGTTTAGGGAGGGGCTGGGCCTTTGCACCCCTGGAAGTAATTCTTAAGGTTATTTCAATGATTGTTTTCTTTTAATATACATAACCTTGCCATCTGAGAGCAGTGAGCCATATCCCATGATGAACCAGTGTCCTGGAGCCCTGTTCCTCGGGGCGAGTGTGTGATGTGAGAGCCTGCCCAGTGAAGCAGAAAGATTATACTTCCTGTTTGTTTTGCTCCTCAAGGTTGGTACCTTGAGTTTCCTGACTGCACTGAGTTTGAGAATTCCCCCAGACGGGACGGTACAGCGCTGAGTGTGGGTGTGGAAGGGAGGGGGCTACCTCACGAACCTCAGTGCAATGTATCTGCTCTGTGCTGTAGTGCTTGGGGCACTTTGTGATATTACAGTCGTCTGGGATACACGACAGCACTACTGTAGCGTCGGAGCTGTGAGGGTTTATCAGTCACAGTAGTAAGGTCAAACATCTGCATGTTTGGTCTCGGGTGATTTCGTAACAAGCTGTTTTTCTCGGGAAGTCAGCCACTAAGGAAAACAGGGCGTGATTTCATTAGCTTGTAGGCAGCGTTCTGCTGCTTCAGCTGCTCTGCAGGTATGTGCAGTGTTTAATAATACGGGCTGCACAGTAACTTCAGATTATATCCGTAAACGTCAGCAGAATCTGCTGTGCGTGGAGGCCATGGACGTGTGACCGCGGTCAACCTGGGTCGCCGCCTGGCAGCCGCGGGTCACCGTCCGGCAGCGGTAGCATTTGAACGCGCCGCAGGGGCCCCGCTGATGTCTTCGTGTGCTCCATGCGCTTCGGACACCCCCACGGTGCACGCTGGGAAGCCCCGAGAGCCGTAAAAGCAATTCACTGTAATTCCTTAAAGACGCAAGTTTTGGCAGCTGCTGGTCACAGATGAGGCCGTACAGCAGAGGGAAGAGCGGCCTGCGGCCGTGCCGCAGATTAGTGGGAACAGCACCGCAGGCAGCCCCGGCATCAGCCCTCTTCGCTATTTAATTGGCTTAATTTGTGATCGATCAGTCGAGTGAAAGGATGCGGAAGGATGGATGTTACCGGATCCCCAGCGGGTTGATGTTTCTGTGTCTATGTAAATAATCCGTGGTTACGTTACTCGGAGTGTGCGGGGGAGGTGAACTGCGCCCTTTTCACCATGCACTGTGGTTTAAAATGCACTGATGGTTGGGGGTTGCTCTCTTCACGTGGGGGGGGGGGGGACATGTTCTCTGACACCTCCCTGCGGGTCTCCGTCACATTACGGGTCCCTCGGTGGGTCTGATCTTTTGTCACTTTGGTGACCCGTGTTCCACGGTGACCTTCCTGGGTATTGAACAAACAACCACCAGGCCCCAGGTGTTTAAATGCCCTGCTGTTTGTTTCACATTAACTCTGTTTTCCAAAGGATGCAGTGGATGAACAAAGCTGGGGGAAAAAATCAGGAAGAACAGTAGCAATAAAAAGTTTTACAGTGTGATTAAATCTCTGATATATCGAAAGGTTACAGAGCGCATGCAAACCCTCTTTGCCTTGTTACAGTCATGCTATGTTTTAATCTCGACGTCTGATTAAAATGCGAAAGACTAACGCTCATTATTTACTGGGTTTTCAGAGTGCAGGTTGAGCCCCCCCCCCCCGCCCCCTTGCATGTTGCTGAAATTCGCCCCCCCCCAACCCTGATACAGTAGCTCCCTCATGGGGCCGCCCAGAGCCCATCAGGGGCACCTCTCCTCCACCTCCTTATCCCCCCCCCACGTGCTGCGTGTCACCAGAGACCCCAGCTGGCTGCTCGGGGGGGTGTCTGGGGGGTGTCACATGGCCTGTGTGTTGGAGGGTTTGGCGCTTGTTCCGGCAGATGAGGCACCGCTGTGAGAACCCCCACAGGCATGTGGGGGGGTGCGCCCAGAATGGCCCCTCCCCATATTATATCTGCATCTGTATCACGTGACCCCATGTTCATCCAAATCCCCCTCTTGTACATTGAAAATGTTTCCCCTTAATGAATCCGTCCCGCTAAAGTTCCCCAAATCTCACCCCAGCTGGTCATTTTCAAAACTGTAAGTGAAAATGAATCCTGATTTTCGCTCAGGATTCTGGGGGGGCTCCTTCGGTGTGACCCCGCCCTCCCTCAGGTGAATTCCGTGCCTCCGTGCGACACTCGTAGCCTGATGTTCTGTCCCCTTCCTCTAAATCCTCTCCCTTTTATGCTTTCTAGTGATATAACTCGTTAGCTGTGCGGGTTTGTTGAAATTCCCTCACAAGCCAGTGTAAACAGCCTCGGGTGGGGCGGGGGGGGGGGGGCATTTCATCCAGCACAGCTGCGGAATGTGAGCCGCGTGTGTTATGAGATTGGCTGCGTGATGTAAAGCGTGCGTGAGCAGAAAGAGGACAGTGCGAACCGTTTGTCATTCCTGAACCGTGGATCAGCCTCGAGGAAAGCAGGAAAGATGTAGAATTTATTTAGTATGTCTTACTAACCGGAGACCCGCAGCCTTGTTGGAGAAGCGCACCACCTACCACTGATTCTTAGCTACTCAGGATGCTCCGGAAGGATGTACGATTGGACGTTATGGTGCCGGTCGGCGACCCGGCTTTTCATTCTTGGGGGTGCCCCGGTCCTCCCTTGCCCGACCTGCATGCCCCTGCAGTGCCACGATACCTCCAGGGGCGGGGCTTTGAGCCCCGGCAGCGGATCTGTGTCTCGCCACGGCGGCCGACGCACATGAGTGTCTTGCATAACCCGCCGCTTGGCTCTGACGCCTGAGGAGCACCTGCAGCTCATGACACCACAAGGCAAACGCACCTAAATTACAACGTAAGAGTTTGCGTCCTGCTGTGCCAGATCAGGATGGCATGGCGCCGGGCTTGTTGTGCAATTATTGGAGCGCGCAGAGCCAGCATTCAGGCACCTGGCACATTATCTGGCCGGAAGAAGAGTCAAGGAGCGATGGGGGGGGGGGGGGGGTAAACGTGTCTCCTGACTTCAGCCTATCTGAAGACGGCTGCCTTCCCTGGTAAACGAGCTCTGCCCTGTGTAGATTGACAGGTGTCGCCCCCTACTGTCAATTTCCCTGTACTTCGTGAACTGTAATTCCTCCCCTCCCTGCCACGTTCATCCTAGAGCCTGGTGACCTCTCTTGTCCTTCACGGTGACCCAACCTTCCTGAGGCATCCACTGCTGTTCGACCACCTTGATATTCTGCCCAAAACACAGCGGTCAGCTCTGCGTCGGCCTGTCATCTGCTGGGACGTCTTGCCCCGTCCCTGTCCTTCGTTACGGCTTCCCCTCATTGGTGGCTGCTGGAAAAATGCCTTTCACTTCTGCTTCTGTTGTCATTGTATGTTTTTTTTTATTGCATTTTCCCCACATTGCTGAGGTGTAGAGGGACAAAGCCAGGCTTCCTGTTTGTTCCCTTTCCTAATAAATGATGTCCCTTAATATTTCATAATTAGTCTCTGCTGTGTGAGAGATCTCACAATCGCTGGCCGTGCTTCATTTTGAATGATCTTGATGCTTAGCAGAGGTTAATTTTTCAGTCACCGTAAAAACGATTGTCTCCAGGCTGATTTGAATAATTCCCATGATTCATTGTAGTGCTATAAATAGTCCGGCCGTAATGGACGAAGCGCAGGCTTGCGTGCGCGCACACACACGCACACACACGCACACACACACACACACACACACTCACACACACGCACACACACACACACACACACACACACACGCACACACACGCACACACACACACACTCACACACACGCACGCACGCACACACACACACACACACACACGCACACACACGCACACACACACACACACACACACACACGCACACACACGCACACACACACACACACACACACACACACACTCACACACACGCACACACACACACACACACACACACACACACACACACACTCACACACACGCACACACACACACACACACACACACACACACACGCACACACACACACACTCACACACACGCACACACACGCACACACACACACACACACACACACACACACACGCCAGGAAGCTCCCCTCACATCTCCCACCTGCGTCTCCGCACCGTAGCTCTGCCTCTTTCTGCCTCCCTCCCTCTCTCCCTCATTCAGTTCCTTTTTCTCCTCTTCTCTGCCTCTCTCTATCCTTCCCTTTCCCCATTGTTTGCCCCTTCTTTCTCTCTCCCCAATCCCTCGTCTCCCCTTCTCTCTCCACCTCTCCTTCCCTTTCTTCTCTCCTGCCCATCGTCATTTGTGGGACCCCTCATTTCCAGTTTGTATGGTCCAGATACTCTTCACCCGATTGACTTTGTAAATTTACTGCAGAAGGAACTGCAAACTACCTTAAATAGTATCACTGTAAAAGCTTTTCTGTGCCATTTCCCAGACAGCTGCTCATGTGATGTTTCATGCAGTCTCACCCGCTAAGGCGGCTGTAGTGTTTGTCTCCTCGGCTAGCTTGTTTGTCTTACAGAGTGTTTAAACGACAGACCCCTGCTGGCTGCCTGAGCAGCAGTCTTCCCAGCACCAGTGCTCCCAGAAAAACGCTGTCTTTCTGCAACTTGCTGATGCTTATGGTTTAATCTTGCATCCGCGCAAGATTCGTACCACACATCCACATGGGGGCTTGACGAGCAGGGCCCCACGGCAGCGGACGCTAATGTATTCATCCCCTGACCTTTCTGGATTATTCAAGCGTCTGAATTGTTGGAAATGGAATTCGTGATGAGTTTTGGCTTATGAGGGGCTGGGGGTGGGATTCGGTTCCCCTTTACACTTAGCAATACAGTTCAGTGTCACTGGACTAGTTGGCTGACAATAATTCATCAGTATTATGTTAAAGCACGACTCCCTTAGACGGGAAGGACCCAATAAATACTTTAGCAGAGAGACGCTGCCTGGGATTATTCTGAAGGACTGGGCGAGTGCATGGACGTCCGGATTTGAAGCCTTTTATCTGCTCCTGTAGCAGGCAGGCAGGCCAATCACATGCACAGCGCCCCCTATCTGCTGTAATAGGCACAATCATTCTTGGGCGGGGATCAGCCTCAGGGATGATGATAGTGATGATGGTGGTGATAAGGTCACCTTCCTTCAACGGTGGCCTCCCGCTGTCCCTGTGGCAGCAGTAATGGATTTTAATCACGCGCCATAATGGGCCTTAATGAAACCAAAGGTTATTAACAAGCTTATTGGCCCTGTGGAGTCCCCGGGGGCGCCTCATCGTTGCCACCTGTGGCCCGCAGTGGGAATGCAGCACGACGAGGACAATGGGTTTCGATGGGGGTGGTTTACGCTATCCTCAGGAACGTGACGGGAATGCGACAGGGTCGTCTGCAATCTCTGCACTGTTCTGTGCATACATGTTGCATTATTTTTCCAACTTTGAATGGATTTTCATAACCCTGTTTTGTAGTGATGTCTATTAAGTTTTTAATGACCCTTTTAAAATCCATTAATTAACTCTGGGAGAGATGTAAGTGTGTTAATTTTATTGCATCATCTGTGTTAGCATGTGCGTGGCTGCACTCGGCGGCAGACGCACGTGCTCATTAGCACACTGTCACTGTCACACCCTCCGGAAACACAGCCCTGCACTGCACGTCCTGTCACCGTCACATTCCCCTGTACTGCCTCCATCATCTGTCACTCTTTCAGCCCAGTCGATGAGGTAATTCAGCTACGAGCCGCCATCTGCAAATAGATGAGGTGTTTTTTTAGGGTTACGATTCTCCTGCTTGATGTAAACACATGAAATCATTAAAAAGCGCATCATCGCCGTGCTTCGCTGGGCAGATCTGCATATTTAGGTTTCACTGCAGCCCATTTGTTGTTAATGTGCAGATGAGTAATTAGGACACTGGAAATGAGTGATGGCAGACTGGCCCCAGCAACGAGACACGTGGATGCACAGTGGCACAGTCCCCCGCCTGCCCGGGGTCATTCTTCACTGTATATCTGTACAGCTGGTTCTCCCTATCAGGTTGTCGGCGATCCTCCATGCCGTCTCATTGATCGCCCTGGCCCGTGAAAAGCACATCTGGCCCACCCCTCAGAGGGTGGGGATCCCCCCCGACCGGTGTTCACAGCAGGCCTGTGGAACCCGCTCTACGCCGCCTATCGGAAGCGCGAGTGAGCATGCTGGATGCCTTCCCAGCGGGATGCCATCTGCTTTTCACAGAAGAGTGGATTTGCTGCAGGTTTTTAAGAGACTGGTGCTGGGGAAAATGTCAAGAGGAGGGACACCGAAACCAGCTGTGACTGGCTGCCCCTCGACAATGCTCCCAAATACCAGCTGGAAAGGGGGGCAGGCGTGGGGGGGGGGGCTCTCAGAGGCGACACCCTCTGGATTCCGTTCCATCGTTGAGGCTGCAATCCTGGGCAGATTAGGCTTAGTGAGATTAATGGGTGAAGGTTCGGGTTCAGACTAATTAGTGAGATTAACGGTCTGATCCACTGCACATCAGGATACCCCCCCCCATGTCATGGCTACAGCTAGACCCCCCCAAAGCTTTGGTCAGAGCAAAGGCAGCCGATCAGGTCAGACTCGCCACTGAGTCACGCATCAGACACTGTCGGGAGGAACCGGCTCGCCTGGTACCGAACAGGCCTCAGGCATGTGGGAACCATTCAGCAGGACCTCCTCTTGGGCGTCCACATCCCGCCAGAACAAACATCTGTCATGCTCACCCACCCCAAGAATGAAAGAAGAAAACGAAGCGTGCTTTTGAAACTGATTGTTTTTTTTTTTTTGATGATTGAAAGCCAGAGCTGTTCTGTGCTGCTTTTTCCCCCCAAGTGCCGTGATCGAGGTGCTGAATGAACGCGGGCAGATTGATTCTGACGAGATTCTGACGGCCCGCTCATTTAAGCCACTCTCTAAATTAAGATAAACGTGCGTGTTCTTCTTCTCCAATATACATATGCTGTCACAATGTAAGAAACTTTGAAAAATGCAAAATAAAATAATCTGTCAGAGAAATTGGTTCCGTCGAGTCCCTCTTTCCAAACTGAGTGACGCGATGGACTGACTCAGGTCTTGGCGTCGCCCTGACGGGTCTCAGACACTGTGGGCATCCACTTTGCTCAACGATGGGCTTTTTCCACAGCAACATGATATGATGGCTGTTCCAGGTTTTTAATAAACGGGGTGCAGAAAGATGCGAGCCACGTTTGCCTGGTTTTAAAGCCCGATTTAACAGAAACTGACAGACAGGAGGTGAAACCCTCTCCAGTTTGATTATTACAATTGGATCTTTGGATCTTAGATGGTTTTCAGCTGGTGGATCTCTGACATCTGAGGAGGACCTGAAACCTGCTGCTTTGATACCGACAGCTGGACGGCCACTGCGCACTCTGCTCACTCTTTGGTGTGCAGTGTGGTTTGACAGAATGCAGGAGATTGGGCACCCTGTTTACTGTGCAGCGTGGCACTCTGCTACAGGCCATCCGTCACGGCAACACAGGAAGTCCGGCTGGATAAGAGACACGGAGTGATGTGGTAAGAGGAGCTGCCTCGCAGAATTAGCCTCCGCAGGGACAGGCGTGCAGCCACAGGGTCCGAGCCGGACGCTTCGGGTGAGGGAACGCTAGCATGGTGGTATGCTAATGACATGCTAATGCCATCACCCACGTAGCGTTGGAGAAAATGAGAAAATGATTCATGCCATTTGGACTCCCAGGGTGTGTTGGGTTTGCGTGGTAGGGATTCAGGCAGACGGATGGGCTCAATTTACAATCTCTGGGATGTGGTGGGGGGGGCCTTTCCCTGCACGAGACCACTGTCCCCACTAGCCTCAGGGCCAAATCCCTTGGGAGCCTCCATTTATCTTACGGAGTTCGTACGCACAGCTCAGCACGTTGGGCGTGTGGTTAGAGAGCAAACTGGACCCTAAACGTGTTGGTAGCGCACTGACTAAGTCAGGCTGTGCTGGACAGATGCGGGCTGCTTTGCCAGCAGGGGTTTTGGGATGCGGGGGGCAGCATCATAGCCTCAGACCCACAGGGGAGTGCGTTTGATTCTGCCCGTGTTTGTATGAGTTTCCTCTGGATGTTCTCATTGTCCACACTGCAGGGACCTGTGTTTTAGGGACTGTTGTGTGCATGGATATTCTCACCAAAGTATTGTTAAGTATAGACCAGTAGGTGGTGCAGTGGTTAATAATTGAAGTTCAAATTGAAGGTTTCTTCAACAGAAGTCTGCCTGTTTGGGTCCATTAGCTCTGTCGCATTACCTGCACAGGGACTATGTCTGCGCGGGACCCTCTTGTCGCATTAGCAGGCCTTCGTGCCAGTACTGCTGCTTCTCTTCCTCATTGATACAGACTGTGTTTGTGGCCGGGCAGAGAACCCCCCCCCCTTCACCCAAACCACTCCACAGAACTCTAATAATCCCATCAAGCCCATGGCGTTCCACGGAAAAATAAAAGCCTCATTAATTAATGCACGACAACGTGGCTTCGGGGGCCAGGGGTGTGGGCGGGGTGGGGGGACCGGGGGCGGCGGGGTAAAGGAAGCCAGCGGACCCTTCCTTTAAAAAGGTAACACCGATCTCCAGAATTGGATAATGGAGGAAGGATGAGATCAAAAATGGTGTGGAGGCGAGATCAAAGGCTGCTCTGGGTCTCTGTGGCACTTAGGGAAGCGGGAGGCAGGAACGCCAAGCCAGGCGTGCGTCAGAGCCCCCCCCCGACTCCCCTGCTGAAGCGTTATTGCAGTAACCTGGCTTGTTTGGAATTTCTCAATGCAGAACATGTATGCCTAAAAGTGTTTGTTTTATAAATGGGTGGTTTAAAGCACTGAGCCGGTTTGTTACAGCTAACGATGACCCGTTCAGAGGGTCCACCACGGACTCCCGGACTCAGGCAGAACAAGCTGCTCATCGGCTCCGTTTGTGATTTTTATGCATGTTTTTAGCTTGGAGGCGGCTGCTGGACTTCAGGGATTTTGTTCATTGTGTATCTTCTCTTTGCCATTGGGGGGGGGGCGTCATGGGTGGGTCTTTGTCCCCCAGGCTGTTGTCCACGTGGTCCTCAGGATGTCAGAATAAATAACCATATATCTGGGGAGAGGGGGGTATTTTCTCAGCTGGAAACATATTGCTACACCCCTAGCAAACATCGCTCTGACTCATCAAAGCTCATATTTTCATCTGCCCCCCTTCAACTCATAGGAAAAGTCACAGTACAGTCCTGGGGGGAGAGTATAACACTGTTAGGCCTGTTATTAAATCTGGAGGCTGACCCCCCCAGTAGCTCTGACCCGGTAATGGGGGAGGCGCCTGCCAGGGGGGGGCTCAGAGCAGCTTCTCATCCCTGTGTACATTTTTCCGGAGGCCTGCTCTGACTCCTGTGTGCCTGTGTTCCTCCCCTGAACCTCTTTACACAGAAACACCAGGGAGTGAAGCAGGCAGAATCCAGTTCACAACAAACCATGAGCCGTAACCAAGGCACACCGTGCCCCCCCCCCCCCCCCACTTTCACAGATGGTTGCTGACACATTCCGGTCACACACACCTGAGCTGCCGATCAGTTACCTTGTCCAGAAATGCGACTGCTGACCGCATGTCTGTTTGCGTGATTTTCACTCTGACACTCCCTTTCTTCTGTCTCCTAGTCTCTGCCCGCAAACTCAGCGCCACCCACTGGCGGATGCAGAATATTGTGCAGGAGTCCATGGACAGCTCTGATGATGAATTTTTTGATGCCAGAGGTAAATGCCGCCACTTCTTTCTTGAACATGCTTGGCAAGGTTGTGACCAGTTGGTGCGACCAGTAGGGTTTGATCAGTGGGTGTGGCCAATGGGACTTGGTCAGTGGGACTTGGTCAGTGGGTGTGGCCAGTGGGTGTAGCCATTGGGACTTGGTCAGTGGGTGTGGCCAGTGGGTGTGGCCACTGGGACATGGTTAATAGATGTGGCCTCTTGCGATCCAAGGTCACCACCTTCTTCACCACCTGGACATGCAGTGGTATGGAAGAAGATTTACATCTAAGGTAATCATAAAAAAAATAAATATACATAAGAAATGAATTGCAAATTCAAAATCTTATCTGTAATTCTGGAACTTGACCTCTATGCAAAGATTTTGCAAGTATACTTCTATAGCGACATTTACGACAGCAGATTCGCACTTTCAGTTTCCACTCCACATGTCACACTCTAGCTTTACAGATACTCATTTTATGAGAGTAGTTTCGACAGTTTGTTGCCACTTAAGTGCAATTGATTTGTAGGCATAGCTAAACCTGGCGTACTAATAACCTCGTTAAAGTTTTCACATCATCGTCAACGTCAACCAGAAGCAGTTGCATTTTGCTGGCATATCACTGAACCCGGTTTATTTTGTCATCCAAGATTCCAGTCATGAATTCATTTTTAATGTAATAAATCATTTTCATTCCTTATTTAAATGGCTTGCGGTGCATATATTGTACTTGTCCATTGACTCTTTGTAATTTGTAGCCTCCAATTAAGAAAACTTCCGCTTTCAGCTCAACTCATCAGAATTTGATAACAATGAAAATTTTTCGTCAAAACCCATTTGTCACAGGCAACCTAACTTTTCTCACGTAACTAGTGATTCGTAAAAGCAGCACTGAAGACGCAATTGCGTAATCACACCTTGAACATCGTAAACTGGTAAAGTAGGATCTATACCTGTAAAATTAGGCTCATACGCATGAAGCTTCTCCGACAGACACAGGTCCACATTAGCAGCTTTACATAATATTTGCATTTTATGAAATTACGGGATCGTCACATCATTCAAGTGCAGTCACTTTAGATGTAAATTTATATCCATACTGCCATCTTCACAAACTCCCCAAGTCGTCTCCCAAGTGCAGCTGCACCCCCGAGGACATGTCTGGCTGGTTGAGTCTGTCTTGGTGGGGGGGGGGGCTGGTCGCCTGTCTGGTAATGGAAAGACGCCCCCCAGGGCGTGTGGAGGGTGTGGCACTAGCTGCTCTTATTATCTGTCATGAATTTCTGGATCTCCCGCCCCCACCCAATGATTGCACCCCCCTTTCAGACTTTTATGCGCCTGTTCATGTTATGTGGCATGGCGGTCAAGTACAAGTCAGTTTATTTTGTATGACTGGTGTTGGATAATCGGAGGACCTGGACTACCAGACCCCTCTGCGTCTTCATGAGCTCAGAGCTCCCAGCGCTGACTTTGATGCTTGTGTGTGATAAACACGATTACTGATGTGGTTCCTGTGGAGCTGGGGGCTAATTGGGAAATAAATAAATTTGACTGGATCAGTTTTGAACGACACACCTTATAAAATAAATGTTAAAGCTGATTCCACGAATTCCAGAGCATCTCCTGCTGGAATATAAGCAGACTGGGAACAGCCAGGCCTGTTCATACCTACTGTCACTGACACTCACGGAAGGCCAGTGTCCCAGGTGACCATCTCCCGGTGGTACAAATGTTTTACAGACTGACTGAGCACCGATTTAGCCTGGGGGAAACATTAAATATAGCTTGGATCGAACCATGTCTGTGTCATTTATTTCTTTTAAAAAAAGTTGATTTGATAAGCCAGGCTCGACCAAACGAGTGGCAGATCCACCGAGCTCTTCAGCGTTATCTTTGCTTGCTCAGGGAGCTGTCGACTTTCCTCAAGGAATCAATATTTCTAATTTCCGAAAACGTTAACATTTTCTTCGGTGCTAAAAAACAATGGCGAGAATAAATTAGGAGATGGCTTTAGCGTCAGACTAATTAGCGAAGAGTAGGATAAGCTCTGATTCGGTCTGCTTCTGCCTTCTGTCTTTGATTTTTAGGAAGAATGATCCCATCTTAAAGGAAGTGTCACCCCGCAATGTGCAGAATCTCAAAATAAATATTGGAAAAGTGTGAGAGGAACAGCCTGGGGGCCAGACAGCAGCACTGGCCTGTTTTGTAACGCTTTCGGTGATCAAAGTGGCTGTCAGGCTTTTTTCCGGTTATCCATTTAGGATGATTATTATCGCTTGGAGCCGCGGTGTTTTCCATGAGAAGCGTGCACAGTTGCGTCACCATGGCAACCAGAGACCCTGGGCAGACAGGTAAGCCAGTTAATGACACCCAGCTGGCCCTTGTTAGCTCCCGGTGCCAGTGAGGCTGTTCAGGCTGCCGGCTGGGGGAGATGAGGAGGAAGGCAGGACCCAGGAAGACATCATTTATTATTTTATTCTTTTGTTTATTTAATCAGGGTGACCAACTAATCCATATCAGGAGGGACACTATGAGCTACTTCAGCTTTTACTAACTAAACAGGCACCCATGCTCAGATACATAGTTCAGTTCTCCTTGTTCTTTGACTGGTTTGTTTCCTTGATTGAAAAGCCCATGCAGCTGTTTTGCATTAACATTAGTGGCACATGCATGATTATGGGAGACCGACCAATCAGCACACAGGAAGAACAGCTAAAGTGGTCGGTCCTTTTAATTGAAATGGTAGTTTACAAATCCTGTCCTGGCTCAAAATGTCCTCCCTGACATGGATTATCTGCTCGCCCTAATTTAATCCTTGCTGTCCCAGATCAGTGTCGCGTCATATCGCCTCTCATGTACAATGTTTATCTTTGCTGTGTTAAATCATGAGCCATTTAATTATTACATTTATGGATATTTTATGTATCCATACATGTATAAATGTTGGGCACCTCTGTCTGTTTTTTTGGGATGATGTCAAGAGCTGCTGTTTTGTCAGTTAGACCATGAGGCCCTATTTCGTAAAACAGTTGACATTTAACAGTTTGTCTTTCTGCCGAAAGTGATTAAATGGGCCGAGTTATGAATCAGCAGTCAGCTTAGTTGAGTGAGGGTGGGTGCCGACAGAATCACTGCAGACAATTAGCCCCGATCATTTCCCGGAAATTTCTGAATAAGTCTGATGTTTTGTCATGCTTAAAGAATTCTGCAAGTTATTTTAAAAATCTGGCTTTAAAATGGACAAGGCAGCTGGTAATAATCGCATCACTCTCACTCCTGCCCACGGGCCGCATGCCCTTTGGGGGGGCTGACATGCTTTGCCTGCGTGGACGTGTTTGCAGTCTCACCGCAGATCCTGACAGTGCTTAGCATGTCGGCACACGCACATGTGCACACGCTCCCATGCCTGTTTCCAGCACATGCCGTCATACCACCACTATGAGGAAGCCAGGATGTCCCTCCTCACTGTCGGGGCCCCTGCCTTACAGGGAGTGCTGTAATGAAACCTCTGTCCCAGCCTCTGACATCAGCCGTTATTGGAGTTTGGCAGGAATATCATGAGTGAGCTGTGCTGTTTGGGCTAAAAAGACAGCAACGTGTGTGTTCATGTGTCTGTTTGTGTGTTTATGTGTGTGTGTGTGTCTGTTTGTGTCTTTCTGTATATCTGTGTATGTCTCTGTTTTGTATGTATGTATATGTGTGTGTCTGTCTATGTGTTTATGTGTGTGTATCTGTCTGTGTGTGTGTGCGTCTCTGTGTTTGTGTGTGCCTATATATTTGTGTGTGTGTCTGTCTGTGTCTTTCTGTATATCTGTGTGTGTGTGTGTGTATGTCTCTGTTTTTTATGTATGTATATGTGTGTGTCTGTCTGTGTTTGTTTGTGAGCGGTAATGCAAGGGGTCGACCTCCAGTCACCAGTAGCAGTTTTGCAGTCTTCAATTCACACCCTGGTGAGAGAATTCCAGGGCTTAAACATCTGTGGTCCAGTTCAGACAAGCCGTGCTGAGTCAGTGTGAAGAGCTTTAAACTGTGCTGTCTTTCTGCCCCGGGGTGGGGTGACACCTTGATGACATGAGCGCCTGTACAGATGAACCCTGTACATCCCTCTGGCCAATCAGCTCGTTACGCTCCTCCTCTGCCTTCCAGCTGCCCCCTTCCAGCTTGGCAAAGTGATATGGTTTAACACTTAGGCATTCTGCCCTGTCCCACCTCCCTGCTAAAGCTGTGTCAGGCTGTGTAGAGCGCCTCCTCCTGGTCAGCACACTGTGCTACAACTCGTACAGAACTTCTGCCCTCAGTTCAACAGAAGGGCAGTGTGTAGCTCAGTGGGGTGGGAATCTCTGTCCAGAAGGTTGTTGTTTCAAATCCCGTGCATGACAGGCTAATAATCTCACCACAGGGCTCCAGAATCACTCTCCACCCAAGTTTCCTCACTTTTTCGTCCTTAAAGACGTGAAACATACACTGATAACTCGGCGCGATATGTAACGGCTCACAATAGAGAACCCAGCCTGAATTATTAAATTGTCTGTTTTGAATGTGTTTGTTTTGTTGTTGTTTTGTTTAATACCTGACGGCCAGCGCCAGAGCTCGGCCACGTTTACCGAAATTTAAGTGAGTGCAGCTTTCATACACCCCAGGAAAGCCTGTGTCCCTCTTTCCTCGAAGATCAACGCTGTACTGCGGTGCCATGGAAGGAGGTGCTGCTACAGTAGACAGACCGTGTAGCAGACTTGGGGTCTTGTTCCCAGTTCCCACTGTGAGCCTGTGATCTTGATTGCGGGCTGACCGAGGAAATGAATAGACAGCCACGAGCTGGGGGTCATCCTGTGTATGGCTCACAAGGGGCTCGGTGTCCCGTGTGAACACTAGGGGGGTGCGCGGTTTAGCTGGGAGGGAGAGTGGCACACTAAACGGCAATCACAGCTCTGCTAATTGCTAAAGGCCTTCCTGGCTACTCACGCTGTGTACACGAATCCTGTAAACTCACCTGGATGGGAGATGACAGGTAGGGAGGCGCGGCTCTCTGGCAATAATAACCTCAATCAGGAGCAGGGAAACATCTCATTTACCGGGAATTTGCTGGGTATTTACCCTATTTATTGCTGCTGCCGTCTTACTGCCTTCCTGAATGTGCTGCTATGCTCCAGCATCTGGATGATCTCTTGTTGTCACGTAGCTTGAGCATTCCGTCACCTTGGGGTGGGGAGGGGGGGCATAGAGCAGGGCTGAGCAGCATTAGACACAGGCCAACATCAGCAATGAGAGGGGGACAGAGCACTTTGGCGAGCGGCCACCCCCCACTCTGAGCAGAGCCGCATGGGCTTTCACTTATCCCTCTGTGATTGATCCCCCCCCCCCCCCCCCCCGTTGCTGAGCGAATGCCGTGTCATGCTGACATAAAGTTTTTGGCCAGAAAGGCACGCCGGCTGAACATGTGGATTTTTAATACCTGCAGGCGGCACAGTCACTATCTATGCTGAATGCCATGAGACTGTGGTTCCCGCTTGGCCATGGGACTGGCATCACGAGGCATGTTTACCGCCCACCTCCGTGCCACAGCGCGGTCCACGTTTACTGCCCGCTGGGCCGTGGGACCGGCCGCCTCCGTGCCACACTGCGGGCCACGTTTACTGCCCGCTGGGCCGTGGGACCGGCCGCCTCCGTGCCACTCCGCAGGCCACGTTTATCGCCCACCTCCGTGCCACACCTCGGGCCACATTTACCGGTTGCTGGGCCATGTGACTGGCCACCTACATGCTACACCACGGGGCATGTTTACAGGTCCACTTTGTCCTTAGGCTTGCAGACTGTTGGCGTATTTTTAGATAAGTTGCTCTCCCAGTATAGAATGTACTTAGAACATTCCTGCGTAATTCAGGGTAAGGACCTTAAAGGGCCTCTCATGAGAAATAACCCAGCAACCTTATGTCGTTATCTGATAACTGTTTAAGTAGGAATATGAAATATTTTAAAAATGACGTGTTCCTTGAAGGACATGTTCTCACTTCTGCATTTCTGTAGTTCTCTGATGGCATGTGTCAGTTGGCAGCTGCCGGTGAGGCAGTTTCTAAACTAGCCAATAGGAAGATGATGTGAGAGACTGGAAGCAGCTGAGTGGCTGTTTCCTGAATGGAGACCGCGCCCCTTAGCCAGCCGACGACTTCACCAGATTATTCACCCTAACCCGTTTACATCTTGCAAAGCTGGGTCACACGGCTTTCATAAGCTGGATTTTATTAAACGCCGGACGACCTGGGAAATATGATCATCCTTCTTGGCCCCCCCAGGGCTGGTGTTGCCCCCTCCAATTACCCCTCCTCCATTACATTTGCGAATGCTGTTATTACCAGGCATCTCGAACATTAAATTGCTGGCTTTCTTATCTAGCATTATTTAATCGTTTTCCTCCTGGGCTCAGTTAGCGAGTCCACATTAAAAATGCGTGCAGATAAGTGTGCACACACACAATCAGACACAGACTTTACTTTATCAGTTTGTAACAAAAACCTCCAATACCTCTTCTTTTGTAGAAGTCCTCATCGCATCATTTTTTTTCTGGGGAAACATTCTCAGTATTTTGAATCCCAGAACTCTTTTGGGATCCCTGCAGGATGTGGCCACAGGGTGTCCTGATTTTGGAGGGTGACCAGGGCAGGTGGCAGGGTGTTCGAGACCCAACTGAGGGTGTTTCCAAGGGACCCACCATGGCCTGGGTGTTCCTCTTCTGTCCGGGAGCCTTGGGATTCTCTCGTGTTTGTGGGACGTCCTGGAGAGACGCCCTGACAGCTGGCTCTACCCCAACCACCCGACGCAGGCCGCTGGAGCTTCTGAGAGGAGGCATGAGCCCCGGATCGAGGCCTCACAGACTCCGTCTTCTCCCTTGCGGAGGTCTAGCCGCCTGCAGCGATTCCCTCCCCCTCATCTATCTTTCTGCTCCCCGCTGTACATTTTCATGTGCGTGTGTCAGCTCACTGTGCTGTTTGCTGCCTGTCAGCATATCCCAGCACTCTAGCTCTGCCTCCTGAATGCTATTCAAGTGCTTTTATGTTTCCTGGAAGCAGATTGGGGGGGGCGTGTGCGATTGAAGTGGCCACATGCTGCCCGCATGCACGCCCATAATGCGCGGAGGAGCTCGATTATGCCTCCCATGTCTCCTGAGGCAGATCGGTCTGATTGCCTGTCAGGATTTTTCCAGACGTGGTTCTTCTCTGGTCTTGTTGGTGCCAGGCTGGATTTGGGATCAGGCTTTGTGGCTCTGCGCACTGAACCGGAGCGAGTCTTGGTTTCTCGGTGTCCGGCCTCCGTATCTCCATGTGAATCGGCTCCGTCGGCCCTGAAACAGGATATCTGCGATTGCCGTGTATTACTGCGGTAACGGCAGAGGGCTCACCGCTGTGCCAATCTTCCTGGCACTCCGCAGCACGCAGATAGATTACAGCACCGGGCATGCGTCCCCACTGCCTGCTTATGGGGGGGGGGGAGCTTATAGGTTCAATGGCTCCCTGCCATGGTGGGGCGGGGGAGCAGGGAATGCACCAGCAGCGGGGGGGGGGGGGGACTGGGCAGCCGGCTGGCCCACTGTGTTTATCTTACCATGTTACCCTGAATAAACGTTACAGGGGTTTTAACTATATTCATCCACGCAGTGCTTAACCTGACGATTCCCTTCCAGAAGCGGAAGGATCATTTTCATTGTAGGAATAAAAATAATATGGGAGTCAGTGGATCTTGTGAAGCTGTACATAATCGGCAGCTACTGGAGGGAAACGCAGACTGGAGTCTATTTAAATAAGCACGTTGGCTCCTTTCTGTGTGTTTTTCCTAATTACGCACCATTGCTGTATGATAAAGGCAGCATTGTGCGTGTGGCGGGAGGAGGCTGCCCTCCGTCACGCCTGAGAAGGCCGCAGGTGTGGGACAGGTCAGGTGTGTGTGTACCTGCTCCCGCTTCCACTCGCCGATCCTGCGCGGTGCTGCCCCCAGCTGGCTGTCACAAGTCGGTGCTTCGCCTTTAAATCCAAAATGGCCTTGCGTAAGCAGCCGGCCGTGTGTGTTACAGAGACACACACAGCGTGACGTCGGCCCAGCTTTATGCATCGATTGCCCCGTTAGCTTAACGCGCCGTCGCGGTCACGTGCCGATCATCGATCGTGGCTCCATTTTGTGCTGAACGAGATCAGCGAGATGATTCAAAAAAAGAGATAAATATTTTGTCATTGATCTAATTATGTGCACGACGAGCTGTGGGTAAAATAAGCCAGTCTTTAGACAGCAGTGAAGAATGACATCATTACTAGCAGGTATGAGTCTCGGGGAAGTATGACGTGTGCCATCGTTCATGTGTCTGGTGGAAGGCGGGCCGTCTTCACCGGTCCTGGGGAGCCTGCAGAAGGAAGAGGGGAGAGCCAGCTTGTGTGGAATTAGCTTCTCATTAAAGAGGGTTCTGGAAGATTCTGCATGGAGCCTTTAAATAAGCATAAAAAAGAGCTGACACACCAGCCAATGGTGACTCTGGGAACTTGTCCCCATTCTGACCCCTGGCCTCTGTATTCCTCCATCTCCCTCTCTCTCCGCTCCTTCCCCTTGATCTGAAAGAACATCTGTTACGTCTCATCCGCCTAGCGTCCTCTTCCATGTTCTTTGAAATAAAATCTCTGGGTAATCCAGCTACCTCTGGCCGCAATTCTGCTCCAGACCTGTAGGAGGTGCTCTGAGTGGTTCACTTGCATGTGTGCTTGTCCTTCCCTGCGGGCCTTCACCCCATCTCTGCTTTTCTTCTCCACTTTAAACAGATCTCCAACCCCGGAGGGGGACTGGCTCCGCTCCCCTCCGCTCTGTGTGCCCAGTGGATCCTCATCCTGCCTCATGACTCATCACTTCTCATTATTTGTTTTTAAATCTTTTGCCTAACCAGTCAGAGAGTGTGTGGGCTTCGCAGGTGCAGCAGCCAATGCATGTGTGCATGTGTGCGCGTGCCTGGTATAGTGTATACGGGTGGTGGTGTGAGCTGAGCATGTTTTGCTCTGCTGTGAGCGTGTCAGCGTGACTGAACCGAGTGGCTACAGTGGGAAGGCAGCCCCAGGGTGTCACTCAGCCGCAACCCCTCTGCGCAGATCGTGACAGCCTGGGTATATTACCCAGCGGTGGCCTGACGCGGCGAGGGCTGCCGTGTGGGGTTACCCCAGGGCTGATCTTTGATCCGCGGATAAAGGACTCGGTTTGGCGGTCGCCTTCCCTTGCAGGCTGCTCACACTGAGATGAGCGAGGTGTGCAGTTTGATTCACGCCCTGCTGCTTCCCTTATGTGTCCTCATCTCTCCCCGGCCGAGCAGATGTCCCAGAGGGAAAGAGCGCCATCCTCCTCGGAATGAGCCAGTGGAATTCCAACGACCTGGTGGAGCAGATCGAAAGCCTGGGCCACATGGACCCGAGCCAAGGTAGCGGACCCTGGGGCCCAGAGCCACATGCTGAACACACACGCATAACATGCACTCGCAACATACATGTGCAACACACACATGCAACATACACTTGCAACATGCACACACAACCTACACGCACACACAGGAAAGTAGTGATCTATAAACCTCTCCTAAGATTGTCCCGCATTGATGATCACATGGTCCCTCACAGTCACACATGGTCAGTCACGATCACACAGTCACACATGGTCAGTCACGATCATTCACAATCACACGGTCCCTCACAGTCACACATGGTCAGTCACGATCATTCACGGTCACACGGTCCCTCACTGTCACACATGGTCAGTCATGATCACGCAGTCACACATGGTCAGTCACGATCACACAGTCACACATGGTCAGTCACGATCATTCACAATCACACGGTCCCTCACAGTCACACATGGTCAGTCACGATCATTCACGGTCACACGGTCCCTCACAGTCACACATGGTCAGTCACGATCACACAGTCACACATGGTCAGTCACGATCACACGGTCCCTCACAGTCACACATGGTCATTCGCAATCACATGGTTCCTCATGGTCAGTCAGGGTGCCTCACAGTCTCTGTCCCTTGCACACACAGCAACCCCGGTCCTCCCTCTCATTCCCTCACGCAGATGCACATGCCAGCACAGCTAAGGAGTCCCTGTTTGTTATTACAAGATCGTCTTTTAATATTTCACAGCTTATTGCATATGCATTCTGGGTAATATCTGTTTTTCTCTGCTAAATGCCAACAAGAGCGTGACTCACATGCTAGTTACACCATGCAGCGCATTGTTTAATGTGCAGAGATTTGTGAGCCCTTAAATGCCTTTAAATGTGGCGTTTCAGGGGTCTTCCCTGGACATGCAGCTGAAGTAACACTCCTGCGGGAACACAAGTGTCCATCTGCGAGTTGATTTTCAAAGCTCTTCTCTCTTATGTGGTTTGTTATGGAAAATGGAAGCTCATGAATCACCTAAATGAATATGTCTGCATTGTGAGTCACTCCCAGTGCCCACAAATCCAATGAAAAACAGTCATAACAAACATGACTTTTTAGTGTTTGTCTTTTCTCACATTTCTCTCTTTTTGTTTGTGTGTGTACCGCAGTCTGGTTAAAGATATCATTCCCCTTTCTTAAATAGAGTTCCCAGGATGTTAATCCCCAAAGGGCCACTCTTTTAATGCATGAGAGACCCTGCAAGAAATCCCATCCAGCCCCTTTCTGATTGGGGCAGCAAATCAAGTCATGTGACATGGGGTTATCCTGGGAACTGTGTCTTTATTTAAGGATTACAGCTGGGATTGAAGGCAAGTAGGAAAGGATAATGTTGTTTTGGTGGGGTGGGAGGTGGGCAAGGAAAGCCAGAAAGTGTACTGGGGTCTGACAAACAGTCTGGACTATGACTATGTATGGAATATGGTGCTTTGAGTGGGGGCCATGAGTATAGTGCATTGAGTGTGGGTCGTGAGTATAGTGAATTGAGTGTGGGTCATGAGTATGGTGCATTGAGTGTGGGTCATGAGTATGGTGCATTGAGTGTGGGTCGTGAGTAAAGTGCATTGAGTGTGGGTCGTGAGTATAGTGCATTGAGTGTGGGTCGTGAGTATGGTGCTTTGAGTGTGGGTTGTGAATATGGTGCTTTGAGTGTGGACCGTGAGTATGGTGCTTTGAGTGTGGGTTGTGAATATGGTGCTTTGAGTGTGGACCGTGAGTATGGTGCTTTGAGTGTGGGCCGTGAGTATGGTGCTTTGAGTGTGGGTCGTGAGTATGGTGCTTTGAGTGTGGGTTGTGAATATGGTGCTTTGAGTGTGGACCGTGAGTATGGTGCTTTGAGTGTGGGCCGTGAGTATGGTGCTTTGAGTGTGGGTCGTGAGTATGGTGCTTTGAGTGTGGGTTGTGAATATGGTGCTTTGAGTGTGGACCGTGAGTATGGTGCTTTGAGTGTGGACCGTGAGTATGGTGCTTTGAGTGTGGGTCGTGAGTATGGTGCTTTGAGTGTGGGTTGTGAATATGGTGCTTTGAGTGTGGACCGTGAGTATGGTGCTTTGAGTGTGGGCCGTGAGTATGGTGCTTTGAGTGTGGGCCGTGAGTATGGTGCTTTGAGTGTGGGCCGTGAGTATGGTGCTTTGAGTGTGGACCGTGAGTATGGTGCTTTGAGTGAGAGCTGATGGAGCCAGCACCAGCCCCGAGCGACTGATTGATACAGCTTATTAATTAATGTGAAAAAAGTATCACTGTCACATGTGTACGACAGTGACCAGCAGTGCATTGCGTGCCTGATCAGGGCAGGCTGCGCTCTCTGATTCCTCCTCTTTTTTGGGGGGTTGGATCTGAGGAAGATTCGACTCCCCGTCTCGGTGAATAATCACACATTTTTATTAGTATGTATTTGCAAAAAAACAATTAGATTTTACATCTATTCATCTGGCTTTGATCCAAAACGACTCACACGGTCGTCATGGTACAGTGCAATTAACACAAACAAGTGGGAATGAAAACACTCATTACCATTTTTTAATCACGCTGCTGAATTTCCGGTTTTACTGTCACTGTGCTGTGCGCTGACTCATTCCAGCCTTTTAAGTTAAGGTGGCTGGAGAGCACATCCATGGCACACTAGGGTGGGGGTTCAGGAAAGAGACTCTGGTGTCTGTTAAAACTGGGAGAGGATGAAGGAGCCCCTGGGACGTCTGCTCTCCCCAGCCGTTAGAAATCTCCCCCAGAAATTTCTCCAGGAACAATGAGCAATAGGAGGCATAAGCTTGTGACCTCACAGTCCAAAAACCCACTTCATCACCTCCATGGTATCTGCCTTCATTTAGACAATTATTTAATTAAGTGAGGGAACTGAGTTAATGTCAGATTAAAAGAAGCTGGTCTTTACTGATCCCTATTATGGATTTGTAATTAGGCAGTAAGTAGCAATCTTGCGTTCCTTCCTCTTGAGAACAACGAGCTAATTCTGGGTGGATGTGAAGTTCCGAGCGTCTGCTGGAGGGGAATCAGGTTCTGAGCCCCACATTTGGATCTGAATAATGCTAAATTATTGCGAGGTTTCTGCCTGCCCATGGTGCTGACACAGCAGAGAGGATTATTATCAACAGGAAAGTGTAAAAGAAAGGAAGGATTAAGGGATTTTAGGATCGGCCAGCAGGGGGCGCAGGGCGATGGGACCCAGTGGGCGGGGTCACTGCTCACATCCTTGAGCCATGTGGCTGCTAGAGCCGGCCTGGGGAAATCTGATAGTAATGGAGGGTCGCAGTGTGACACGGGGATCCTCATGGATGTGACGGGGGCCAGTATGACCCTCCCCCTCCGCTGCCTTTCAGGGGATTGTCATGCTGCTGAGAGCATGAAATCCGGGGTCCTCCTCACACGGCTGCCCGCCGCGTGCCTGCTTTCTCCTCTCTCCTCTACCCCCCCCACAACGCAGTGTTTCCGTGGGTGCTGGGCCCACGGGGATCCCCTCCTTTGCATATCCTCGCACCCTGAAGCGTTTTGTCACCCTCGTCCAGCTCCATTTGGGGGTAGTGAGTGACCCTGTGGGCTTTCAGTGTCCATGTGCCAGTTAGGCACTATTCCCCGTGGTGCCGAAAAGAGCTGGCTGACGCCTCCGATCCTCTGTTGGCCTGGGACACGGCGTGAGCTTAGCATATCCGCGGGAGCGCTGCTGCCTCTGCCACCGCATGGAGGTGGGGTGTCACGGTGTCTGGCAAGGGACATGCAGCCCTGCTGGTAAACGACCAAAGGGGCAAGCGGCCTGTTGGCTTTGCAGGAATTACCTATTTTTAACATAAATCAACATTTTAGACATAAAACATGCCCCCCCTGTAACATTATCCCTCACAGGGTCGCTGTGTGTACATGGCTGTTGTGTTAATATGAAAGGGTCACAGGTCGAACAGCTGGAACTTCTCTCTCTCTCTCTCTCTCTCTCATAGACCCAGACTCTCTCTCTCATAGACCCAGACTCTCTCTGTCTTTCTCATAGACCTAGACTCTCTCCCATAGACCTAGACCCTCTCCCTCTCTCCATTCTTGTGGACCCAGCTTCTCTCTCTCCCTCTCTCCATCCTTACTGCCTGTGCCAGTGTGGTCTGCTCACCACCATTCTGACAGTGGGGATTCACAAGGGGTCACAATGCTGTGATCTCACAGATCTCCACAGACTACAATGGGAATTGAAGTGATGAAGTACATGCCTGGCATAATTCTTGGACGTGCCTCTCAGTTTTGGCTCTGAAAGTAGCGAGTTTCCTATTTAATTCAGGCTTCCAGGGTTCATGTGAATTATAGTGTTTAAGCTCAAATTTCAATTTCATTTTGGTTCTGTTTCATTTGTGAGAACAAATTAGGCAAGTCACTATGGAGATCAGCACGTCCTGCTAGAGCGAGGGGCACAGTCGTCCTGGATCTTATCCCAGAATCCACAGGGCTCAAGGCAGGGGCCGTCCTGAGGTACACAAACTAATTTGAAAACACGAATTTACAAACGCTTCCTAAGTGTATACAAACAACAGTGCAGGAGAGCATTTGATACTGGGGATACACATCTCCCCACCTCCTACAGCCCCGCATAAGGCTGCCTTTAAACGTGTTCAGCGATGGAGAAGCTGGAAGCAACGTGGGGAGGCAAGCAACACATGGGGGGGAGGCGAGCGGTCGGTAGGAGACTCACTCACAGTCGGGAGGTGAGCGGCTTGCAGTCAATAAGAGAGCAGCTTCTGGTCTGGAGGTAAACAGCTCACGGTCAGTAGGAGACTGCTTCGCGGTCGGTAGGAGAGCGGCTCGCGGTCCGGTGGTGAGCGACTCGCGGGAGGGAAGTGAGCGACTCGCGGGAGGGAAGTGAGCGACTCGCGGGAGGGAAGTGAGCGACTCGCGGGAGGGAAGTGAGCGACTCGCGGGAGGGAAGTGAGCGACTCGCGGGAGGGAAGTGAGCGACTCGCGGGAGGGAAGTGAGCGACTCGCGGTTGGGAGCAAGTGTGTGGGTATTTCTGAACATTCACATGTGTCCGTTTTCACACTTGTGACAAAGTGAGATGGGAAATATTCACTCCCCATGTTGGTGACACCCTGTGGTAAAGCCCCTCCTAGGGCACTGGCATGACACAGCACCGGCACAGCGGTGATGCCACCATAGATAGAGACTATGGTGGGTTTGGGAAAAACCTGCCAGCCCTAGATCCAGACCCTGATCTGCGCTGTGATCTCTAGCGGGCAGCCGTGATCCCCATAAATGGTCTCCTTCAGCTGAGGCCGAGCGGAAAAGGGCTCTGGCTAAGGGCGTCTGCCAAATCCTGTAAATGTAAATGTAAATGTAAATGTAAAATTAACCCTGAGTTGGGAATCTGTGAATAGCTGGAGAAAACCTCTTATATCAGACCATACCACCAGGGGGAGATGGCGGGGGCCGATGTGAGCTGTACCACCAGGGGGAGATGGCGGGGGCCGATGTGAGCTGTACCACCAGGGGGAGATGGCGGGGGCCGATGTGAGCTGTACCACCAGGGAGAGATGGCGGGGGCCGATGTGAGCTGTACCACCAGGGGGAGATGGCGGGGGCCGATGTGAGCTGTACCACCAGGGGGAGATGGCGGGGGCCGATGTGAGCTGTACCACCAGGGGGAGATGGCGGGGGCCGATGTGAGCTGTACCACCAGGGGGAGATGGCGGGAGCTGAGGGGGCCGAGGCAGGGAATAACACCAGAGAGGAACTCTGTACAGGATATATTTTCAAGATGCTCTCCTTCTCAGCCCTCCAAAGCCAATTTGATTCTCTCTTTACCCATTTTGATAAAAAACACCACCAGACCTGCAGAGACATCTGGTCAGTCGGGGCGTCACACCCTGTTACACCACATGGGGCGCCATCCAGCAGGCATGGCAGGAGCCAGTGGCATACTAAATAGGATGATGTTAGCATTTAGCAGCTGGGAGCGCGGATCCAAGCAGCAATGTTAGGCTCTTACTGTCATATTGGTGTGAATTTGCGGCGTTGAGTCGTGACAGTTTAGTTGCTTTTAATTTCACATACATGCCCCACTCCCCTGTATTGCTGCATTGGGCATCAGACTAGACAGAAATGAAAAGCATTTATTTATTTCTGTGAGACTCGCTTGTGTGTTTTGTGTTTTTAATTATCTGTGTGAAAGTGTGAAATTCCTGGCTGGGCATCACGCTGCAGCAACCTACAGGGAGCCGCGTGGCTCTTAATTATGATTCCCGGCAGAGCAGCTTGTCCATCCCGTGGGGGGGGTCTTCTGGCACAGGGAGACCTGAGCAGCCGCCACCTGATGGCATTGGCAGACCCGAGCAGCTGCCGCCTGATGGTGTAGGCAGACCCGAACAGCCGCCGCCCGATGGTGTAGGCAGACCCGAACAGCCGCCGCCCGATGGTGTAGGCAGACCCGAACAGCTGCCGCCCGATAGTGTAGGCAGACCCGAGAAGCCGCCGCCCGATGGTGTAGGCAGACCCGAACAGCCGCCGCCCGATGGTGTAGGCAGACCCGAACAGCCGCCGCCTGATGAAGTAGGCAGACCCGAGAAGCCGCCGCCCGATGGTGTAGGCAGACCCGAGAAGCCGCCGCCCGATGGTGTAGGCAGACTCGAACAGCTGCCGCCTGATGGTGTAGGCAGACCCGAGAAGCCGCCGCCCGATGGTGTAGGCAGACCCGAGCAGCCACTGCCACCATCCAGCACCTACTTACCGCCACTCTGCTCCCTGTCAGCCTTGCATTATAACCTATTTTGCTGGGAGGTGGGTGATGTGTCCTCTATGTAAAGCTCTTCTTTCCTGGAACATGTGATCGGGATCCTCGAATCAATGTGAAGGAATTTCTGGATTGATCGCCGCAGGTCTCTGCACCCAGGAAGTGCTTCTTGTGATGGATCTGGATGCCAAGCTGTCATGCTAACACCTTTTTATCTTCTGACATGCCCCCTGCTCTTTGCCCCACCCAGAGGCCCTGTACCGTCTGGCCCGGCCCCGCTGTGCCCCCCAGGGCAGCATTGATGGTCTGGAGGATCTAGAGGTAAACATCCAAACCACTTTACTTACTTAAAAACTGCACATTTCAGCAACACCTGCGTTAGATTTTGTGAAATATTAATATTCCATATTTAATCAAATTTGGCACACATACTGTCAGCATACTGTTGTTACCCTCTGTACATGTCCCCCCCCCCCAGAAGAAATGCAGGACTCATGTGCTGCTGCTGGTGATTCATGGGGGGAACATCCTGGACACAGCGGGCGGCAGCCTGGGCTCCAAGGCGGGAGACACGGGCACACTGGCTGCCGTGCTGGAGAGGGTGGCCAGGGCCCACTTCCAGGCGGCCGCGGACCACGTGACGGTCAGGCTGGTGGCGGGGCCAGCCGCCTGCGCCGAGGCCTTCTCTCTGGTCTCACAGTGAGTGGAGGGGGCGTGGGGCGGGGGGGGGTGAGCAGAGGGTGCAAAATATCACACAGCTTCACGTCTCCCGAGTCCGAAGCTTTAGCCTCGTTCTCGTGCCCCTGGTGATGCGGCTCTTCTGTTCTTTTTGAAGACAAACCCGGTTATATATACATCTTTGATGAGTTTTGTCAGAGTGTGACCCCCACATGTGAGCCTTTCATATGTCAGCCCAGAACTGTGTGATGAGGATCTCTGCCCCCCCCCCCCACCCCCCCAAACTAGGCTTTGATATCTTCAAAGCTCTTTGGTGAGCCTCAAGGGTCCAGCGCCGGCAGGCATAGGGGGGGGCCCTGCCACCACATCCCTGCACCCCCCACATTACCGCAGGCAGGTCACCTTTCACTGAAGAGTTTCAGCCAAAGTACCCGATGTGAAGGTGCACAACGTGGCTTCCTGCCCTTCCTGACATCACTTCCTGCCCTTCCTGACATCACTTCCTGCCCTGGGATTCAGAAGGTTTTGTCTGAAACCCGTTTGCCCTTTACGGTGGTGAGTCCTTTCGTATGGCGTGTAGAAGGATTCTTCCAGTGAGCAGGAGTGACAGTACTCCTCCTTAACCAGCTGAAACGCTGAGCTCTAAAACGCTGCAGATGACGGGAACCATTTATCGAGGGCAGGGCAGCCTGACACTCGGGAGGTTTCCGTGACCTGCTTTCTTACGGCGTGTTCCAGCCTTGCCGTCACGCTCATCGGGCTCGGCTTGGGGCTGGGCGGGAGGCAGGCAGCTTCTCCATGGCGACAGCCTCAGCATCTGCAGTTGGGTCCCAGTTTGGCAGGTAGAACCCTTCGCTGATAACTGTTGAGTCGAAACACAGCCAGATTAGGGCTGGTCTCAGTTGTGATAGAGGGACACCCTCCTCCTGAAGTGAAGAGCCCTTATGGGGATCTTTTCTGCCTGACAGTTACTTGCCATCGATCGTGTTTCGTCAGCATGTGTCGTGTCCTCTGTCTGTGGCAGGAAACCAGCTGCCTGAAGTATATCGGGAGTCAGCAGCCCTTCATGTCTGGACTGTTACTACAGCCTCTTGTAGAGTGCTGAGAGCCCTTGTGCTTTCCGGCGTTTTCCAACCGTGGGGGTGGCCCCCCTCCCCTGGCTCTCCGCCAGCATGACTCCTGCGCCTGTACCTGGGTGGGGAGGCGGCGAGGCCACTCGACCCCCAAATGCCGAGTTGTTTTCAAAGTAATGGAAGGAAAAAGTCATTGGTGCACCTCAGACGGGGGCGGGACATAGCGAATCCTTAGGGGAAGGCGGCAGAGGCCTGGGAGACGGAGGCCAAGGCAGTCAGGGGCGTTTGCTTCGCGCAGCCCCAGTATCCTCCTCATTATTATTGCAGATCTTATTGTGTTCAGCATTCCTGATGTTTTCAGCCTTGCCTTCACAGGGACGTTTGTCTTACACATCTAGGCAACCAATCAGATAGGGTTTGTCTGCAAAGAACATTTAACCCCGCCTTTATGATGCCCCACAAGTCTGTGGGTGCGAAAGACAACGCATTTGTGTGTGTGTGTGTGTGTGTGCAAGCGTGTGTGAATTCACTCCACAGTGATCCAGCCTCAGCAGGGTGTAAACATCATAACCCGTCTCGGTCTGCTTTGTCCCAGATCTGTTTTCTACGCTAATAAGTCTAGTGCCGGCCACAGACTGCCTCCCACAGTGCTGCAGGACTGAATCCCTGCCTAATCTATTACACTGAGCCTTACTCACGGGCTGCTGCATTGTGGGTAATCAGTCTTTCACTGCCGTTCTCAGACAGGTTTGGGCCGTGTACCTGTGGACACCTGTTTCAAGTCTCTAGTTGTGTCCCTGTGCATTCTGGGATTTTGTGTACTATCCCAATGTCCTCGCATCCCCCCAGCCTGAACCCGTACAGCTACGACGAGAGCTGTGTCTCCAGCAGTGTGGACCACCTCCCCCTGGCTGCGCTGCCCCTACTGGCCATTGCCTCGCCCCGCTACCAGGATGCCGTGGCCACCATCATTGCCCGTACCAACCAGATCTACCAGGCCTTCCTGCAGTCAGCGGAAGGGCAGGGCTTCTCTGGCCAGGTGAGGCACCGACGTTAAAAATAAGTGATTGCAAACTAAAAACTAAAAATGTCATAAGTTTTGTGTTTTGTCTGCTTGCATTAGGGTTAGGGTTAGTTGTCATTATTGGGATAATGGCACTAATGCCTTGGCATTGATTGACCTGGGCAAAGGGCACTTGGAGGGGGTGAACAGGAAGAACGTCTGGGAGCTTGACTTTTAAAAACATGGGGCAGTGTGGGCTTGGGGGGAGGGGACACCGATTTACCCTTCGATGAGAGACATGCGTCAGCCCCCAAGGGCGTATTTCACTTGTTCATTTAGCCGACCTTTTACTCCAAAGTGACGTATTTACCACAAATTGCTTCCTCATTTCAGTCACAGCGATAGTGCAGCTGAACCTATCCATCCCTCGTCCATCCACGCATCCATCCACCCATCTATCCATTTTCAGCAACTGCTAATGTTTCCCTCGGGCCTGGTTTCCGTACTGCTTTCTGTTGCCCTGAAACACACTGAGGTGCTGGTTCACCTTCCTCGTGCATCACGGGCGAACCCCAGCAGGAACCATCCCAGCGGCAAACTTCATGTTCCGGTCTTCTCCTCCTTACCCGGGTGTTAGCTGAGACCAGAAGGCATGTCCTGTGGGATCCCTCCCTGCCCCCAGCTTGCGTGCTTGAACTGTGCTCTTCAACCCCCACCCACCCCACCCCCAATCTTGCACTAGGTGTGTCTGATGGCCGACTGCGTAGGGGGGGTCCTGTGCTTCGACGCTCTCTGCTTCAGCAGCCAGCGACCCGGCAGCCCCAGTGACGTCAGCAGGAACAACAGCGTGGAGAGCCTGAAGGTCAGGGCGGGGCACCCCCCTCCATCGATCTGACAGGGCACTCGCCCGTCCCGCGTTTGTAAGCTGGAAACAGGAAACAAGAAGCATGACTCATAGACAGGGTTTTGGCGCCTTATGAAGGCTCCAGGATCCTTCTTTCCGGGCCGCCGCCCTCGGTATATCCTGAGCAGTACGCATCCACACCCCTGCTGCTGTGAGCCGATGTCGCTAACAGCGGCACTCTCCGTCCACCCCCGCATCACTCTTGGTGTCGGAAGCTTTTAATTATGTCTGTGGCATTGCTGCGTGGGCGGCTGTTAGCCCACCGTGCCGGGGGGGGGGGGGGGGGGTGAGGGGGGGGCAGCGTCCCTTCTGGCGTCTCTTAGTGCCCCCCTACCCTCAACCTGCAGGACGAGCCCCCGGCACGTGGAGAGCCCAGCTGTAGCCTGAGCACCAGCAAGCGTCTCAGCAAGAGCAACATCGACATCTCGGCCCCCGGCAGCAGAGCCCCCCCCAAGAAACCACTGACCCGCAAGCAGAGTGACTCGTACAACAGAGGCGACTCCAGCACCTTCTTTAGCAGGCAAGTGACCCCGCCCCCTACCCGTGCATCCAACACAATGGCAGCCCTGCCTTCCTTCTTATACCTTCTCTGCCCCCCGAGATCAATAAACTCCTAGTGAAGATTATTGATGAGTTATAATAAGTGTTTTAAAAATTGGAAGCCGTTTTTATTAATAATAAAAATATATAATAAAAATCATAGCTTCTCCTTCCTTGTCAGTCGTGCTTTTGGGAGGATTTTATTTAATATAGATTTATTTAATATCTGAGTTATTAATGGCATTAAAATCTGTCCTGGGCAGTTAAAGAAGCAGCACAGACTGCTGGTCTCAAACAGCCACAGTGTGGAGTGATGCGTAAGGAGTGATGATTGTGAATTGAGACTGAGAGTGAGTAGTGAGGAGTGAGCAGTGTAGAGTGAGAAGTGTGGAGTGCAAAGGAGTAGTGAAGAGTGAACAGTGAGGGATGAGGAGTGAGAAGTGAAGAGTGAAATCTGTGGAGTAAGGAGTGAGCAGCAAGGAATGAGGAGTGAGAAGTGAAGACTGGAGTGAGGAATGAGCAGTGTGAAGTGAGAATGAAGAGTAAGCAGTGTGGAGTGAGGAGTGAGCAGCAGCGAATAAGGAGTGAGCCCTGTGGAGTGAAAATGCATAGTGAGAAGTGAGAGAGGAATATGGAGTGAGGAGTGAACAGCGTGGAGTGAGAGTACGCAGTGAGGAATGAGAAGTATGGTGTAACAGTGAAGACTGAGAGTAAGCAGTGAGGAATGAACAGCAGGGAGTGTGGAGTGAAAATGCATAGTGAGAAGTGAGAGAGGAATGGGGAGTGAGGAGTGAACAGTGTGGAGTACGCAGTGAGGAATGAGAAGTATGGCGTAACAGTGAAGACTGTTAGCAGTGAGGAATGAACAGCAGTTTCATTCTGCCGTGCCCCATACTGGCAGCCCTCATCTGCTGTATGTCTTCTTGTGCTTTATCAGGTTAATTAGCTGGAGTTTAAACATCTATTTGTGCGCTCACACATTTGTATAACGCATATTTTTTGTCTGTTGATCTATGTTCTGCAGTACAAATGAATTAATTGGATTTCCCTCTGGAATTATGAGTGGGGGCTGCAGTATTTACTGTTGCTTCCTGCCTGCTGTGTTTTTCTCATAGGAAATGTCACTTTCTTCAACCTGTCTATTGAAATTTGCAGCACGTCCTCCCACCCTCCCAACCTGACCTCCCCTGCTGCCCCCCCCCTTCCTGTCTGCTGCTGAAAATAGCCCTGTTTTTGTCTGAGGCTAGCAGGTGTGGATGCCCAGGGTTTGCAGATGAACATGTCCGGTACACAGAAACCACCCCCCCCCCCGCCCTGGCCACCTTCCCAAGCCCCCCACATTCATGTCATCTTGCCGAGGTGGTCTGGCCTGCTTGTGCCCTTGTTTCCGGAATACCTCACAGGCTGTCTGGGTGCCAGTGCTGATGTCTGTACTGCCTCTGAGCAGGGCAGTGTGACCCTGGGCCCATGGTCAGTCTGGAGCAGCAGTGCCCTGGTGGGAGGAGCTCCCAGGTCACTCTGCAGGGGTGGGGCGACTGTCTGACGCGTGCAGAAGATGGGATGCCACTTGCAGGGCCGCATATTGTTTTTTAATTTAATTTGGTTTTGAGTTTGACAGGGAGGTATTATGTGACACAATGAATGGTTGGTGAGGAATGCTGCATCTGCCATCAAAGTCCATGGTCCCCGAGGCATGATGGGTAGTGTCAGCTATGCCTTCTGAAGGCTGTCCTATTATCCAGAGATCAACCATCAACATCCATTTGCTGGTGAAGGGCTCTTTCTCCTCTGCCACTAGGGGGCAGTCTTCAGCACTCAGCTTTTCACTGGATACACACTAAGGGTGGATTGTTTGAGACTTTGCTCAGCTATTCTGAGGAACAAATACCTGTGTTGGAGAGGTGTTTTGGCTGGATTGGAGCGGTGTGTTTGGTGTCGCACGCCTGGTGCTCCTGGTCCTGCCCGTATCTGCGGCTAAGTGGCACTCAGCAATCCAGCATTGGGGGATCCCCTGCTCCAGAAACGCTGATTGAGATGGCTGAGAATACTGGACTCAAGCTCATCTAAACCTCTGAATGGGGAAATCTTCTTCTTAGTGGTGAATTCTCTAGTTTTAATGCAACAGTATACATAGATTTTATAGTGTCATCGTTTTATCTCCTGGTGCTTGGTCCTTGTTCAGTTCAGATTTGATTAAAATTAAATGTTTTTTTAATGTGTCCCCATTCCGTGTTGGACTCTCTTGCCGTTTGGTCTTTTCCTTTAAAAACAGTTCCAGTACCATTTTGGCTGATGCGCGGCCTCGCCGTGATTTGGGGCCTGGGGGAGTGCAGGCGGTAGCCTCCAGCCTCTCAGCGTTTCTAATTTGAAGGCTGATTTATGATCAGCTCACCCACCCTTTTATTTTTGTTGTTGAGTTTCTAGTTCTCAAGTTTGATCATGCATCACTGTCAGTTGATACAGCAGGTCGTACTTTCTGGATGGAGAGTCAGCCCCACACCTCGCTGCCCTTTACACCCCCTTGGTGCGCCCCCAGGTGCAGCAGCCTGGATGCAGCGCCTCCTGCTGGAGGGTGCTGGCTGTCTAATTTTCTTTGTTGCAGGCTGATGTGCTAATTGTGAATGGGCAGCGATGCCAGGATGTGCTGTGTGCGTTTCTTTGCTGTCGCTCTTCTCTCATGTCTCACAGTTGGACCATGTTCCTCATTCTTTGTTTGTCGCAGGTTAATTTAGAAACACAAGTACTGAAGTTTATGCTAGTAAAGTCACTCTGTTTATCCCTCTCTCCCTCCCACTCTTCCCCCTCTTTTTATACTTTTTCGGTCTCCCTTATCCCCTTCCCCTCTCCATCCCCCTCTCTCCTGCCCTGTTTATTCCTCCCTCTCTCCCCCAGTCTCCTGCAGGAGGATGCCCCTCCACGGCCAAGCAATAACGGCAGTCTGCTCCTGAGCCCGGGCCACTTTGACTTCCCTGTCTCTGACTGCTTCCTGCTGGGCTGCCCGCTGGGCCTGGTGCTGGCTATGCGCCGGACTGTGCTGCCCGCTGTCCAAGGTGACGCCTTTTTATTTATTTTCTCATTTTCTCTGAAGCTTTGTCAGTTTCAGTAGACCACAGGGTACACCTGAGTTTCCTTTCCCTCGCCACCTTCCTCACATGCTTGTCAGGTGTAGTCACCCTCTAACCTGATTGGCTCACTGCTAGCCACGCCTCTTATCGCCCTAATTTGGGTGCTTCTGATGATTGTCAGGATTGGTTCTACCTCTCAGTGACCCCTGTTCTCCCCCTCAGTGACCCAGCTCCGGCCCGCCTGCTCCCAAATCTACAACCTCTTTTACCCCTCGGACCCCTCCGCCTCCCGCTTGGAGCCCCTGCTGAGCCCCCGCTTTCACCGGCTGCCCCCCTTCGCCGTGCCCCGTTACCAACGTTACCCGCTGGGGGACGGACGCTCCACACTGATAGGTGAGTGTCCTTGTCGTTCCTCATTCATAACCTAACACCACAGACGGGAAATGGTTTGCGAACCAGAAGTGGACTGGCATGTGATTTTTACCCTTCAGGATCTGGGTGTGGACACACACACACACACACACACACATACACACACATGCGTGCACCCTGGGGTTGATGGACTGTGAGGGTGTCGGCCCATTCTTTCTTCCTCTGATATCTGCGTTTTTCTGCAGCTTTGTGGTTTAGCGCCGCGTTCCGGCTGCATTCCGGCCACATTCCCGCCGCATTTACAATGTATCACCTCCATTTCCCCACGAAACACCATCCCCTGCAGCAGGTGGCACGGAGCGTCCCTAAGATCCAAAAAGGAGGCCAGAAAGTTTGAGGGGAAGTGAAAACGGCACAGCCTCTCATGCAAACCCAAATCCTCGCGCTCGGATGCGTCAGCAGAGAGGTGCAGTCAGGGTGTAAGTGGGGGGGGGTCTGTGCCTGACCGGAGCAGCCCCAGGCTGGAGAGGGGGAGGCAGCCTCCCTGCTGGGTGTAAAACCTGCCCCAAATTCCACCCCCCCACCCCGATCCAGCTGCAGGTGGCACACAAACAGAGTCCCCCCCCCACCAGGTAGTGAATTAGCAAATCCCATTGCCTGCTCTGATCTGTCACCCTTACTGCCACCAGTGACCCCCTCTGCCCCCCCCCCAACCTGAGCACCGTATCCCTTTTGTCATTACCTGATCTTTCATTCTCCCACTCACCACTTTAGAGGACGATCAGTGGCAACAAACACGCCAGCGGCGAGGAGTCTTCCAGCAGGGGGTGCTGTCGTCCTCGCGTCACCCACGAAAACCACGTCTGTTGGGATCGTGAAAGTGTTGTTACACCAACTGCCTGGGCCCCAGCTTTCAGGATGCTAGTATCTGCAGACATGAAAGAGACATGAAGTCATTCTCTTAGTGGTCCTTCAGTCAGATCCCATTTTCCTTTCATTTGAAATTCTGAAATACATCTGACCCTTTATAGTATTAGTCTCCAGCTACATCACACTGGAGGAGATTCAGTCATGGGCAGTAATGAAGTGTTAGCTGCAGTGATATGGCGTATGGGACGCGACAGCAGTGTGAGCCCCCTGCCACTTCTCCTCCCGCTCTGGGGGGGGGGTCGGGGGGGGGAGAGAGCGCCGGAGCAGGTGGCCCCCAGGAGCCCAGGACCAGATGGTCGACGGGGGCCCTGGTCGTCATGGAGCCAGCTGTTCATAATTACGAATCAAATGAGATGTAATAAAGTGAGCAGAATGACAGACATTTCTGAGTAATTAAGATGCTGGAATGAGCGTCCACTCCTCAGAGAGCCTGCGGGTCAGGCGACCTGGGGTCTCCCTACCAGCGAGGAGCTTGGGGGGGTGGGGGGTGCTGCTGCCATTGTAGCCCCCCCAGGTGCAAACAGCCCGATGTGGCTTGCAGCCCTCCATAGCTGCAGGTGGTGGTGGGGGGGGGGGGGGGGGGGGGGGGAGTGCAGGAGTATCACCCAGACTTTTCCCAGGAAGTGTGACAGAACTCATTCATTATGCTCACACACATAAACACACACATACACATACATAAACACACACACATACACACAGACATATACACACATATTTTTAGTTTTATGACTGCATTCACAGATTTTATAAGCAGGGTTTATTTTTATATTTTTATAACTGAGTTTCCCCTTGTGGGACCCGGAGTCTTTTTTGTTTTTGGATTTATGTACCATCTCTGCCCATATGTTCATCTTCCTCACTCCTATGATAATAATTAATACCTTATTGATCCCCATGGGGAAATTGTCTTTATACCTCCCCCAACATGCCCTCTGTCAGTGAGAGCGAGCTGGCTGTGAAGGGCAGCCTCCTGTTGTGGTGCCCAGAGAGCTGGGGGTTAAGGGTTGTGCTCAAGGACATGCAGATGTGCCGCAGCCAGGCTCAGATCGGCAACCTTCTGACAACAGGCAGAGGCTTAACCCACTGAGCCACACACTGCCCCTGACAGTCATAGTCACAGTGACATTATTCCCTTCAGTCAGGGTCAGTCATTTCTGGCCAATCACACCTTGCGGGTCACACCTGAAGAGGCATTACTGACCAATCGCATCTTTGTTGGTCATGCCTGAAGGGTCATCACTGACCAATCACATCTTGCTGATCACACCTGAAGAATCATGCCTTTGTCAACCAGCCTGGCCTATGAAAAAGCCTGAGAAGCTGGCGGGGGGGGGGGGGGGGGGTGTGTGTCACAGCTCTGCCTTAATGGGATGATGGATGGGATCACAGGTGGGATCTGTCAGCTCTGTCAGATCTGAGATGTGGGGGTGGGGGGAAGGCAGCCTTTGGGGCTCTGTGGTCAATGCTGCCCCCCTCTCCCATTGCACCCTCATGCTCTTATCTTCTGCCTTCTCCTAAACGTTTACCGATATCTCGTTCCCTTCGTTCTCTCCCTCGCTGAATCCCCTCCCGTGAGGGTGCATGGGCACACTTGCCATTTGGAGGGCTGGATGTCCTTCCCAATATGCACTGGGTTCCTTCCCAGTATGTTCTGGGCTCCTTCCCAATATGCACTGGGATAATTCCCAATATTCTCTGGAGAAAGGTGGTCTTCCCCATCACCCCCCACCCCCAAACTATTGCTCACAAAAATGCTACCACATGGTGGTGGTGTTGGGGGCAGAGTATTAATGGGTTCTTTATCACCCACCTGTTTTTGGTCACAACTGAAAAGTCATTACTGACTTTGCTGACTGTGTGATCTCCAGGAATGAGCAGAGTTAGAGGTACACAGTAGCGGACAGCTTCTGCTAAGTGCTCGCGTACACAGCCTTACCCAGCATGCAATGCTGCACATCTCTCTTATCTCTGGCTTCCTTCAGCTTACAGCCCTTTCCAGGGTTTGATCAAAAACTACACATATTCCCTGTCTTCCCAAAGCCCTGGGATTCAGTGGTGGAATTTTCCTGCAATGTCTGTTTAGCATGAATCACCGGGGAAAAATAGGGAAGATCAATTAAATGATAACACTGACGAACATGGGTGCGCCTCACTCGGTCTGCAAGGCTCACGAGGTGCAGGTGCGGCCCGGCGCTGCGAAGCGAAGCGTGGACCTGAGCAGATGGCTCACAGGTCGGCTGAGTAGCCCAATGTGGGCAGGGAGTGGGAAAAAGTCCGGGTCTGATAAAGTCCGGTTAGCAGGACGAGCCAGAGGAGAGAGCAGCGCAGCCATGCTTTTCATCTCAGCTGGTGTGTAGAATGGTGCACGGATCCCCATGTGTGTCTGTGTGTGTCTGTCTCTTGTCTGTGTGTCTCTGTGTCTGTGTTTATACACCAAACCTGCCTTCCTGCCCACTGATCCGGCCCCTTGCCGCTGATCCCAGCAGTTACAAATGGAGACCCAGAGGAGCAGCATTATGTAAGTTGGACCCCACCAGTGGGAAAAGGGGTGAAGGCTGAAAGGACATGGAGGAAAGACAGAGGTTAATTAGCGTGGTGGTGGAGAGGAGACAGGGGCTGTTTGGGGGAAATGAGTAGTGCAGTGGAGCCCATGGACAGGCAGAGCCCCTTCTCCTTAACCCAGTCCCATCCTGTTACCTCACTATATCATGATAGGCTCCTGCCTGAGTCAGTGTCAGTCAGACCCACAGGGGGACATGCAGAGTGCTGGGGGACGAGGGCAGGTGGTCCCAACAGGGAGATCAATGGATGATCTGACATTTCCAAACGATCAGGAGCTGATTCTGCCTACACCGGGATGGGAGGTGGGGGCCAGAGATTATCAGGCCTTCTCAGTCTCAGGCCTCTGTATCTCTCTGTCTGTCTGACAATCTGTCTCTCTGTCAACCTCTGTCTTTGTCTCTATATCTCTCTCTATTTTTGTGTGTCTGTCTCTCTCTGTCTGTCTCTGTCTGTCTCTGTCTTCCTGTTTCTCTGTATCTGTCTCTTTCTCTCTGTCTGTCTCTCTGTCTCCCTATTTGTCTATCTGTCTCTCTCTCTGTCTGTCTCTGTCTTCCTGTTTCTCTGTATCTGTCTCTTTTTCTCTGTCTGTCTCTCTGTCTCCCTATTTGTCTGTATCTGTCTCTTTCTCTCTGTCTGTCTCTCTCTCTGTCTCCCTATTTGTCTGTATCTGTCTCTTTCTCTTTGTCTGTCTGTCTCTCTCTCTGTCTCCCTGTTTCTCTATATGTGTCTCTTTCTCTCTGTCTGTCTCTCTCTCTGTCTCCCTATTTGTCTGTATCTGTCTCTTTCTCTTTGTCTGTCTGTCTCTCTCTCTGTCTCCCTGTTTCTCTCTGTCTGTCTCTCTCTCTCTGTCTGTCTGTCTCTCTCTGTCTGCCTATTTGTCTGTATCTGTCTGTTTAGCTGTGCTCACAATAGCCTATCTGAACCTTGCCCGAGCATCTTTGACCCCAAGTCCAGTTTGTTTGACTAGTGTGATCTCTCCGTACCGCGCCCAGGTGTGCTTAACCGTGCCCTGGCCCTATTGATGAGGTGGGCCAGAGCACGGTCAGTTGGACTTGGGCACAATATGCATCTAGTATGATCACTGTGGACGCAGACCTGATGTGAATGACAGCGCACATGGAACAAGGCAACTGGTACAAGTGTGAATAGGCCCACACTCTCTGACTGTCACTCTTTTTTTCCCACGGTCACCTATAGCACCAGGGAGAATGAACACCACAGCTCTGCTGTCCCTGTCCCCCTCTCTGCAGCCGACACCATCCACAGCCACCCAGAGGTGTTCTCGGAGGATGGGCCAGGCCTCGGGGGAGAGGATTCGGGTGGGGGTCCCCGGCGAGGCAGCTTCACCAGTGTTGGCAGCGAAACCTCAGCCTGCTCTAGCGACCGACTGAACGGCACCATCACTAACAGTGAGCATGAACATCACACGGTATCACACGAAGAACGCGGAGTTCAGGGATAGCCCCCGACATTTTCAGTTATTGTATTTGTGAATGCTTCACGTGTTAATGCAGTTCCAAACCAAAGCACCATGATCATGACATCAGAGCAGTACACATATGACATCAGAGAAGTAAATGTATGACATCAGAGTATTGTGTATATGTGTATATTAGCCACCAGAATGAGTTTTTTACTTGAAAGCAAAGCCAGCTTTTTACTAGGAGAGAGAATGGACTTTAAAGGTATATAAAGTCAAGGACAGCCAGCTGAGGTGCAGCATAAACTTTTCACGCAGACTTTGCTGACAGAAACACTTTCCCCTCTGCTTCTGTATCATGGTTTTGTTTTGTTTTTACTGCCCCCCTCCCCCAAATGATTGACAGTGGTATTATTATTCCATTGTCCTTTAAAGGCTAACAAAATATCTTGTCCTCCAATTTGCATGCATCCTTGAGATCCACATTTCACACTCGGATCCATCCCATTCCTCGTTGCCTCACCCCTCCGTGAATCTCCTCCTGTCTGCCTCTCTTATTAAAAATTCAAACTGAGAATGAGCCCTAATAGTGAGACAGACGTTAGTGTTGTCAAAACTTAAAGGTCATGAAGGCAGAAAGAGAAGTAAAGAAAAAGACAGAAGTTTGATGCCAGTCATATCTGGTGTCCCTTCAGTTATAATAGTCAAATGCTGAGGTGTAGGTGTGGAGTCCATTCTGCCCCAGATTTGGGTTACCCTGATTTGTCTTGTGTTTCTCTCAGTTTCTAGCACCTGGTGGGGGACCAAGCGCTTGGACTATGCCCTCTACTGCCCAGATGTCCTAACATCCTTCCCTACAGTGGCCCTGCCCCACCTCTTCCACACTTCTTACTGGGAGTCTACGGACGTGGTTGCGTTCGTCCTTCGTCAAGTGAGCCGCTTGACTTGCCTTGCAGACCTGGGTTGGTCAGTGTTGTTGAAGGTCCTTGAAGTCAAGGTCCTCAGTTATGTACCATAGTGAATGTCTCAGAAGACCCAGTACAGATGTATACTCCCAGGAACTGGAAGTGCCACGAAACATTACATTAGTTAATTAAGCTAGTCAGTCATCTATGATGAATGAGACTGGGCATTCCGGGGGCTATAAAGTATTCTGTCACACTCAGTGGAGGGCACTGACGTCGATATTGACATTGACATTGATGTTGATGTTGGCATTGGCTTTGATGCTGGCGAAGGTGTCGATGCTGAGGCTGGTGCGTGTTTCACCGTCAGGTGATGCGCTGTGACTGCCTGAAAGCCCAGGAGACCGACTGCTTCGACTCTGCCCCCTTCTCCCCCTCTAGCCCCCGTGAGAAGTGGCTGCGCAGGAGGACTCACGTCAAGCTGCGGGTAAGTTAACCAAAGCCCAGCTTCCAGCTGCTCCAGATCAGGAGAGATGGGTACCAGTGTGCCAGCCGGTGCTGTGGAATTAGAGAGGTGTTGTGCTCCATCCAGAGACAGGCATGTTTACGAGAACACAGAAACACTCAGCACTCCTGAACAGAGCTGTCAGCCACACGCTGTCTTAATGCGCTCAGGCGGTTCAGTCCCACTGTCTCTATTTTACGGTTAGGCTCTGGTGATGAGTCTCCAAATGACTGTGGTCGAGTCTGACAAACGTCAGCTTCCCACAGAGCCCTTCGTCTGACGCTTGGCAATATTTTTGAGCTTGAGTTCCAACGATTGCCATCGGATTGGCCTGAAATCCCCCCTCCCTCTTACCGAGGGCATAACGAGATTCCCCTTGAACATCTGAAACAATTTCCGAAGGCGGAGTGGAAAAGGAACACTCCAGTGACAGGAGCAGCGGGAGTATTCCTGTGTTCGGCGATCAGACCGGGCCGGCACCGGCTGTCGGCGAACTTTGATGAGATTTCTTTTCTGCTTTAAAGTGGCTTCGCTGAATGAGCAACGAGATTCTCGCTATTCGCAGACAAAATTACTTGGTCCAGAAAGTGCCGGCACTCATGGCACGTCATTGCTGGCAAAAACTGCATGCACTTCGGTTGCTGAGGTGAATCTTAATGGGAGCTACTGGTATGTGACCCCAGATTGATTTCGGGGCTCATTGCCTTTTGGTGAGCGGTCGAGACGCCCCGACTTTCACTTGGCACAGCGTCCAGTTTTCCAGTGTAAACAGACACCACCTCTGTCTCCCAGCAGACTCTGTCTGCCCTAACCATTCCCAGTAGAGTACAGTGGAGCTAAATACCAGTGTGACCAGTCAAGCCCCAGTCCCATGTGGGTGCATTGGCAGGCAGGCTGGCCCACGTGCCATAGGTATATGGCGATAGTGAAAATGCAGATGGCGGGTCGCATTGAGTTAGGCATGCAGCCATGTGGTCCCAGTCTCTTCCCACTGGAATGTGAGGGGAAACCCAGATGCTCTGTGCTCCCGCCTCTGGCTCAAGATTGATCTTTAGGGTCATTCTCCCGCCAGGCTACATGTCCTTGAGCTACAGGTGCCCCACACCCAGCGTACCAGTAGGGGGCAGTGTTGCCAAATCCTCTGGGCTGGAACACTTATCTGTCTTCATACATATGCAAGTAAATTTAACCCAGGAAATGTTTGGTAGCTGCTTCATTAAGTGAAAAATGGGAGCCATGGGAAATGGGAGTTCCGAGTGTCGGCAGGATGCCGTAGATGTAGAGGTTATGGTATAATGGCCCGTGTGGAACCGCGGAAGACATTAGCCGGTGCCGCTTCAGTCCAAATGGCCACCGCACCAAACCACGAGCCTCTGGAAGGAGTGTGCACCCCTGGATCTGAAAGGAAGGGAGATGGTGCTCATCACAATTAAAGCACCAGTAAGGCTCCAGGCCATCTCGGCTGCTTTAATTTCTCATTAAAATCCCTTTGCATCAGCGGAGATTCAGGGGGTTTTATATTCCCAAGACTGAGGTTTAGAACCATGATTTATTGGGAAGGAATGGAGAGGCTGCAGTGATGTGGCTCCCTCTCCTGGAGAGCAGTGGTACTGCGTGCTCCACAAGCCGCGTCGATGGGAGGAAAATGTGAATCGCATTGTGATCGATTGCAGCAGCTGGCTGTTAAACCGGCGCTTGATGAATAGCACAACACTCACAGTCGGTCGATAGTTTAAACCACGGAGGCCGGATTATTTTTTGATGTAATCTGGTGACTCACGGCCTTGACACAGAACGAGCTGCAAGGTGACTTAGTAGTAGTTAGATCTTATTACTGTTTAGTGCTTTTTATGAAGATCTCAGAAGGTTCTCTGGACTGGCGGAGGGTTGGAATCGTGATGTAGCACAGTGAGTGAGACGATGTACTCAACTGAACTCCTTGCTGCTGCTTTTGTTCCCTCCCCCCCCGGGCAGAACGTCACCTCCAACCACAGGGTGAATGATGTCATCGCGACCGAGGACGGCCCTCAGATCCTGGTTGGCCGTTTCATGTACGGTCCCCTGGACATGGTGACCCTGACGGGGGAGAAGGTGAAGCTCAAACCACCGGGGTCTCAGTGTTCCCTCGGCCTGGCCTCCTGTCCGCCTCACCCCCAGCCTCCCGCCCCATGCCCCCTAGGTGGACGTGCTCCTGATGACCCAGCCCCAGTCAGGACGCTGGGTACACTTCGACACAGAGGTGACCAGCAATAGCGGCAGGGTTACCTACACAATCCCCAAGGAGAAGAAGCTGGGTGTGGGCGTCTACCCCATCAGGATGGTGGTCAAGCAAGTACTGCCGCCCCCATCCCACGTCACTGCATGGTGACACAGACGATCTCAAGCCGACAGAACTGTCTGTAGTGTCACAGAGTGGTAACCTCCACCCATGTGTGGGGACCTCCACCCAAAAGCAAAATGGCATCCATTTCATTCCTCATCAGGTCGAGAAACGACTCCATCACCAGCAGATATTTCTAGTCTCGTTATTCATCTGTTCATGCCTTATTAATTACCTAGTTAAGTCCCACAATGCACTGGGCCCTATTAGGCATGCATTGCTGCTGGGATCCGCGTATAGAGTGACCAGATTTAATCTGGATCCTCCTCCAAGTTTTCTCTGCTCAAACAGACTTTGCCAGAAGGTTCTGCAGACACCCTTACCGCTGCCCGTTTACCGCTCCCGCCAGGGGTGACCAGACGTGCGCCGAAGCCTTCCTGACGGTGCTCCCGCGTGGAATGGAATGCGTGGTCTTCAGCATCGACGGCTCTTTCGCAGCCAGCGTCTCAATCATGGGCAGTGACCCCAAAGTGCGGCCTGGAGCCGTGGATGTCGTCAGGTGTGTGTTTGTGTGTCTGTATGAATGAGAGAGAGAACAGAGAGGCTAAGATGAGAGGGTCATTGTAGTAGAGAAGTAGGAAACTTCCAAGGCCATAAAAACATCTCAGTGTTTGTGTCGCGTTTCCTGCTTAAAATAAAGGGAGCCCAGGAGGTGATGGCATTTATGCTTTACCAGTCTCTGAGATCCCTCTGAGCCCGACTCGGGGTCCAGCAGGCTCTCTCAGCGACACCTCACTCTGTGACCACAGCAACGCAAAAACTTGGGTGCTTGTGTCCATATGTCGGTCTGTGTGTCCTCGTCTGTGTGTCCCTGTCCCTGCCTGGGTCTGTGTGTCCTCATCTGTGTGTCCCTGTCCCTGCCTGGGTCTGTATGTCCTCGTCTGTGTGTCCCAGTCCCTGCTGGGTCTGTATGTCCTCGTCTGTGTGTCCCTGTCCCTGCTGGGTCTGTATGTCCTCGTCTGTGTGTCCCAGTCCCTGCCTGGGTCTGTGTGTCCTCGTCTGTGTGTCCCTGTCCCTGCTGGGTCTGTATGTCCTCGTCTGTGTGTCCCTGTCCCTGCTGGGTTTGTATGTCCTCGTCTGTGTGTCCCTGTCCCTGCCTGGGTCTGTATGTCCTCGTCTGTGTGTCCCTGTCCCTGCCTGGGTCTGTATGTCCTCGTCTGTGTGTCCCTGTCCCTGCCTGGGTCTGTGTGTCCTCATCTGTGTGTCCCTGTCCCTGCCTGGATATGCGCAGGCACTGGCAGGACCTGGGCTACCTGATCCTCTACATCACGGGCCGACCGGACATGCAGAAACAGAGGGTGGTCTCCTGGCTGTCCCAACACAACTTCCCTCAGGGGGCTGTTTTCTTCTCCGAGGGGCTGGTGCACGACCCGCTGCGGCAGAAAGCCCTCTTCCTCAGGAACCTGATGCAGGAGGTGCTGATGGGCGGCTGTGCTGATACAGACACGCACATAAAAACACACACACGTACACACTGCCTTATGTTTCACTGCATAGAGTTTACTTTGCCTAACGACATTCCAAATATTTTTAGCACTTTGGTTTTACTAAGTTAAAAAGAGGCCTTTTACTTTCGATTAATGTCTCCACAAGGTAAATTTTCAGTGTTCAGTTACAGGACACAGCTGCCGCTCACATAAACACACAGACAGAAGCCTCCTTATCAGACATGTTTCATCTCCTGTCACCAGTGTCACATTAAAATCGGTGCTGCTTACGGCTCCATGAAGGACATCTCCGTGTACAGCATGCTGGGTCTCAGTCCCGCTCAGATATACATCGTGGGCCGTCCATCCAAGAAGTGTCAGAACCAGTGTCAGGTAGGTGGAGCCTCCTTTGGGTCTTAAAGGTTCTGGTCCGCAGTTCCTGATACCTAGGGTCATGGTCCCTTTCCGCTGTCCCCGCCCCTTGCCCCCGCCCAATGCAGTTCCTGAGTGAGGGCTACGCGGCCCACCTGTCCTTGCTGCAGTTTGGGCACCGGACTCGACCCAAAAAGAGCTCGTCGGTCCGCATGGTTCTGCGCAAAGGCTCCTTCGGTCTGTCCGCCAAGCCCGAGTTCCTGTGTAAGCGCACGCACCTGCGGCGCACCATGTCCGTGCAGCAGCCAGACCCCCCCTGCAGCGTTAACCCCAAGCCTGAGCGGGCACAGAGTCAGCCCGAATCTGACAAGGATCATGGCGGGGGCAGCGGCGGGGGGGTGTCGCTCAGCGTCTGGGGCCGGGGCTCCGTGCACCGTGAGGACACGACGCCCTGAGACGGGGGCCAGGGGATGCAGAGAAAGACGCCAGCAGCACCCCACCCAGGGCCGAGGTAGGCGAGGTCACCTCCACCTGGGCTCACCTCCACCCAGATCCATTCCCATTCACGGTCACCTCCACCCAGATGCAACCCCATTCAGTGTCACCTGCACCCTGCATTGTCTCCACCCGGAATCACCTCCACTCAGATTCATACCCATTCAGTGTCACCTCCACCCGAGGTCATTTCCACCCAAATTTGTACCCCTTCTTTGTCACCTCTAGCCGGAGTGACCTCTAACCAGTGTCATCTCTACCTGGGGTCGCCTCCACCTAGTGTGACCTTCACCGTGTGTCACCACCACCCAGGGTCACCTCCACCCTCCTGCACAGTAATTCTTTCAGAGGAACCACCTCACCGTGGCTGCGGAATCTGTTAAAGGCACAATCTTTTAGCTGAGTTGCTTGCTGTCGGATTATTACAAGCTGCATACACTGCTGCTGCCCCCCCCCACCCCCCCCCGCATGTGACAGCCTCTGCAGACGAGACGACAGGCAGTAGCAGGCCGATGTATGATCCCCACCACCGGCGGAGGCACACAGAGCGGAATTGGGCTGAATCTGTTTCCTTATAAATATTCATGGGCGAGTCTCAGATGCTATTATTAGCAACTAGGAAGACTTTTATTCAAAGCCAGCCCCCCACCCATTCTCCCATCGGAGGGCTTTTCCAGAAACACGGATGCTCAGACGGTTAATGAAAGGCATCGCGGGGAAGACAATTATCTGCCTCTGTGCTCCGAGCCGCATCCCTAGATCCTCGGCCACCCCGTGAAGATGCAGAGGCTGCCGATCGGCATGGCGACGTGTGCCGAGAGGGAGCGGAGTGCGGCTTTGGGGGATGTCGGCCTGATCGGGAACGTGGGTCACATCACTGACGGACATTTTATAATTCCGCTTTTGTCTGTTCTTATCTTTCTATGCAGCTCCCGAAATGTCACCCCATTTTCCAAGAGACATGCTGGCTCACCACGCCATCAGCCTGGGGGGGCGGGGTGGGGGGAGGGGGGGAGTGGCTCACTCCAGCCTGGCAATCCTGGAATGTAAGCTTCTTAACACGTCTCCCTTAATACTGATTTGGAAGCTTGCTGGCACGCAGGAAAGCACAGGAACAAGAGGCGCGACGGATCCCTCTGGGCCGGGAGGAGAATCTGGCTGGGATACGCCGCTGAATCGCGCCATTATTAGCCCATAAATTAATCCAGAAACTCAGCCAATACATCCCTGGGAGATTTGGTGATTCCAGGTCCATCCGATGGAATTCAATGAAATGAATCCAGTATAGATTTTTTTTTTGATTCCTTGGAATTTCCCATAAAAAAGAAACAAGGCTGTTGGCGTGAGCTGGGAGTTGGTCCTTCGGGGAGATTCACTGGGAGGTTTTTGGGCAGCTGGAGAGCTGAGATTCCCAGGTTCAGCTGGTCTGCTTGTGCAGTGAATTGCCCTGCAGAAAGGGGGCGCCACTGACTCCTGCAATAATATTCTGATATTTCAGTTGTATGTGTATGTACAGATATGTATACAGGTGTGTTCATCTCTGAGCCAGCATCCCCAGCACTGTTACAGACCCTGAGTCTTCGTAACTGGTACTGCACCAGCCCAATGTTGGTTAAACCCTCCTGGTGGACAGGGGGAAGCTGACCTGCATTTGGCCCCCTTCACCCCTGTTTTTTAACACCTTGGTGCCATGTTTGGGGGGGGGGGGGTTCACTCACATTTCTTTTTCAGGGCTTGCTCGGGATGGGGGGCTGTCATAGTCAGGTGACCCACGATTATGCTCATTTGCTGAAACAAAACGGTACTCTTTGCCAACTTGCTTGGGGGGGGGGGGGGCTTTTTTGTAGTGTTGGACTGTGTTTTCTGTGACGTCATTACAAATATTCAACAGGGGCGGCGCAAACGGGGAGATGTTTGGTGGTTGTGCTGGACTGAGAACACCAGTTATTGTAGGACAACTGCAACACGCCACCTGTCCTCATGGAAGGATGATTAAGAGAGAGATAATGACAGTTTTAGGAATCTTCTTGTTAAGGTCTTATCGGTACCAGCAGTAGAGGGGGATTCATAGTCACGAGTGAAGATTCGATACTTTGGAAACTCTAGAGCAGTGGTTCTCAAACTCGGCCCTCGGGCCCCACTGCCCTGCTTGTCCTCCAGCTATCCCTGCCCCACACACTGCTGATTACCTGGATCAGGTGTGTTCAGTCAATCAGAAGCTGAAAGACAGCTGGGACTTGTGTGTGTGTGTGTGTGTGGGGCAGGGATAGCAGGAAAACAAGCAGGGCAGTGGGGCCCGAGGACCGAGTTTGAGAACCACTGCACTAGAGGTACCTTCAGAGTCTGCCTATCCAGTGGGTGGCTCCTGTCATATCATCTGATCCAGTGGCCAGCCAATCGGAAGGCCCTTGTTGTGCGAACACTTATTTTTATATGAGGAATAATTTTTCTGTATAGTATTTGGAAATATTTTAAAGAAGTGTTTTTGAATTGTGTTGTTTAAATGGAATCTTGTTAGTGTTATTTTTGGCCTTAAATTGTATTTTGACGACCTGGAAAGAGGAATGTTGTATAACCCTTAATGCTTGACCAAAGTATGATAGTTTTACATCTATGGCAAAGTGAACCGTATCCTACTATATGTAATGTTTTCCTCTGTATTTTCTGTAGGCACATATAAAGTACACGTGGACTATTTTAGAACATCAGTGTGCTTGTGTGTGTGAGATCATGGAAATTGCTCTAAACTGGATGACCATGGAAACCTGAAGGCCCTCCGTACTGGTGAGGGTGATCAGTGTGGAATAAGAAACATTAATATTAATTAAAGTTCAGTCTGACAATGGGCCAGGTTTACTGGAATCCCACTCTCTGCGGAATGCCAACTTCCATAATGTTCTCTGGCTCACAAACTTAGATTCACAGGTCATCTGTGAGTTTTCCGTCTGTAAAGTGGCTTCCTTGAGATACACCAGATGGCTGGACGTGCTGAGAAACTCCGCTGATTCCGACGGGAGTGACGAACGCTGAAGGTAACCGGCCGGGAATGACGAAGCGATCAGTCGGTCTCCTTAAGCGGATCGTTACTACGCTGCTGCGATTCTGCACACAAACACAGTTGCCCTCACACAAGGACATACATCGTGGGATTAGTTTGCACATAATCTTTTTAAATCAAAGACCCAGGGGGATCACGGCCCAAATCATGTAGAAAAAGAGAAAAACGTTCATGAAAATTCATAAGGATTTAATATTCCAGTATATAGTACCAGATCAACAGAACTGTGTGATAGAAGTGACCAGTCAGAAATTATTTGTTTCTAAAGTATTGCTGAAAATGTGTGAAGCAGGTTCTCTATGAGATTAATTAAACCCAACAAACACAAGTCACATATTGAAGCTTTATCTTTTCAAACACAAAATGTAAAAATCCATGTAAAGGTATACTTCTGCTGACAGAGGTTCAAGTCACATATCAAGGCACACGTTTTACATCCAAAATGAGACATTGCAGAGGCAACCTCTACATGCCTAAGTCTAGCATGATAAATGGTAGGAAATACATTTTCATTAAAGTTCTCTTGTCAGGTTGTCAGGCATTTTCAGAGGAAGACAGAAAAAAAAATCATATTAATCGCACACCCGGAGTCTGGCACCAGGAACACAGTCTTAAAGCAAAACACCTACCAGTAACACAGAGGTGTACGTTTTCTTCACAGAATTACTGTAAATAATGAACGCTATAAATAATAGTCACAGATTTGCTGTTTTAACCTGTACATAATTCAACTGAACATACCTCTCGGTCACTTTAATCATCACAGCATGTATATTTCCTAATGTATGTAGGAGTAAAGACAGTGAACAAACACCCAAAAATCAGACATCTGAGTCGACTCTTCTCCGAGGTGCATGGTGTGTCCCTCTTGAACGCCTACTTGGGGCGTGTTTGGCGCGGCTTACGGGACACACTCACTGTTCTCAGGTCTCCAGGGCACCTGAAGCCCACTGCAGGCGGGCGGCCCCCCAGGCGGTCGCCCCTAGTCGGGCAGTCTTAACGGAAGCCTCTCAGGCCGGTGGCTCCGTCCCTGTGTTAGGTTTGGGGGGGGGGGGGGGGGGGGGGGGAGAATCCCAGTTAAAACTTAAATTTAAGATTTGGGAAGTTCATTTATACATCTCATCCATTCATCCTCGGGTCCCAAAATGGTGCAGAATCTTTCTGGTGGAATGAGGATCAGAGATGTCTAACCCTAAACCATAAAGGGGAATCAAAGTGCTTTGAATGGGGGCCACTGATTAAGGTGTGTTTAAATTGAGCTTTTGTTTCAAGTACACCGCTCCCTGAACAAAGCTAACGAACAAGTCTCGTGATTTTTCAAGAAGACAGGACCATTCACAACCACAAAAACAGCGCGACAGCCCAGTCCAGGGGAACTGACCTGCTAAATATCTGAGAGGTCCTGCCTTTTTATACTGAGTGAAGGCTCTCAGCAATTGTGCACAAACACGTAGGCAAATGTGCAGAGCAGCCTATGACGTCACGCCCTGATTGCTGTCACTGCCAGACCAGAGCATCAACCCGAGTGATACTGCTGGGAGTACACACACACACTCACACACAGACACACACACGGTCTGCCGTGGGATGGGAAGGTAAGCGCGCGACACACATAAACCCCACGCCCACTTTCAGAAACTGAACAGCTGTTACATTATATAACGTGGGGAAGTCGGGCCTGTGAGCAGAAGAGGCTGTTCTCAAGTAAAGGGTAGGAAAAGAAAACAGGAAATTCCAGAATTCCTGAGAGGGACGTTGAATCAACTGAGAAATTCCCCCGACAGCCAAACAAGCCTGTATGCTGCAACCACTAAAGCTATTCATCGTATTTAATAGGCTGAGTTATTAGGGTGGAGCGGATGCTTTTCTCGGGAACTATTTTCCCTCCTACTACCTCCTCTAATGCCAAATACGCTTATTTATTACCTTATTACTGGTTATTGCCGTTCTAACTTTTACAGAACATACAGCCTCACCAGTTTCAAACTGGGTTTTATGGCAAATTCATCTCTGGGTGTTTATGCCTCGACGTAAAAACAAAACCTGTGTCTCCACTCACTCTTCATCTGTCCGGTCAAAGGCTGGGGAGAGTCCGTCGAGGTTCCTGAGGTCAGTCGACAGAGAGTCCATGTCCTGCTTAAAGCGTCTGAGTGGAGAGAGAGACAGAGATCCAGTAAACTTCTCATAAGATATACTGAGATGTGATATTTTCACTGAATGTGTCCAAATTCTCCCCTAATGTTATAGCTTCGTACCTGCTGTGGTTTTGGGCCTCAAGAGACACGAACGGGCTGCTCCGAGCCACCACCCTCACCAACTGTCTCCTGGAGAACATCGAGCCCCTATCCTGCTGGCCCGCGGTGCGGACGAGTCGGGGCACCTTCTTGGTGGCTGATTTAGGGGTGCGCTGGATGACCCGTTTTGGGGTCACAGTGGAGGGGCTCACGACACAGCCGTTCTGAAGGCCGCTAGGAGACTTACTGGGTGTCACCACCAGACGCTCCCCCCGCCCCACCCGTTTCTTCTGAAGCTTCTGTGGGGTGGGGGGGGGGTACATTTTACCACGGAAAGAAACGGGATCATGCAGCTTGAATATATGTGAATGTATATATAAAAACGGAATTGCTATTACTTCCTTGACGTTTACAAAACAAAAACAGATTAATCTGCCTTTTATAAATGTAAATTACAGATGACATGAATGTGAAATTCTGGCGTGATTTTGTTCGGACCTGGCAGACGCTTCCGAAGGAGTTGCAGGCGCTGCGTGTGAGCAGGCGGACGGCGCTCGGCTTTCGGCTGTCCTGCGCCGGCTCCCAGCTGCGCTTCTCATTCGGGTTAGATCGCACCGGCTTCAGGGGCAGGCGTTTCCGCAGGGACATCCGCAGCGAATTCAGGGATGAGCCGGAGCGGAGCTTTTTGAAGCGGTCCGGGGCTTCGGGGGACGCGTCCCCGTCAGACTCGCTGAGGAGCATGTGGGCTCTCCAGCCGCCGACAGCTCTCGCAACGCCCTGCACCGACGACATGCCGATCACCTGCGGAGAAAGTCTAACATTAAATTCTGTATTTCATCACAAAATTGAATTAACTGACGGATACAGTACGTAACATTGCAGGTATGGCTGGTATCCAAAGCTTTTAATAGAGTAACAGCCATGTGCAGGCGGGGCTGCCGATTTGCCCTCACACCATCAAGCAGGGCTCAAGTCCCGCAGAACTGATTTATTGTTCCCGGGAAACACTTTTTGAATGATACAAAATAAATTAAATTAACCGTCGAATAACAGTAATTTTTGTAATACAGTATTCATTCTGATTAACGCTTTTTACGTACCTCAAATCCTTCTGCATCCAACAATAAGAAAGCTGTGATAAGTAACTTTAATGTAAACTTCACTATTTGAATTCCCTCCCCGGTTGGCTCCTCCCCGTGTCTGGGTGCTGATTGGCTGGGCATATCCATGGCCGCTCATGATTGGTGCTTTCTATTATTGTTATGTAGCTGTCCTGTGTCCGGCAATGCTGACGTCATTCTGCATCGTGTTACAGTGCAGTCCATCCCATAGCGAGTATAATCTATATTCTATATCATGCAACCCTGTAGTTAGAATATGGATGGATATGTGTTATATACAATAGGTAGTGATGGCTTATTTTAGGGTCACTCAATATCACTGGGCGGTTTATTTAAATGTCCCAAAGATGTAGATTTGCGTAGGGACATGTAACTACCAATAGTTACAGAGAGAGTTCGGGGCTGATTTGGTCCCTAAAACTGCTGAAACTAAACTTACACCCTTGAAATGTCCAGTCGGAGAAACGTTTGGGAAGATTCATTAGCACAGTGACATCAGTGTCCTCAAACGTCCAGATAGTTACAAGTGTCAGTACTATAGCTTTATTTCCATCCTTCTGCTAACCGCTTATCCTGGGCAGGGTTACAGGGCAATAAACACATGAACCTACGTGAGATGGCCGGGGGCACGCAGGCTGCCCTCCATGCTTGACTATGCCTATCACGTACAGTAGCTGCATGTTTGTCCATCAGCAGTCAGGAAATCTACTCTGGGATGTTTGTGTGTTCGGCCGCTGATCAAGCTCGCAGATCTCGAAGCCTCTTTAGATCTCATCAACACTGTCAGCGCAAGCTTTCTGACATCTGGGAATGAAGTTTACTGTTGACTTTGTAAGAAATAACACTGGAGGGGGCAGGTGCTTGAATTAGCAGAACTTTTAGGTCAGCTGGTATATGCTTGACAGGTGTGGCAGATCCACGGGCTGATGGCAATGAGGCAATACAGCGATGTGTGCACATTGTAAGATTTCTGAAAGTTTACCATCTGGTTGCAAAGACTTCGTAGTCTGGACCTCAGCATGGGTCTTTGTGCTTATAAATATTGAATAGCTTATTTATATAGAGTATATGGACTGAACGTGTTCATAATCCAGAGAACAAATGTGAAGCTCCGCAGTCCAGGTTCAGGTTAGGGGGTACTGTGGTCTCCTGAAGTCTTGTTCCCATGGCGACAACTATTGCACCATCACGCTTCCGTGGGTGGCAGGTGAGGGTGACGCAGCAATAACAGCTGACATATGATGCCTGCTGTGCACAGCATGGATCCCGTGTTCCAGATGGATCTCCTGTCTTGTTACAGCGCCCCCTCCAGGTGAAGTTGTGTTTATCAATCCCCAACCAGTTTAACACACTTGCCAGTAGTCACTTTAATGGCTCCCTTTGGCTCGAACCAGGCCCTGAGTAATTCCATCTGGTTTTATAAGGTCGTTTCTCTCATCACTACCACATCCATGATTACCCGAGCCGTGGTTCTCAGTTCAGGTTCTGACAGGTTACAGTCCTACATGGACACAGAGCACCAGCGCCGAGAGCAAATCGGAAAACACAAATATGACTGCGTTTTGTTTTTAAACACAAGGAAAGAAAATGGGATTATAAATACATCACTGAAAAGAAACTATTAATTTTCGTTACCATGCATTCAATTAAACAATTGATTACAATCAAATTAGATGTTCAATTAAGCTTTTTGTTTGAGTGCCTTGGGGCACTTAATTGCACATCTCGTTAATTAGCACGAAGGCTGCTTTGCTTTGATCGTTTGCTTAAAGGGCACAGAGTAACCAAATCAATCTTGGCTGAATATATGGCCCCCACCCAGCAAGATCCGCTGGCAAAGGATTTCGTTGTAGCCGATATGTCGACATGCCGGCAATCCAGATAAATATTAAACAAAAGCGCTCAATCAAAGGTAATTCATTGAGCGCCTGGAGGGAACTAGCCGTCCTTCCTGAGGACTCGCGGCAAATATATTATATAGCCTAGTACTAAAAATGAAATCTTAATCATTAATATCCATGGGATGTAGAATTACTACAGTTTCTACAGTTACGCTTTAATTGTTAGTTGATTTATTCATGGAACAGGAGCCAGTCATTTTATGTCCTAATACTGGCTTTAAACAAGGACGAACTACGTTATGACGATCCAGCCAGTCTTTGAGTTCTAACTCTGGACGTCTCCTGGTTATTGATTCTAGTCTCACCCCAGGCCGGAGTGTAAAGTCCTTGCGAGTATCCTCGTCTTTATTGGGTTTCTTCACGTTATGTTCTGCCTGAACTGCCCCGAGTGCATCACCGTCTCCTGTAAACTGAGGGAGGCCAAGCTTTGTACTAACCTTTGTCACACTAAAAAATGGGACCCAACTTGCAGGCAGGCAGGGGAGGGGGCCTCGCCCTAGACTATGGCGTAATTATAATTAGAAAAGCAGATGGTGTATTACAAGGGTCATGGTGACCTTGTGCTTATGCTTGACCGGCTGGGCCTAACAAGGGAAAGGGTGGCTGATGCTGCAAAATGACTAGACAAAATCATGGGTGTGGGTGCTAACGAACAGCAAATGTCAAAATCGAGTTGTATGTCACGGGAGTGGAAAATAACAACAAGACCAGCAGACGCCCCAGACGGGCTACATGAGCCAGACCCAGACAACAGAGTTTGAGCTTCCTTGGTATGTACTGCTGTGCATATAGGCTGGCTCCCGGATCGCGATCTGAGCAACGAATAAACAGAGAGCTGACTTACAACCATCCTTCGCCTCCAGTGTGCATCTCTTTGCTCATCAACGGACTCGGTGGAGTCGAACTCCAACAATTTGGGGGCTCGTCCGGGATGAGGAGGATCCAGATTGGATCCAGAGACGAGGTCTTGCGGACGCAGACAGCCACGGGCGCCCAACAAGAGGTAGGCAGAGCCTGTTTTATCAAATTCTGCATATTGGCGATTACTAAATAAAGTGGCTGGAAGTGTCCCAGGATCTGTCAACCAGTAAAGAGGCGTGGGCTTGTTGTGTGTGTAGCTCTGAAGGCCTGTACAGGAGGGTCTGGGACCCCATAGAAAAGTGCATTGAAACAGGGTCTGGGACCCCTGTGGAAAAAGAGAGCTCATTGATGTAACGGAGGGTCCGGGACCCCCGTGGTAGAACCTATTGGCGAGGGTCTGGGACCCCGCGGTGTCCTTGGTGTGGCAACCCCACTACTTTGCTGACGAGCGGTAGGTAAGCTGGGTTTAGAGTCCCGGGGAATTCAGGAGTAAGGTTCCTCCTCTCTAAAACTGGTTCAAGTCCCGAGGTTAAAGTCCTCGAAGAACGTAGGTTGGAGTCCCGAGGTTAGAGTCCTCAAAGCAAAGGGTTGGAGTCCCGAGACCTGGGGTCTCAAAGTACCAAAAGTGTACATAGCGCTTTTTGCTATTCTGTGTTGTTTTGTGATTGTGTGTGAGTTTATGTTTTGGTGGTGTTTGTTAGTTGGACACTCAGTGACAACTAAGAGGTGTACTAAGTGTGGGTGGGTAAATCCACTGCCTGAGGCACAAGGGCTGTTGGATCAGGAGAAGTATAGGCCGGACAAGGGTAAACATGGATCATAAATTTGATAGAGAATTGGATGACGGAGGCTGGGGTCCACTGAGGAATGAGCGGTGGAGGCCTCTGAGCAAACAGATGCAGGTGGTAAAAATAGCAGTAGGGAAAGCTGCAGTGTAGAGAGGAAGAGACCGCAGACGCATGGGAGCGTATGGGTCTGGCAGTGAGATGTGCAGGATACAAGACGGAGGATAGGCAATCGTTAGGAGAACTCTTATGGCGAAAAGAAAAGGAGCATAGTGGCCAGAGAGATGAGGCAAGACGCCAGCGAGAGAAAGCAAGGGTAATACGAGGAAAGTGGAGAAAGGAGGAAGAAAAACATGAACAAGAGAGACAAGCGTGGGCACGCCTAGCCATTTTCTGGCAAGGTACTGACCACCTTCATAGGGAAGGAAAGGATAACTGTGACCCAGTCCCATCTGAGCAGGGATCTGGGAACTGCGGAGAACAACCCACGGTGTACATCAGCCAGGGGTCAACCCCCACGGTACCTCCCGCTCACATGTGTCCAATAATACATGTTACTGGAGGCACTGTGCAAATTCGAACACAGAGGGAAGGATGCCCCGTAAGTGGGGTGCGCTGTGGAGAGGAGGGAAAAGAGTCGGACTCTGAGTCCACTTGGGGATCCGAGGGTGAGAGTAAGGGAACCCCTGGGAAGGGCATAACTAAACAAGCATTTCAGGAGAGGATGATCAGGGAGCGAAAGGAGGAGGCGGCCCACGGATATCGAGGAAGCCTCACCCCTCGCCGTGAACCGGGCGGTAGAGAAAGAGGGGAAGTGGAGATTATAGGTGAATTGTCCGGGTATTGTGAGGAGGAGGAGGAAAAGGAGGAAAGGGTGTTGATAGATCTGGATGGAGAACAAGACGAGGGACCAGAGAAAGGGGATCGGGTGTCACGTAAAATGACCCTAAGGTCCCGCAGCCTGAAGCACCCAACAAACCTAAAGCACAAGCAGTTTCCTTTATTACGGGGAGCTTCAGGGGGGCCTGAGAGATACAAGCTGTTCTCCTTAGGAGACTTGCAGGCGCTAGCGGATAAAATGCCTCCCCCTGCAGACGGGGGAGGTCACTGGATGGATAAATTAGACCAGCTGACTCAGGGAATAAAGTTGGCTTTGGGAGATTTCAGAGCGGTGGCTGCGAGGTGCCTGACTAAGCACTCCCTGCAGGATATAGAGGAAATGGCAGGGACGCTCACTCGCGGTGATGGTGTGACCTTAACAGACGTAGTGATGGACTTGGGTGAGGCCATGCGGGAGTTGTTCCCCGCTCCGAGCGGGGCCATCATTCCAAAATTCACTTGGGATCCTAAAACACACCCCAGAGAATATTTGGACAAATGTAAGGAGGATTGGACTAGGAGAACAGGGTGTTACCCTGGGCAGGCTGGGGTTCAGCAGGAGTGGTTCAGGCGTGCAGTCATGGAGGGTGTCCCTGAGGAGGTTAAGGGAGCTATTTTGGCTAATCCTGATCTCCCAGGAGCTGATTTACCAGTACGGGACAGACATGTGTTGCATCATCTCCAGAGAGCGAGAGATGAGGCCACAAAAGAGGAAGGTAACCTGAAAGACTTACAGACACAGTTGTTGAAACTGCAGGTGGGAGAAGCGAGACAAAAAGCACAGGGTCACAGAAAGAAGGGGCAGGGGAGACAGATGGTGGCGGAAGTACCACAGCCCCCGTTCGGCTCATGGGTCATATAATCCCCCAACAGTAATCAGAGTTGGGGCCCCCAGCAATGGGGAAGAGGCCGTGGGGGCCGAGGCCGAGGAGCTGGGAACTGGGGGTGGGCTCGGGGCATGCCATAAAGGAGGCCACCCCCTGGGACCTGTTTGAGGTGCGGAGTTGCTGGTCACTGGGCAAGGGACTGACCAGCGGGACAGGGCCACGGAGGGCCCCCAGCCAGACAGGCGACAGCCCCAATCCACAAGCTGCTCCCGGAGGAGGACAGTACCCCACCCTCACTGGATCAGAGGACTGGGAGTGGGGGGGCCCCTCCCAGTGACGGTGCCCACGGGTGGCCCGGGACGCCGGGGAAGCAGACCCCATGCTGTCCCTAATGGTCATGGATAAGGAACTGCAGTTCTTGGTGGACACAGGGGCCACATATTCGACACTGAATGTGATGCCTAACCAACAACATCTTTCCACCAACACAGTGACCATTGTGAGCTTCTCCGGGGAGGAACAGAGACTGCCAGTGACTAAGTCTGTGAGAGTGAGGTTGGGGGGACAGACGTTTCTCCACCCGTTCGTGGTGTCCGCCTTTGTGCCTGTGAACCTCCTCGGGCGGAACATGCTGGTTAAGCTGGGAGCGTCAATATTGTGCAGTGCTGATGGTCTGGTTGTCACCCTCCCAGAAGGGACTCGCCTGCCATGTGAAGGAGCAACGGGCGGCTCGGGACAGTGGCTGATGCAACCTGTTTCACAACACCCGGTGGCAGACATCTACTGGGGTCTCCTACAGCCTAGCCCGGCAGGTATTCTCGCGGTGTACTCCACGTGGCGTCCCTGGATAGCCCAACTGGAACCCTATGTTCCTCCGCCCGACCCCCTACATGTCACTCTATTTTATGACTGTGATTCCACAGAATGGTATGGAGATCCACGCAACTGGAAGGCCACGAGTGGCAAGTTGCGTCTCAAAACATTTATGTGGGCCCTGAGGGGGTGGCTTCGGCCGTCCAGCTGTCTCCCAAACAACTGCCCTGGTACAGGATGGGCCAGGAGGCGGTACCACACATCTCTCTCACCCTACATCCTAAACATCAGGCTAAAGACTTGGGCCCTATGGTGAAAAGAGCCACTTCGGCTAAGGATTGGGTCTCAACCCAGATTCCTCAAGTTTCCTATTCTCCTTCCTGCAGTTCTTACTGTATCCAGACCAGCGTAACCAACACAGCCCTTCTACAACATGAGCAACTGTCTAGGGACCACGGTAGGGAAAAAATGGATCACCCTAGTGCAGCAGCACTCCTAGCTTCCCTGCCTGCCTCACTTTGGTCCACCAGCACCACTAACGTCAGTGTGGTGGACTGCCCGCCCGTCGACTTCCTACTGCGCCCTACAGCAGGACCCCTTTGGGTCAGGCAATACCAACACAAACCAGCTGCAGAGGAAGGGATATCCGAGACTGTAGATGGTCTCTTACGGGCGGGAGTGTTAGAACCTTCCACTTCCCAGTGGAACACCCCTATCCTCCTGGTAGAGAAGGCAGGAACAGGCAAATATCGCATCGCGCACAACCTGCGCTCTATTAACGATCTGCTGCTGACCCCCACTGTTCCGGTTCCTAAACCTTCCGTTGCTCTCACCAATCTTACTCCGTCCCAGACATGGTTCACGTGTATCGGTCTGGCTAACGCTTTCTTTTCCTTACCACTGGCACCCCACTGCAGGAACATATTCTCGTTCACTTACAAGGGGCGCCAGTTTAGGTATACACGGCTCCCACAGGGATTTGCTCTGTCTCCCGGAATTTTTAATCAGGTGTTGAAGCAGTCTTTGCAGGGCTGCCCTCTCCCTGATGGTGTCACCCTCGTCCAGTACGTCGATGACTTGCTTATCGCGGCTCCAACTGCGGAGGTGGCGCTCGAGGCAACCCGCTCAGTGCTCCTCCGCCTTGCAGAAAAAGGGTTCGAGGTCAGTAAGGACAAATTGCAGGTGGCCAGGACGGTGGTTTCCTTCTTAGGAAGGGTCCTGTCAGGAAAGGGGACAGGTCTCTCTCCAGCTCATCGCTCAGCCATCTTGAGTCACCCTAAACCTATGACTGTGAAGGACATGCTGTCCTTCCTAGGCCTTACAGGCTACAGTCAAACTTATATTCCTGATTACACAGGTCTTACGCAACCCCTGAGAGCCCTGGTGTGGCCACATAGCCCGCGGAGCCTCAGCGCCACTCTGACGTAGGACCAGCCCGCAGAGGAGGCTTTCATCAATCAAGCAGAGGTTAGCCCAGGCAGGATCTAGATGTTTCTGAAACAGAAGACGTGGTGAACGCCATTCTGTTTCAGAAAAAGGGGGGAGAGAGGAAGGTACTAATGTATATTAGCACTAAACTCGACACCACAGAACAACGGCATCCGTCATGCACCAGACATGTGGCAGGAGTGGCAAAAGCCATGCAGAAGACAGCACACATTGTGATGGGCCATGGCCTACACATCCTGACCACGCACAGTGTGGTGGCCTATGTGAACTCACAAACGTTCACGATGACGTCTCTGAGACAACAGAGGCTCAGCAAAATTCTAGAAGCACCTGATTTAACTTATGTCCATGAAGGCATCAACATGGCTGATCGGATGGGGGGAGGAGAACCACATGAATGCGAGGCAAGGGTCAGGAGAGAGGAAAAGGTCAGGGAGGACCTCGCAGCCGAGAAGATACAAGGAACAGAGGAATGGTTTACCGATGGATGTTGTTTCAGAACAGACACTGGAGGGTTGCAAGCAGGCTTTGCAGTGGTAGCAAAAGAGAGTCAGGGATTTAGGACTCTGAAAGTGAAGAGACTAGAGGGGGCCCAATCGGCACAGAGAGCAGAGATCAGGGCAGTCATCGAAGCCTTGAAACTAGCAGAAGGTAAAGAAGTCACCATCTATTCAGACTCAGCGTATGCCGTAGGGGTAGTGCATGTGGAACTCAGCCAGTGGCTGAGAGCTGGATTCTTAACTGCAGGAAACAAACCGATTAAGCATGAAGCAGAAATGAGAAAGCTAGCAGAGGCATTGATGCTCCCTAGAAAGGTAGCTGTGGTAAAATGCAAAGGAGGGGTCAGGGACAGTGGTGCTCAAGGAAACCAAACGGCTGATGAGGAAGCGAAACGAGCCGCAGGATATGTGGTGAGCAACCAGATGGTCACGGTAGAAGAGGAACTGAAGGGAGAGGGCAGGCTGACCTCGAGCAGGCTCTGCGAAGTGCAGAATCAAGCTTCCCCAGAGGAGAAGAACATATGGGTAGAAAAGGGGGGCATGGAGACGGGGGACTGTGGTGTAAGAAGGAGGGGAAGCCAGCCCTCCCCATGGGAATCAGGCAACAGGTCCTGGAGGAAGCTCACAGCGTGAGCCATGTAGGAGTGGGACAAATGCTTAACAACTTGAGAGGATGGTGGCATCCATTCTTGAAGGAAATGGAGCAGGAGTTTGTAAAGAGCTATGAGATCTGTGCACTGCACAACCCGAGACCGACGGTGAAACCAGAAAAGGGTCGGTTTCCAGCATGCTGCAGGACCGGAGAGGAGATAGTCATAGACTACACAGACATGGTAACCCCGGTATGGGGAATGCGCTATGTGCTGATGTGTGTGGATGCATTCTCAGGATGGCCAGAAGCCTGGCCCACAAGGAGAGAGGATGGTGGTTAAGTTCCTAATCAACCAATATATACCCAGGCATGGGTTTCCCGAGAGGGTGAGGTCAGACAATAGGTCCCATTTCAAGAACGAGGATCTGCAAAAAGCAGAAAGGGCATTGGGGCTAAGACATGCTTTTGGGACAGTGTATCACCCACAGTCCCAGGGGAAGGTAGAGCGCATGAACCAGATGGTCAAACAAAAATTGGCAAAAATCTGTGCACAGACTAAATCCCCCTTTTCCCAGATCTGGGAACGTAAAATCAACTATTTCTATTTCTTCTCACGTTTTTTGTGAAAAATTCAAGTTGTATCCTTATACCGAAGTGAACGTTTTAAGTGAACGTTTGTTTTGTAAGGCAATTAAGACCTCATTTTCTGGATTTTTTTCCGTAACATTGAGACTTTTTAAACGGTGCGGTTATCCTTCAAATCTTACTCTTTTGGAAGAGCTGTATTTAACACTATGCTTTCGCATTGCATTATTATACAATAATTCGTGGTACGAGGCTAGTTCGTGTCTAAGGACGAGCTCCTACGGACAACATATGGAACAGCTGCGACATCTGGCGGTAAATAATGAAATCGGGTGGAATTTGATGTGAGTGAGAGAATCTCTTAACTCCTTCTGTTTTTTTTTGCACAAGTGCAGGTACACTGGAATTCGTCTCTTTGCCCACCCCGTCTTGCTCTGCATAGCTTGGGGGGTCACGGTGCAGGGTCAGCCGATGTGTGGCACCCCTGGAGCTGGGGGTTAAGGGCCCTGCTCAAGGACCCACAGACGTGACAATTTTGATGAGGCTGGGGCTCAAACGGGTGATGTTTCTGAACAAATATTCAGAGGCTTTGGCCGCTAAGCCACTCTCCAGCCCCAGCTTTGACTTTGTCGGTTTTTTGTGATGAAATTCTCAAGGACAGTTCTAAGGTTCCTAAATCAGAAATGTCAATCATCCCATTTCTCACAAAACAAGTTTTTAGAGTCATAACTGACATTTGCACATATAAATTTGTAGCCAAAGATGTCGACAAGGTCAAACTGGCTTTGCAAGGGCACGTTACCTGAGGTGCAAGTATGTGATTTGCTAATAAGCTCTGCTGCTTTCAGTAGAAATACTCACATTCTCATTTTAAGTAGGCTTTTCATGCTGCCAAATTCCAGCTTCTGAACAAAAGAATTCATTAGTCAAGGCTAAGAACCAGCATCTTGGCTTGATTTCTAGTACACTACTGCAGGGGGTGAAGGGGTGTTAAGGGACCTGAGAAATCCAGACGGCGTGGGATCACTCAGAATCGGGGGGCTGGTCTTTCCAAAACAGCGTAACCTCAGATGAACCACCTTCGCAAAAATCTGTTTCAGACAAAGATCAACTGCGTGTCACACTCACTGATTCACTGTATTTTCCCAGAAAAGATAACAGGCCACATGTCCTGTGCAGACCCACTGGGAAGGAGACACAGGGTCTAGCAGACAGTTAGGTCACCAAGTGAAAAGATAACTAGCATGTTACACGTTAGCATATGGGGACCTGCTTACACTGTGCAGTGAGGCCACTTATTGAACAAGAATGGAAGTTCAAAGGTTAGTTAAACCTAACTGATGTTAATGTTTGACCTTTTATTCTAAATATACAGTATTGATATATGGACCAGAACTTTTCCATAAGTCATAAGACTCTGCACATTCATGTGTCACATGAGGCTACATTTTCCTAATAAATGTGGCGATTTCAATTATAGTTCTTATCAGAAGTCATTCCCTGGTACCAGATTGATTCTTCACTACCTAACAAAAAAAGTGCAGGCTGATGGTTGAGACTGTATGTCCCTTTGCATGTCATATTTGAAAGTTTTCCATGACTGTTGCTACATCATATAAATTCTGCAGATTCATCCTTTTGTCATGTCTTTGCATTATCATGATACGTGTCCCCATCGCTCGAAACCTGTCTTTTGGGTTCCGGAGACTGGAACTTCACAGGCCTGTCAATAAACATGCAAGCATGGACAAGCGAGGATCGTTTCTGTGTGTTTTGTAAGATTAGCTTACCCTAGATAAGTCATGAGACTGAATGGAAGGCCAAAGGTCATCAACTGAAGATCTAGTGCAGGCTTCCAAATGGTTATAAGAATTATTAAAAACACAGGATGGAGTGCCCATCTTGGCTTGGGAGGCGGCTGGGGATGATGAGCTGAGTCGCGTGCCGCCTCCTTTAATGAGTAATCGCCTTAATGTTTGGCTGGGGGAGGCACGGTCCTGCACTGCACAGGCAGCCTCCGTGGGACAAGCATGAGCAGCAGCGCACAGACCCCAGATGCGGACTGGCCCCCAGGGACAGCGCGGAGGAGCGACCGGCTGTTTCGCTGGCGTTGGGCGAGGCGCTGGGTACCCCTGTTGTACCGTGAGGAATTTTACGAAGTTCTGTGCCTCACTGGACCCCTGGTAAGGTTTGCCCGTGCCTTCCTCACTCTGAGAGCGGGAGAGAGAGACTTTCAGCAACGCGGAGATCAAGAGTGTGCTGGCTGGTTTCCTCTCCCTCATTCAACATGAATTGCTCAGTTTAGGTCACTATCTGCTTCTCCTGATATTCCAACTGTTTAATGTTCTGTTATTAAAGGTCAAGTTTATTTAATTGTCATTGTGTTCATGCACCACAAAATGAGGCTATTTAGTGGACATTAAGATCCTGCGAGCCCAGTGGCCCCCAGGCCAGGACCAGTTAAGTGTTACGCGGTCAGTCATGTGTCTCGACATGAATGACCTTATTGACGTGAGCTGAATGACCTTCTGACCCCCTCTCGTGTGACGTTTGTTGTGTCTGGAGGGTCCATACAGCCGTTCCCCGTGATCCTCCCGAACTCCACCCCGGGTGTCCCTCGTCCCTCACCACTCCAGCACCCCACAGTATCCTCACATATCGCTGCAGATGGTCTGTTTTCTCAAACCAACTCGCTCTTTTCTTAGCTGATATCCCGGATCCTTCATTTCCTGCTCTCATTTGTCATCACATTATTCTGTGGCCGTCTGGGGAACACGGAGCTGGCTGGCTATGCCCTGGCCTCAGCGGTGAGTCCCCCCCCCCCCCCCCCAGCAGTGTCCTCATTCTCCAGCCTGTTTCTCACAGCATCATTTTTGAGAGGCTTCAGCAGCACAGAGTGATCCAAAGCCGTGATGGAATACAGATGTGTCTTTTTTTTCCAGACCATAAATGTCACTACTGCAGCGACGGGAGGAGGCCTCGCCCTGGCTTGTGACACGCTGGTGTCTCAGGTACAGGTGTTTCTCTGTGGTTGGTTCATGGTACCAGGCCTCGGTTAGCTTAGTTCATGTGCTAGGCCTGGGTTAGCATAGCACATGGTACCAGGCCTAGGTTTGCTTAGTTCATGGGCTAGGCCTGGGTTAGCTTAGCACATGGTACCAGGCCTAGGTTTGCTTAGTTCATGGGCTAGGCCTGGGTTAGCATAGCACATGGTACCTGGCCTAGGTTTGCTTAGTTCATGGGTTAGGCCTGGATTAGCTTAGCACATGGTACCAGGCCTAGGTTTGCTTAGTTCATGGGCTAGGCCTGGGTTAGCTTAGCACATGGTACCAGGCCTAGGTTTGCTTAGTTCATGGGCTAGGCCTGGGTTAGCTTAGCACATGGTACCAGGCCTAGGTTTGCTTAGTTCATGTGCTAGGCCTGAGTAAGCTTAGCTCATGGTACCAGGCTTGGGTTCGCTTAGTTCATGTGCTAGGCCTGGGTTAGCTTAGCTCATGGTACCAGGCTTGGGTTCGCTTAGTTCATGTGCTAGGCCTGGGTTAGCTTAGCTCATGGTACCAGGCTTGGGTTCACTTAATTCATGTGCTAGGCCTGAGTAAGCTTAGCTCAGAGACCTGCGATTGCTACTCACCACTATCTCCCTCTGTCACCCCCAGACTTACGGGGGGAAGAATCTGAAGCGTGTGGGGGAGGTGCTACAGCGCAGCATCCTGATCCTGCTGCTCTTCTGCCTCCCGTGCTGGAGCCTGCTCATCAACACTGAGTCCATCCTTCTCCGCCTATGGCAGGACCCCCAGGTGGCCCGGTGAGTGACAGAGGCCCAGTGTCCAGCCAAGTTGTCAAACGTGGGAACCCCAGGGGCACTCTGGGGCCTGCAGCCACTGCGGGATGTCAGCTGCCCAGGGATGGTAACAAGTCATTCTTTGAGTCAAGTCTCGAGTCGAAACATTGCAAGTCCAAATCAAGTGTCAAGTCATGTGCCGTCGAGTCCAAGTTCAGTCCAAATCTTTTCATCATATTTTCTGTTGAGTTATCAAATTTGTGACTCAAGTCCAAGTCGAGTTGTCGGTTATGTAACTTGAGTCCCTATCTATGTCAGTCTTTTTTAATGATTAAAACTTCAGCAAAAACCCACCACAGTACATTGTAGATTAAGGCCTTCATAGACAGAGAGAGACCGAAAAGAGAGTATCCACTCTATCAAATTTGTCCTCACACAGTTTTTATGTCCGTGTATTTGCAAGAATTCATATTTCCAACAAACTATCTCAGGTGCCCTTGCATTCAGCCAAATGAAAATACAGAAAGCAGTAAATTAATATACCGTAAAATTATAAAATTAACGTTATGGAATCCAGAGGGGGACTATAACCTTAAGGCATCTCGAATCATAGGGTTCAAGTCAGGTCCAAGTCTCAAGTCATCTACCCTTAGAGTCCAAGTCTTTCCATCAGTCTTGTCGAGTCACAAGTCATCAAATTTATTCATATATTTTTCATCTTATTATTTTTTTCGCTATATTTTGTTATCATGCACAGCTGCTCGGAGTGACCAGAGGTTACATTCCACTACATGTTGTATGTGTGCAACCTCTTGAATCTCGAATCGTGTGAAATGAATGCCAGTCGAATTGTGAGTCAGTGATTCGAGTCCCCACCTCTGCAGCTGCCTGAGGATTCTTCTCTTGATTCTCTCTGTATTAATACACATTCAGGTACACCCAGCTGTACATGATCGCGTTCCTGCCTGCAGTACCGGTGAGTCCATATGAGATTTAGCTTCAGATGAAATAGGCCTCGTCTTCCGACAGGCTGTATTTTGGTTCAGTGATGCTCTCCCTCTCACACACACACTCTCTCTCTCTCTGTCTGTAGGCGTTATTTCTCCATCATTTGCAGGTCTCTTACCTCCAGAATCAGGTAAAATTAGCTCCTACGGCCACCACTAATCATAGTGCTTCAACAGTAAACTGTTTAGCAAACACAATAGCAATCCTAGGAAGATGTGAGGAAATGTACAGGAGTGTCTCTTTTTCAGTCATATTTGAAAAAAGACAAAATGAAAATTAGATCCTGATAGCGTATTGATGGAACATGCTGAATCCAGGCATGAGAAATCGTCTTCGAGAATCCCACGGTGGCTCACTTGAGTCCCAGATATTAATCTCATGGGAGCCTTTGGAGAGAAGTCTTGCGAAGCGGCCTCGGGGCTGTTAGACGTCAGCCTCTTCGCTCTTTATCGATCTTTACCTGGCATCAAAATGCTGTTTTAGGATAAATCATTCAGGAAAGAAGGTTATATCCTGAGCACTCGATTGAAATTCAGTCTTGGCTGAAAAATGTAAATTAAGTTACATGTGGTATTTCCCCTTCCAGGACATGAATTTAATTAAGCCACTAAAATCATTTGGATCATGGCGTGTTTATAGGCCGCCACAGTCCCCCTTATGCAGAGATGATGTCAACACTTATGTCCCAATGATGTTTATGTGTTCAGGGAATAATCCTGCCACAGATGTATACCGCCGCAGCTGCAAACGTCCTTAATGTGGCAACAAACTACATCCTGCTGATCTGGCTGGACTTGGGAGTGAAGTTGGTGCTTTCTCTTACTTCCATTTAACCTCCGAACTATTAACATGCACTGATATGATGTGTGGCTTCCACTTACAACCAGTAGGTGGTGTTGTGGCTAAGGGCCAGATCCTGAGTTCTGCAGCCGTATGATTTTGCTTTGAAAGAAATTGTCTTCTGAATATCCAGACATAGAAATTGACCTTTCAGTATAGCATTAGGTAAATGAAATTCTGCAGTAGAAATATTCAGAAGGGGACATACATGAGAAAACTGCAGTTATGAGCTGTAACAGCAGCAGTGGTTCATCTTTGTGACAGGGGCTCAGCCGCGGCCAACAGCCTGTCTCAGATCTACATCTGCCTCCTGTTGTTCCTCTACATCCGCTGGAAGCAGCTGCACAGGAAGACATGGGCAGGTGAGCAGACTGCGCTCTGCACACGCAGACGCTGACCCTGACGCGTCCAGCCACCTGCCTGTTTCTATGGGCTGATAGATATTTGTCACATGACCTCTTGGTGGCCAATAGAGTGAAATGGTCTCCAGGTAATTTACCTCCGAATGGTGTCACTGAGGAGCCCTGATGTGTTTGTAAACGTTGACGTTTTCATCTCACTCGTGAGGTTAGATCATGTTAATCACACATGCCTGAAACAAATATGCACTTATAAAATTGAACTCAGGGGGCAGGCGCTTCCCAAACGACTCCTCCAGTTTCTGAAGCGTATCGGCTGCAGAGCTGCATCGATGTGGCTGCAGGTCCCCGGCAGACCCCACTGGGCACCACCCCGCTAACCCCTGTCCCTCGAATCCCCCTCCCAGGCTGGTCCAGTGCCGCTTTGCAGGAGTGGGGTGCCTACATGAGGCTGGCCCTCCCCAGCACACTCATGCTCTGCTTTGAATGGTGGCTCTACGAGATTGGAGGATTTCTGGCAGGTAGGGAGGAAGGAGCCCTGAGGTCAAAGGTCAAAGGGCATGTTGTCTTCCCAAGCTGTCCTCAGGCCAATCAGGTTTAATTGACCAACATTACATCATAGTCTTGAGCGGAAAAGCCAGCATCACTGCAAAACACATAACTGCATCTCTTCCTTTGCTCTTTCTATCACAAGGCATGCTGGGAGAGCTGGATGTGGCAGCCCAGCACATTGTCATCACACTGGCGTTCGTCACCTACATGGTACGTCTGTTAGCACTGCCGCTAACGCTAATGCCCAGATCGCAGTGAAGCCACATTTCCTAAAGGGTGCGTTCCAAAATGCTGGCAGTCGGGGTGCAGATCCCCCCTGACCTTCTAGCTTTGCTGCAGAGGTACCTTTGCATCCCTGAGCAGGGGTTGGTGGGGGGGGGGGGGGGACACATTTTGAGTGCAGAGGGACTGGGCTGTGTTGACAACAGACGACTCATTTATCTTTATCTCTGATTGAGAAATGCAGGGCTGCAAATGGAGAGCATCCAGAGAACATTTCATGCAGATCTGATGAGAATAAAGAGAATCTTTGGTTCTCAGAGGCATTCCAGTGAAGCAGCTGACAGTTGTGTCATCAGTTTTATGCATGTTGTCCTTGCAGTTCCCGCTGGGCATCCAAGTTGCTGCCTGCGTCCGCGTGGGGAATTCCCTGGGCGCCGGTGATACCGCGAGGGCCATCGCCACCAGCAAAGTGTCCCTGATCCTGGCCGGTGCGGAGCGACACTCCCTCGGTCCCCATTCTCATCCTGCTTGCTGCTCACATTCCGCTCACATGCCGCTCACATCCCGCTCACATGCCGCTCACATCCCGCTCACATCCCGCTCACATCCTGCAATTATGCGCCCCTATCTATGCTGCTCCATTCAGTTTCGCAGCAGATCCATTCATCTGCTTGGGCCCATTTAACTTCCAGGGTCCCTGCTGAAAGGGAAATCGGAAGCTCTGGTAACGGGGGCTTCAATTCGCAGCCGGTCTGAATCTTCACCTTTGTAAGACTGCAGCCTTTTCTGAGTGTTTCTGTTTGCAAGAAACTCACAATCATAGACTTTGTATGAAGGCGATTTACATTTGTTTTTCTAGCAAATTCCTGCGATCATCTACATTTTTGCCAGTAGATGTTTTTCTTCCTTTGAGACGTTTTTTCCTTCGACTTTCCCCAGGTATCTTCGCAGTGTTTGAGGGAATCATCCTGGGCTCATCAAAATCAGTGATCGGCTTCATGTTTACTGCAGACAAGTACGTTTGGTGACTTCACTGTAAACTATTAAAATTATGTAAGTTTGAAGTGAATGAAATATGTCCTGATGTTTGTATTGTAACTGGTCCTGTAATGTGTCTCTGTGTGTGTGTCTGTCTGTCCATCTGTGTGTCTGTGAATCTGTCTGTGTGTCTGTCTGGGTCTGTGTGTCTCTCTGTGAGTTTGTGTCTGTCTGCCTATCTGTCTGTGTGTGTGTCTGACTGACTGTCTGTCCATCTACCTGTGTCTGTCTATCTGTTTTCCTGCCTGCCTGCCTGCCTGTCTGTCTGTCTCTCTGACTGTCTACTTTCAGGGTCATTGTGGAGCTGGTCTCTCAGATTTTAAGTGTCTACATCGTCCTACAGTTTTTCGATGGCCTTGTGGTAGGGAATAGTTTTTATTAATGTCTTCATTCTATATTTCAAACCCCTCCAATTAGCATATAATTGTAGCTCATTCATATTGTTTTCCTTTTCTCATTTGCTTAAACAGATGAAAAATGTTACATATTTCTTGCCGTAAAAACAATGTGAAATGTAATACATATTGGCATGTTCTTTTGTCAAAGTATTTTTGGAAAGCAAATAAAATTTAGAAGAGAAATATTTAAAGGAATACACTTGAGCTTTGTGCATAAATATAAAACAAAAAGCTCTCACCCAAGGTTTTGGTTAAGCCTAAAGTTAATCCCCCATTTTTGATTATTCATACTGTTTATAATTAATCCCCCCCCACCACATACACACACTGGCATTCCTGTTTCATATCTGAGAGAAAAATATCCTATTATGGAAATGAACCAGTATAGCATGTAACTTTTGGGATCATTACACTGTAACCCCTGGCCTTTAACCCTGGCCTGTGGGACATTATTCATTACAGTGTAACCCCTGACCTTTAACCCTGCCCTGTGGGACATTATTCATTACAGTGTAACCCCTGACCTTTAACCCTGCCCTGTGGGATGTATGTGGGTTCTGTCCTCAGTGTGTTAGTTTAGGTATCATCCTGGGGGCTGGGAAGCAGAAAATAGCAGCAGGGGCCAATCTCATTGCCTACTACTGCGTCGGCCTGCCACTGGGCGTCTCCCTCATGTTCAAGGCTGGCCTCCGAGTGCCTGGTATGGTCCACCTTCTGTCTCTCACTGAGCCATCAGTAAAGCCACCTGCATACTGCTTTAACTTTTAGAAACCTGCACACACATCCTCCATCATGTTCAGTAGGGCGTGTTCAGGAGAGCATGCTTGTTCTCAGGAGCTCAGGCTTTGACAGCAGCAGAACCTCCAGAGGGGTTTGGGGGGCATCTGTGACCCCCTCCTCCCTATGACCTCCCTTCCCTATGACCCCTCTTCCCTGTGACCCTCTCTTCCCCATGACCTCCTCTTCCCTGTGACCTCCCTTCCCCGTGACCCCTCTGCCCTATGACCTCCTCATCCCTGTGACCCCCTCTTCCCATGACCTCCTCTTCCCTGTGACCCCCTCCTCCCTGTGATCCCTTCCTCCCAGCGACCACTCTTCCCTGTGACCCCCTCCTCCCTATGACCTCCTCTTCCCCAAGACCTCCCTTCCCCGTGTCCTCCTCTTCCCTGTGACCCCTCTGACCCCTGTTCCCTATGACCTCCCACAGGCCTGTGGCTGGGGCTGCTCATCTGTGTCATCCTGCTGTCCAGTTTTTTTATCTTTATTCTCATCTTCAAGTTCAACTGGGTGAAAATCACAGAGGAGGTAGGACAGCCCGGGCCCCTCCCCCTCCCACCTCAGGGTGTCAGCTGACACACAACTGGATCCATTGTGTCATTTTATACACACTTTGTGAAAAAACCCAGATTTGGCCTGAAAGTAGCCATTCTCTTTATCTTCAGGCCAAGGTGCGTGCTGGGAAAAATGCTGGAAACAGGAGCATGGACAGGAGGCTGGCTGACGGCGTAATCCAGGAGAGCTGTACTATCCCTGAAGACAGCCAAACGGTGAGGAATGCCCCTCTTTCTGACCTCTTACAGTGTGGTCACTCCCTGAGGTGTGCAATGTGCACACTTACCTGTATGCTTTTACCTTCAGACAGTGTCTGCGACACCAGCAAGCCACACCAACGGATATATCGCTGTGAGGAACCAGGAGCAGGGCGTGGCGGGGGCGGGGCCAGAGGATGGGGGCCCTGTGGTCCTCCTCTCTGTCTCTCAGCTGCTTCTCCGCAGGGGTTTCACTGTGCTGGCTGCGTTCCTGATACTCGCTGCTGGGCTGACCGTCCATCTCACGGTGCCAGCCCCGCTGCTCACCCTGGAGAGCAATCTCACCCTGGCAGTGGATAACACCTCCGCCGCCACCGTGCTACTGAGCCCCACAATGTTTACGTAGAGCAGGAGTTACTGCCGGCACCCTCTGGTGGACAGAGTTCATAGCGCATGCACACACTTCATCGAAGCATAACTTTACGACAGTCTAGGAATTCATGTCATTAAATTGAATGACTCAGAGACGTGTCAGTTTTAAATTTGAAGTGCGCTTTATTTAATCCTTCTACACTTTGTCTAATTGCTGTATTGTTGTTAATTGCATAATTATTACTGCCAAAAGATACCATGGCTTTCTGTCTGTTAAAATCCATTGGACCGTCATTATACCTCATACAGTTGTTTTTCCTGATTTGAAACAATGTGTTTTTGTATAATTGAAGCATTTGTCGTGTCAGGTGCCGTTTGATTATAACTTGGCTCATCTTAATTGTAGGGTATCGTCCGTTCCCAAGGAGGCCTTCCTATTCCCTGCATGTGATTTCATCTCTGCTTGGTTTGTTATGTGCAAAACACAGGAAAACTGAGGCAAACGGCCATTGAACTTCCAAACGCTGCCTCTGGCTTTTCCCTCATTAATATTCTCTGAGAGGGTAAACCCTCCCACTGGATTTTTACCTCAGATTTCCAGTAGATCATGAATAAGAGCCAAAGGCATGTAATTATCACACATGTCGTCCAGGCTGGGCAGTCACATGATCATTCTGTTACAAGGAACAGGTCATTAAAAACTCACCGGCTGAACTGAGGTAGAGACTAAATAAGATGACAAAGTGCTTGAAAAGCAGCGTGAGCAGGTGGGAGAAGGACTAGCGGCGCTGCCATGTTCGTCCATGCGGCTGGGGCATCGGACAGGTCCCTGTCAGACCCCACCCTCTTTTTTTCAGTACCAACCCAAGGTGACATTTTATCAGGGGGCCAGAATTTCTAGGTAAACCCCTCCTCTCCCACTGGCCAACCACTAGCTTACCCTGATCCATCCAATCACCTTGAGGCAGTTAGATAGGGTTAGTTTGGCATGTTCTCCTTAAGCATTGGCTTTTGCTCTGGGTCGGACCTTCTTAGGGTTTGTGTTTAGTGTTCAGCTGGTGCTTTGTGTAGTAGCTGGTCTATATGGCTCCTTTAAGAGCTCAGACTGCACCTCCCCCACTAAGTTTGACATCAGGTAAGACATCAGTACACCACCTGCACACGGAACAGTTCATGTCACTGAGGAGAGCTGCACAGTTTAACATCCAGCTGAACCCAACAGCACAGCCTGCTGGCCAAGTGGGTCAGTCCCCTGTGCTAAAGACCTGCGTCCTCATGTGCCAAATTGTGGAAACACTTCCAGATTGCAGAACTTTATTCCTACAAATTTGGCAACTAGCATACATGCATGTGTCTTCTAACCATTTATCCTGGGCAGGGTCATTGGGCAGTGCAGTATGCCAACACAGAAATGCCAGTTCACTGTAGGGCTTATACACTGTAAGCCATCCAGAGGCACCATTCAGCCTAACTGCGTGTCTTTGGCCTGTATGAGAAAACCTGTCCAATAAACATGTAGCAGAAGCTTTAAACCCTCAATGCTGGAAATGTGAAATGACGCTAGGGGTCACTGCACCCCCCCCCCCCAGGCAAACACCCATGCATTTAATTTTAAAACTAAATTAGTAATTAATGATCTGCTCGTTACTGGGATTAACCAAAAATGTGAGGAGTGTCACTACAGGCACCTACCAGCATATTCCTACAGACAACTGCAGCAAATGTCATCATGCAGTTACATGTACTGCAATCACATGCTACTATTACCCAGTTAGCAAAGCCCTGAGCTAGCAGCCTCCTGTTTACACTGGGTGGTCTGAGCTTGTTATCCATTCGAAAATGCACTTGGTGCGGAAACAAAGCAATCACAGCCCACTGCTGTCACCCTGATTGGTTTTCCCATCATCTTCCTAATAATCGGCTGATGAGAGATAGCATTTAATTAGCAATTCACATCCTCTAAAAACAAGTGCCTGCCGTGGATGCTCATTGTGTAGCAGTAAATGCAATCACATCATTATTCCTAAATGATTTATTTCGGTTGCCGTCTAACAAGTCTAATTTCTCTGCAGTCACGCTAGTTCCATTATACTGAGGAGCTAAACATTTCGCATCATCCCAGGACTCTGATAGGATCACGGCGAGCTTGAGCTTGCTTTAATATTTCTGTTTTTTGTCTGTTTGTTAGTTTCCCCTGCCCGTCCCTGCGGGCAGCGCACAATATCGATGAGGACAGAATGTGTGCAGACGCCAAACATAAACTCACCGTGTGGGAAAGTGCACAATTGTGGATTTCATGAGAACAGTGTGAAGCAATTGTAAACTAATGTAAGCAAAGACTAAAGGAAGAGGTAAACGCATTGCGTCCTGATAGCTCTTCATAAGACACGAGCAACCAAAATGCTCATCCCATAGCACAGATCATGCTGTCTGCATATAAAAGTGTACAGCAGATAAAACTGAAACTTAATCCCACTTGAGGTTTTTGTAAATAGCATCAGTAAGGTATTTCCCATGACCACCAAGCAAATGTTCTATAGCCATCTCACTGCGGGTGCATTGGTATCTCTGAAGCTAGGGGCCTGTGCTGGTTCCAATCCCGTAAATGCCAGGAGTGATCTTACTCTGATTGGGCCCTTGAGCCCTTAACCTGCACTTGCTTCGTCCCGGGTGTGACATTAATCTATATCCAGCCCTACAAGCAGGTCCTCCAACTTACAGGGCTGGTGGCAGGATTGGCTCTCCAGCCATCAGAAAAAAACTCACATTGTTCCATTCGGACTAGTGTGGTGCTGAGGTATCACCCATTGCACGGCTGCACTCGGTTTGTTCTGTGGTTTGTTCGGCTCCCTACCCCTCTCTCATTATGTTCTATAGGTGGGTGTTCCATCCTAATCAAACCTAGGAACAGCAGCCATGTCACAAAGCCAACTGGACGGAAACGTCACATCTTTATTTTACAGAGAAATTGAAAAACAACAAAAAAGGCAATTTAACTTTCAAACAAATGATGACAGGGGCAGCAAAGAGGATCTGTCTGTCCTTAACCTCCATGCTCCCTCCATTTCTTCACTCTTTCCTCTCCACACATTGGGAAAAAAAAAATCGGAAAAATGGGAAAAAGGGAGGATTACCCTCCAATGTAAATCAGTCAGACTGCTTTATCCCACCCCTGCTGGTCACATGTCAGTTTGCATTGGCTTAACCCTGTGCGGTTGGCATCAGGGCCCCACCCACCACATGTTTCAAGGCCTCTACCTTCACACCCTAAAAGGGCATGGTCTTTCATTTGGGGGCGGTGCCACTGTGCTGCTGCTGCTGCTGCTGCTCCGCCAAGGCCTGCTGCAGCCGCATGCGCTTGCGTGAGTAATGCTGCCAGTGCAGGAGCTGCTGCTCGTCTATGAATTTGGCACACTGAGCGTTCACCAGCTCCTTGCGGAAGTGTTCGTACTGCAGCAGTTCCAACATGTGCAGACTCTGGGGGTACCTGTTGGTGACGCAGAGAGAGGGCAGAACGCAAGTTATCTACATGCTATAAAAGAATCAGCTCAATTGCAAAACATTATGTGATGAACGGCACTTACTTCAGGTACTTGGCGTATTCAGGGTCCTTCCAGTACAGGAGGTATTTAAGATAGTTCACAAATGGTTTCTCTCGCAGGTAGCCCCGCTGTGCTAAAACTGAAAAGAAAACAAAAAACACAATTTAAAAACTCAGTCAGAAAAAATAACTAGAGAAAATGCATGGGACTGATGACAGAGAGCATTTTGTGGACCATTCCTTACTCAACGCCATATAATGGCAGTAATTTTCCAGATGTGAACAGCAGCCCAACAGTCTACAAATTTAACTAATCAGACTTTGCTGCAGTTTGACCAGAGGTGGACATTTGTTTCAACCATCCAGTTGAACATAAAGAGTCACAGACACAGAGTAATCGGTTGAAACAAAATCTTGGTCTGAATTTTTACTGTCTGGTAGAGAAATGTCTACCTTTACGTCTGACCAACAAAGAGGTGGACAGATCGATGAAGCGAATACGTACAATTGAGGTAATTGGGATTGGCGAGACACTGGACGAACTCCAGCTCCGACTGGAAGCGGGTCTTCGCCTGCTCTTCTGTACGAGGGAGACAGTGACGGTCACAAACATCATACATGTATGAAATACTTGCAGCAGGGAAAAACCCTTTGAGTCGCATAGTCTACAGGGCAATCCACGGAGTTCATTGCCAGGTATCGCGGACCACTGAGGTTCAAACGCAAACAGGTGATTATGACAGATAATAAACACAAACCTGTTTCCATTACCCCGGCCATGGGCAGCAACTTTGTAGTGGATAGCCAATTAGAAAAAACGATTCCCAAAAGTTATGGAAAAATGACCGAAGGCTGAAGATAGGTAAGTAGCGTGATCAGATTATTCAAAATACAGAATTAAAGACCATAACAAAAGAGAATGATCGTCTACGCCACCATTTTCCCGGAAAAATAAACTATCAGTGTAGAGTGGCGTTTTGGGAAGCGGAGACTTGATTGGATAGAACGTGGCGCATGGAGTCTTGTCATTGGTCTCATGAAACGTGATTTCGAATGCTCATCTCTCGCGATACCCTGTAAATGCCACGAGACTTTTCGCCGGTCGCATGTGTTTCCATATGTGGCCATCAGGTGGAGACTGTCGATTGCTGATTTTGATGGACCTGCTGCGCACACAAAATACTCTGAAGTTGTGGTAAGAACTTGGAGTAGCATGACAAATCTGTCCGGGATCTATACTTATATGTAATTTCATCCATTTTTCTCAGTGACAAAATTCAATTCACTATGAAGCGCGGGAAGCCGTTTGCGTGATCTTTTCGGGATGCGCACATTCTGGAAGCAAGCCCATGTTTGTGTTGATTTTATTTACGTGTTATTAATCTAATTAGGCATTAGACTGTGTAGTGTTCCCCTAAAACTTGGTGGAATGATGAGAAAGGGGAAAACAAAATTCATATTATTTAAAAAGGTAAATATATCAATATATCAATAAATATATACGTGTCGCCTTTGGCTTGCTCACTGGGGGCTTTGGGTGCGGATGCTGTAAAGCGCTTTGAGACAATGTAATGTTGTGATAATGTGCTATACAAAAATAAATTTGTTGTTGTTGTTGACATGTAACGTATAGTGAATAAGCCTTGTTAGAAATTGGTATTGTTTGTGTCCACTGTGCAGGCTTGCGAGTGAGTCCTAATACAGCACATTTTAATCTGGGTCAGAACACCCAGCCAGACATGAGCTTTTCATTCCATTCACAGGATGTACTTATGAGGTCTTCCACGGGGAGTAATTTTTCGTGGCTTTCCATTGTTGCTTTGTCATACGGTCGATTGTAATCTAAGTTTGTTACCGTTTGTGTCTTACAAATTTGCATATGTCACTGGAGTAATTCAGGTGAAGCACATTCTCAGGGTCCCTCCTGAGAACATGGGTCCGGGTGGCTAGCTGCCCACCCCCCTTATGTTTTAGCCATTAGATCCGGAAAAGTGAAATCTGTTTCTGGGAAGAACATGCGTGTAATACCTGATGCAGTCATATGTCATATAATATTTAAAAATCACCAGACACTACATCCTGAAGAGCAATTGGATAGTTGGGTAGGTCGTGACCCATATTTTTCACAAACTGCAACAGGCAGAACACTGTAATCACTTTTGTTAGACACTTAAGTGCTTAAACACTCAGTGACATAGGAGATAATGTGCGTGTATCTGTTCCTGTGGGGCAATGGCTATTCTGACTAGCATTACAGGGCAGGGAGCTGCTTCATAATTACTTACTTCTTCCTTTGTGGGATCACTGGCTGCCAGTGAGCGGGCTGTGATCCTCACCGCAGCTCTTCCGTAGCTCACACAGGCTGTGATTGTATCACTATACCAAAACAGGTTGTGTGGGCAAACTCAAGGGAGGTATCCCACCCATTTTCATCCAGCCTTCACCTTGTCCTGCATGTCCTCTTTGATGGACGATAACCCGGTTCTGGCCTGCAGAGAATTAGAACATTTCAGAGGTGTGAGATGGCCGTCAGTGCTTTGAACACCCAGAACACTTTAACAACAGAGAAATGGATACACAGACCCATGATCTGGATGTGTGATCTGTGGGTGTCCAAGTCTGGGGCGGCAGGTGACATGGATCTACAGAATGTTCCGGAGATAGAACCTGCTAACCAGCTGAGATTTAAGAAGGCTAGCTGGAGCAGGAGAGTGGCAGTCGCTGTTGATGATGACTGAGCTGGCTGTTGACGAGAGCTCATCATGGTGTCTTGAGCGTATGATTGCAGGCTGTGCCTGGACCACATGGAGGGAGTGTTGTGCCCTAACATCCCCAAGACCAACTGAAGAAGGGTTTAAAGTCTTAGTGGCCGCTTGGTGTCACACCATCTCATGAGGCAACACTCTGAACCAAATGGACGGTGACTTGTGGCGGTTCCTGGGCACTCCTACACGCCGACGCAGAGTCCAGCCACAGGCAGCCGTGGTTCTTTGGTATAATCTAAGTTTAGTCATAAGTGTCCAGGGTTGTCAGCAGAATTTCGCGTTGGGAAATACTGTGCAACTCAATGCCACATCTCTGCAAACAACTTATTTCCTTAATCAAACTAAATCTTGGGGGAATTTAGTTGTATTTAGTCATGCTTTGCCGACTTGTAAACATGTATTTCATTTCGTGCACTACATATTCCTCGTGGGGATGGAGGCGCTTAGTCAAGTCGGTGGTTCTTCAGAAGGTGTTACCCTAGGCGGCAGCCTGTATCACCTAAAGGTTTGACCTGCATTGGGGAGAAATTAAAATATTTCCTTGTAACAAATTGTACCAAATGTAACAAGGTGATCTGTAAGGGCATTTTATTTATAAGTTTAATTACAAAGTTGTTAGATAAACATGCATACAGTATGTGCAATTTAGTTACTTAAGACCATCATTTTTTGGCTCTCATTTGTTTTGAATATTTAAAGGTGAAGCTCCAGCAGTAACGGCTTCCTTTATAATGGCCAATAGTATGACGAGAGAATTGAACTTAAAACATAGCCAGGCTTGCCTTAAGGTAGAAACTAGATCAATGAAATTCAGACTGAAATTACTATAGTGTGATTTTGGTGTCGTCTTTTCTCCTTTGGGCTTAGGTGTAACCCGGTGTAGTCTGCAGTGACACACACCCCTTTTGGACATGGGTGTGATTTTAAGGGCAATCGAAGGACAGGCTGCACTAATTATGTGATCATTAGTACCTCATGTCTTTATTTCTTATACTCAGACGAGCACATATTCAGTTCTCCGTAAGACATTCAGACCTAAAATATGTATTTATTGACACCTGGGTACATTCGTGAACAAACAGTGTTTAAGGCTGATAAATGTTTCTGAAATGCTGCACATAACTAAGAGGGAGTAAAGGAGCATAGAAATCAAAACACAGCAGATATGTTCAGTTGCCACCATTACTGTGTGCATGGAGCTGAAACGGGAAAAGGACTCGGAAGGTGGAGGGACCAGGGTGGGAAACGCTGGGCAGAGAAAAGTTATAGTAGATTGCCCTGTAAATTCACAATACAGAATGTTGAATGCTTATAATCCTTACTGCTGCTGTGATTTGAACAGGGTATTTTCCAAACTAGGGGTGTCACTCCAGTACTGGGGGGGGGGGGCTGCACATTTTTGATTTCCCCTCATTTAACTCCCCTGATTCAACTCCTTGTGCTAATTACCACACAACTCTTGAACCGAGTCATTTATGGCAGAACAGGGAAAGAACTTGGCTACACAGGACTCTGCCCCCCAGGACTGGAGTTTGACACCCCTGGTTTAAACTATTCAACTTTATACATAGTTTTTGTTAATAAAATTATAATAACAAATATTGTGGGATTCACTCAACCTAAGTACAAGTGTCCGCGTTGAACTCCTTGTATCCTTGTATGTGCTCGATCACTGCACTGCCTCCTTTCAAGATGTGGCTATCGCATGTGCGCCCATTGCGGTGTTAGCATATTTTGCACCCCCCTCCCGCCATTTCAAATTCAACCCTTTGCATTAAGGCACCACCAGAAATACAATAACACGGTTATCTGGCTCTTCTATTCATTATCATCAATACAAAGTGCTAGGTGAATGAAATGAAACTATACTTGAAATGTATAGTTCTGACTAATGACATATTATTTTTTTAGTTGGCATGTGAATATTTGTTTTTTTTTCCAGCCCCTAAAGAGGCACCCAGCTGTCAGAGTCAAATCGTATAATTACAAAAAATCCACTACAGCCACTCTTGAGGTCTTTCAGTAAAATCAGAGACAGTGTGAAAGGGTGTAACGTCCAGCCAGAAGATGATTCTCCCGATGAGTGTGATGCAAACACAGGTTCCTGACAAGACGGATGGTCTTTGAATGCATTTGGTCGAGTTCGGGTATCACAGCCACGTCAGAGCGAGGTAGCCTGCTCAAGTTTGGGATGCAGGGAAGGTCCATGCTGAAGATTTAAAAATGTATTTTTTTGGTGGACATAGACCAGTTGTCCGCAGCTCATGCAGAAGCATATCTCTGTAGTGCGCCTGCAGGTCAGCTGTGGTACTGTGGAAGCCCCATTGAGGTCCTCAGCCCCTCGAGGAATGGTGCCCTCTGCTGGCTTTCACACCCTTGTGCCGTTGGCCCAGACCGGAAAGCTGTCCAGTTGGAACATAGCCTTGCCCCAGGTGTTGATGGCCAGCGTGATGCAGAAGAGGCCAATGATGTTCATGACCACGCCCACCTTGGCCTGAAAGATGGAGCTTCCCGTTAGCTTATTAGTTCCAGGAGAGTCCCCACCACAACCTTTTGCACATTCTAGATTACAGGTTAGTCCTGCTTATTTCTACAGCTTGGTAACATTGCTGTTATAGAATCAGGCAGATTCCCCTATTTCTTTATTTCATATTGCATGAAATAAATGTGCATTTTACATCAAGGGCTGTCCTGGGGCTGAGAAGACTGGGAACAAGGTCTCATCTCTAATACGTGTGTGCATGTGGCATGGTCACTTACCATGTCTGATACCTTGAGGTAGCCATAGGAGAAGACGATGGCATTAGGGGGTGTGGCCACAGGTAGCATGAAGGCGAACGAGGCGCTGAGAGTGCAAGGTACCATGACATAGAGTGGGTTCACTCCTATGGACTGAGACTGTAACACACAGACAGCCGGGTGACTCCTAACGACTGATACTGTAACACACACATAGCTGGGGGACTCCTAACAATGCTGAGAGTGCAAGGTACCATGACATAGAGTGGGTTCACTCCTATGGACTGAGAGTGTAGGACATAGACAGCCGGGTGACTCCTAACGACTGAGACTGTGACACACAGACAAGTGAGTGACCCCTAACGACTGAGGTTGTCTCAGACATACACATCAGCAAACTTATTTCAACACAGTTTCAATGTGTTTTCAAATGAATTTTGCAGGTATTATTTCCGGATAATTGCTGATTCGATTTATACATGGGTGTAATGATGTGTAACTCGTAGTATTTAGTGTAAATCAGATTTCACCTGCTGGACAAATTCACGCTTAGGGATTTTAATGTTACGTGGCTGTCGAGTTGTGTTTGCTTCTCACTACATTAATGACATGTAAACTCTGAGCTCTGAAGATAGTGTCAATGATCACACAGCATTTTGTCCACAATAGAACGTTTTCAAACCTGCTGTATCTAAACGCATCATTTAGCTGACTAACCTTACATTTACATTTTATGGATATTGACTGGGTTAAATCGCCTGTACTAAGATCATCACACGATCATGGAGTTGTGGCTTAATTCCATGTCTCCGGCCCGCTCCCCTGTCTCTTGCTGGGCTGTTGAAGAAATTTATAAGTGTGACTCCCAGTTTAAACCAGAATAGCAAATGGACATGCTGCCCCGGGGGCTTGGATCTCCACACATTCATGCATTCATTGTTAGATTTAAAAAAAAAATCTCTATACACATGTACAGAAAGACGGCCATTTTGTAACTAAAAATTCCCTCCCGTGGGTCTGTCCAAGCGCTCCGCTCCTTTCCGAGCCAATTTGTATTTCGATCACTGAGTCTCTCTCTCTCCTTTCTCTCATGCTTGATGTATAACAAAGGTGTCACACCAACTGCTGTGCTGAAATTAATCCCCCCCCCCCTTCTGAATGGTTGTGCCCTGGCACACTGAAAAGGCTGTCGGCGGTGCCATCTGAGCCCCTCTCTGCCTGGCACCGTGGGGGAGGATCTCTGCCCCATTCAGCCCTGAGGGGCTGCATAATTTGGCCAGTGCAGAATGTGGCTTCGGGCCAGTGGGCACTGGGTGCAGTTCTGACCCCCCCCTGCCTTTCTGTTCTATACGTAGCTTGGGGTGGATGGACGTCTCACTCCGGTACTGATCTGCTGTAGATCAAGAGGTGTGCATGCTGAGCTGCTCTTGAATGGTTGTGTTGTTTCTCCTGGCTGAGATCCTGTCCCAACTTCATTCCACTGGCAAACCTAGAGCTGGAAACGCTGAGGCCGGCCTATTGCTGGGATGCTGCTCCACACAGCATCATCTGACAGCTGATGTTAGCCCAAAAGTCGGCCGTGGGGCTACTTTTACTGTAGAACATTAAACAAGTCTATGGAGATGCGCAGATTTTTGTTGACAAATCCTACTCTGAATCGATAATAAATATAAAGTGGAATCCAACACGATTTCTAACATGATAGCTCTCGTGGGGCATGGAAGAAATCGTTAAAATATGGCCCCTGTCGACATGGTGGTTCTTAGATTCAGTCGTCCAGGTCGCTTCGGTTTTTTAATGCCCCTATCCACCTGCTTCCCTGTCAAAATAAGAGACCTCGTCCACATGCTGCCATACAGCCTGACCGTACCATGGAGGCCAGGACGGGCAGGAAGAGGGTCGCTGTGGCTACGTTGCTGGTGCATTCGGTGAAGGTGGCCACCAGGAGGCAGAGCACAGTGGCGATGGCCCAGGGAGGGATGCTGTGCAAAGGCGTCATCTGGCCGCCCATCCACTTAGACAGACCTGAGACCTGGAGAAAGTCCAAGCCAGCCATGTCACCATAGAGACACACGCGCACCGACACACACACACACACACACACAGACTCACACGCCCTCACCCACCTCGCTCCCCCTGGCCAAGGCGAAGCCACCACCAAGCAGAAGAACGATGTTCCAGGGCAACTTCTTCTGGACGATGTTCCAGGTGAGCAGTGCTGGACAGGGGGGGTTGGGGGGCGAAGACTCTGCAAAGCAACATGGCAATTTGACAGGTCTGTGTGCAGCGGGGATAGCGGGTCTGGGGTCAGCAAACGGCAGAGTGGGAACTCACCAGCTGGAAAGTCGCCCCTGTAGCAGAACCGTGGAGCCTTGGAGGGGAGGATGAAGAGGAGAACGGCGATGAAGACCGCCACCGTTGCATCAGTCACATACCTGGAGCGTTAGGGCAGTGGTCACTGCACACTGTCTGATACGCAAAATAATCTCAGCGATCAGACTCCCAGGAGAAACGTCTCGTGCATAATGTGTACCTGAGTTTAAGTCCCACATCATGGAGGTAAATGGGGAACATGGACAGTGGGTGGTGTTGTTTTAATTATTATTAATCTAAAATAATCTTAGGAACGTACAGAAAATGGATGGAGATACAGGGGGATAGTTTCAGGGAATTTGAACCAACAAACTTACTAATCTGGGTCTCGAATCATTCCCCTTCCTTCTGTTACTGCCTGTGGTGTGATTGTTATATCTGGCCCTCTGCCGGGTGACACTCACTCCGCCTCGGCGTTAAAGAGGTGCGTGGCCCAGCCAGCCGTGAAGCCCGGGTCCCGGGTGAACCACAGCGCCACCAGGAGGACAAACAGCACCAGGACACTCAGCTCCCCGAAGCACATGGGACCAAGCTTACGGAGCTCCTCGCGGATCACGCTGTAGGCCGCAATCTCTCTCTGTGATTTCTCCATCCCACAGCCCCACGTCTTCCTGAAGCTGCATCACAGGGGAAGAGAAAGTGGAGAAGACAATCAGGTAGATGGAGGTAGGTCATGCAATCAGTAAATTTTCCATGTGCCAATACGTCCAGATATAAAATATCTGCTCCTTCTTTTGTTGATATTTGTCAACATCTTTTATTCTTCCCAGTGGTCACTGTAACTCATTCATTCAGTCATCATACCCACTGACCACAGTTGGATAGAAGGACAGATACATTTACACATTTTTCTTTGTATGATATGAAGTTTGGAAAATGAAGTTTCCAATATAAGCAGGTGCCCAGAAATTTTTGCCAGTGGGCTATTTACTTTTATGCTTGTTTTTCCTGTGTAAATAATGTCTGATTCTGTGTCTGAGTAGTTTCATTTGGCTTTATGTGCAAATACTGTTGTGTATGATTATGTGTGTGAGCAGCGCTGTTTCGGGTTCTCTGGGTGGGCAGCGCTGTTTCGGGTTCTCTGTGTGGGCAGCGCTGTTTCGGGTTCTCTGTGTGGGCAGTGCTGTTTCGGGTTCTCTGTGTGAGCAGCGCTGTTTCGGGTTCTCTGTGTGAGCAGCGCTGTTTCGTGTTCTCTGTGTGGGCAGCGCTGTTTCGGGTTCTCTGTGTGAGCAGCGCTATTTCGGGTTCTCTGTGTGAGCAGCGCTGTTTCGGGTTCTCTGTGTGGGCAGCGCTGTTTCGGGTTCTCTGTGTGAGCAGCGCTGTTTCGTGTTCTCTATGTGGGCAGCGCTGTTTCGGGTTCTCTGTGTGGGCAGCGCTGTTTCGGGTTCTCTGTGTGGGCAGCGCTGTTTCGGGTTCTCTGTGTGGGCAGCGCTGTTTCGGGTTCTCTGTGTGGGCAGCGCTGTTTCGGGTTCTCTGTGTAGGCAATGCCATGGTTCTGCTTTATTTTTCCCTCACAGCTAGCACGTGAAATGCAAACCTACTTGAAGCCCATGAAGATGAACTGCAGCCAGAGCAGGGCGAGGACCAGCATGAGGATCATGTTGGGGAAGGCAAAGCCAAACCATGAGGCAAAGTTGATCACATCCCTATTGTCAGGAAAGAGCCTTGAAGAGACAGAGGACAAGTGGGTGGACTCAAGATCCCATGGACACCCCGATAAAGTCCCTCACCCTTCAGGGACACCAACCAGTGATTCACACTGATGCACTCACTGGTTCATCTGGCCTTTGAGGACCAGGTTGGGGCCTGTCCCAGTGAGAGTCGCGGTGCCCCCAATGCTGGCAGCGTAGCACACAGACAGGGTCATTCCCTTACACATCTGCTTCCACTCCATAGCCTCCTGAGGGGCAACTGTGCAGAGTCAAACACAGCATTCAGCAGCTTTCCTTCATAAGAACGCATTTCTGTTACCAGACTAGTGGTTTTATTCTCCCAAGCACTTTAGCTTATGATTGAGTTGAGCTGTTCTAAGTCCTAAAATTTTAACTTTATCTCTTATTTAAATTTAAAATTTTTTTTTATCTCAAGCTCAATTCCTTAACTTAAAGATCAACCAGCTTCCCAGTGGTCTGAGAAATGGGAGGAGGACAATGCATTTATCCATTTTTTGGAGAACACTGAAGGCTTTATCTCTGAAGGCCTCCTTCTCCTGGTCTTCTGTACAGTGTTTCCGCCTGGTCGCAGTCTCGCCCCTCAGGCTGACGGCTGATTCTCACCGTGTCCCCCCGCCTGCTTGCTGTCTGGTTCTGGGGGCTGGTCCCTCTCATCTCTGCTCATGATCTGCAGTGTCTCTGCCTCACCATGGTTGAGCTGCTCCAGCACAGCCTGGACAATGGGCACCATCATGGCGGTGGTGGCCGTGTTGCTGATCCACATGGACAGGAAGGCCGTCACGGCCATGAAGCCCATCATCAGCCTGGGTTTGATGGGACAGATGTCAGCTACCGGTGAGTGCAGGTGACCTCTGAGCTACAAGTATGTTTAGGTTCAGCTAATCTGTGCTACAAGAACTAAGCTCTATGACAGATTGGTGAATCTGGCACAATCATCTACAAGCGATACAGAATATCCCAGGGATGGGGGGGTCACTCACAGTGCTGGACGCACCCCCATGATGAGCAGCACCCGCAGGGCAATGCGCTTGTGCAGGTTCCAGTGCTCCACGGCCACGGCCACCATCAGCCCCCCCACAAACAGCATGTTTGTGTCCTTCAGGTACTGCATGCATACCTGACAGGACACGTGAGCGAGTAGGTACAGTGATGTCACTTCCTGGATGCGATACACTGATCATGGTTTCTGCTTTTTCCCACATACTGCAAACAATTCCATGTTCTCCATGTTTCATGTTCATATCCATCCCTATTCTATACCCACATGTGCTATGCGGGGTTGTCGAGGGTCCAGAGCCTATCCGGGAAGCTACAGGCGCGAGGCAGGAAACACTCACTATACACACCTACAGATAATCTGGTAACTATGATTCATCTCAGAATGTTTTGGACTGCGGGGATCAAATTTGAGAAGTTGAGGAATCCCCCATGATAGCCCCCATGTCCCAGACAGGACCAGCCCTGGGGGTTTGCGTGGCCCTAGGTGACATTCTGCTGAGTATCAGACTGTTTTACAAGAAAATTAGAGGAATATTAAAACTAAGGTAAATCACTGTAATGCGGAGTACAACCACAGGTATTTTTTCTGATCCATTTCACTCATTCTTAATCAAATGGCTCCCTAGATGATCGCCTGTGATACCTACAGGGCGGGTGGGCCCAGGTCCTGGAGGTGTGAGACGACAGTGCTAACCACTGCGCCACCATGCCCCCCCCCCCCACTTTTTATATCAGCTTTGTTTAAACAGAAAAATCACAATTGGGCGCCTTCCTGAGAGCTACAACACTGTGATGGTAACAATATTTACTTAGAAACGTTTTTTCTCTGCTGTTATCACTATTGCGTAGAGCTGTAGGATACTGTAATGAGACTGATGCTGTGAAGCCCTGAGGATCCATGTTTCCACAGTTACTGTTGCCGTGGCAATGCCATGCAGCAGGGGCCTACCTCTTTGGACTTCATGATACCCAGCAAGGGGAACAGCAGGGCAGGCAGCAAGGCGGTGATGGCCAGCGGCAAGGCCTCAGTGCACCAGAAGATAGCCATCAGCGCAATCACATAACCGCATGCTGCCTCCTGCAGGACGACATGAGAATGGCATATTTCCTAACAATACCAGCAGGGGGAGCAGCAGCTTAAAAAAACTGGCCCCGAAGATACAGGTACAGGCCATGAATGTCATGATTTTAGTCATCAAAAAACATGAACTGAACACAAGTACCAGCGAGTACCACCTAAGACTTCTCCTCCATTTTCACAACGGTAGAGCCACTCCCTGGACTGGAGTTGCCAAATTTTTCGTCATGTGTCTTGTTCCTTAATCGCAATACTAAAATCTCCATATACAGTATATATTTGCAGTAATAAAATCACAGGTTCGTCAGTTAGTGGCAGGTCAGTGATGTCACATCCTCAATGGAGGCTTCAGACTGACCTTAATATGAGTCTCTGTTCCTCCCTTAGGAAACAGCAAGTGAACAAAAACATTGGACTGTGTAATGACAGTAACGCAATGACCACAACGTAAGTGTCTGTCACTGGGTACTCAGAGGTGAAATTATTGCTCTGGATGAGTGTTATCCTTCACCAGTCACGCGATGGCTGGTGTTTGTTCAGGGCTATGCCAAGCTATAATCGCCGAACGTCGGATTTTTTAATTCCCGTGACTTAATGAGGAGATTATACGTCTGGTGCTGCTATGGAGTGAATGAAAGCGCATGCGCTTCACCTGCTGTGCCCTGTGTATGTCTATTATGTTGCGAACCAGGTGAGGGCAACAGGGACGAGTCATTTCAAATGTTCAGATTATCTTGGCTGTGCATTTGGGATAAGCAGAGCGAGCAGTGTTACGGGGACACGAGGGACCACATTCTTCGACATATTTTGCTCGCAGCTCCCGTTTGAATCACAAGCAGGAAGTTTAAAATGCACCTACTGTAAGTCACCTGCGTGTGAACGGTATTTTATAGGAGAAAAGAAAATACCTTCAGCTCCGCCCCCAGGATTAGCAATGTAATTTTATATGATTTTATTAAACATATATAGATCGAACTCGAAAGTTGTGCTTTTGATCATCCCCGTTTTCGAACAGTTAATGGAAATATGACACCTAAAAACACTCATTTAATAACCCTCTGCTTATTTTTACTTGGACATTATTTGACGAATTGGGTAGCAAAGTAGGACCTTTCAAGTTCTGCTGCGAATTTTAACTTCCCACTGATACTGATAAATGATTTAAAATAAAATCAGCCTTTGATTCTGTGAAACTCAAAACTTCTTATTTAAATCTTTGGACACTGTATAAAATGACTATAACCACATTTCCTAACGAAAATTAAAAATGCCGCAACTTTTATCTTCATTATTATGACGAAACGCATATACGTACCTTCGATCTAATTAGAAGGGGAAGAGGGAGCAGGAGGAGCGGCGTGCAGAAGAGGATCCCCGCGCTCCTCCGGCTCCAGAGCGCTTTCAGCAGCCGTGCCATCTTTTGTTACGGTGGAGAGGAGGAGAGAAAGCTCAGTACTTCTCCGCAATCTTTCACGTTGTTGAATGAGTGTGAGAGCGAAAGAATGTGATGGGGAGGGGGGGCCGGAGTAATTCATACCAAACAGGGATACGCACGGAACTCCCCATTCGTGCTCGGGGTCGCGGCGCCTTTGCATGAGTTAAAATATGACCCTCCCCGCTGTAACTTTTAACAAAGTTCCGAAGATTATCCAAAGTCGGATTTTATATGTGGGTGGTATATCACATTTTCTTTAATTGTTTGTAGTAATCTTTCATCTGTATGTCGTCCTTCGTATACCGTTTATTCATTATTTGAACACTATATATCAACTCACGTTATTATCGTTTCACACGCGTGAAACGGAATTATGTTTCTACGGAGCAGTATGGGACCACAGCCTGAACAAAACGGAAGAGAAAGAAACGCTGAATAATAAATACTGGGGAAAAATAAATTGAAACAATGCGTAATACAATCCAAGATGAAAAAAAAAAAGTTTTGGAAGGTTCTGACTACTGTATTATATTTACATATCAACATCTTATTGATGCTTTGAATTTTGTGGATACGGTTGCACCTGAACTGCAGTCCCTGTACAAACTGCTGCGGGTTTAAATGTAATAAAGGTCCTAAACCAATACAAACCGAACAACAACATACCGTTGCATTTTCTAATGTTGTCTAATAATAAGATAATTGAACTTCAATTACTGTTTCATTACTGTTCAGAATTGTTTTTTTTTTTTTTCTTAAAACTGCATTTTCATTATTGTCCGATTTTACCTGAACATGGTACATAGATAGGGACACCCTTTAAAATGAGAAGCTGTGTAATTATGTAGATTCTTTTCCGGAAAATGGTACAGGTTTGTAGGCAGAAGACAGGGCAGACATAGGCATAGGTGAAGAGGAAGACAAAGGTACAGCCTGTTGAGTGAGAGAATGAGAGGTGCAATAAATGAATGTAGGGAAAGGGTGGAGGCTGGCTGGGAACCAAAATCTTCATCTTTTAGCTAATGGGAGGGGTGGCGAACCTGTTCTATGGAGGGCCGGTGCGGGTTTTTGGGATGCCCTTTCAATCAGCCAATAATAAAGCAGTGATTTGCAACTCCCTTGCTGGGAACCCGCTGTTATCGGCTGATTAAGAGGTCACCCCAAAAACCCGCACCCACAGCGGCTCTCCATGGATCTGGTTCGCCACCCCTATGCAAGGGCATTGTCCATTCCAAAGTCCACCCTTCAAAGAAGAGCAAACGATGCTGTAAAAGACTGTCGTCATGGTTGTGGTAGGAAGCCATTTTTTATCCGAATCATCAGAGAGAGAATTAACCGTGATGTTGAAACGGCATGCTATCGCAGAGAGGTTCCCCCTGACCAAACAAATCAGCAGCACGCTCAGTTACGTTCATAGCTACTTACACGCCATTCAATACGTTCTCTTTGTCAGATGAGGCTCAGAATGGATCAAGTGTTGGAATGCATGTACACTACAGACAGAAAGAGATAGACACATGAGTTCAAGTCCATGCAGTTTGTACTTGAACCAGTGTGTACACGCATTTTCATATTTAGAACTTTCATAGTAAATTTTTTTAATGGTTTTCCGGTGCATAGCCTACACGCACACACATACAGAGACACACGCATACACACATACAGAGACACACGCATACACACACGCACAGACACACACACCATTAAAGTGGCAAGTCTCAATTTACCAGCCATGCTGTCTGTATTTACATGAAACTGCCTTTGAGAAAGAAACCTGTGCTCATCTTGTTTTATTGTCTCTTTTTTTATCAAAACCTGCATTTTCCCAAAAAAACATGGTTTAAAGACACCAGAGACCTTTTACATTTTATTAAACAGCATCACGGTAAGTGGACAAATGTTTTTAGACAGGGGCTCCCTTAGCTCTATTTTATTTGGAAATGTTTTAGCCCCCCTCCCCCCAAATAAATGTGTATTTATCGGCTTAAGTCATCAATAGTTTGCCCTCAGCCCCCCCCCCCCCCCCCCGTACATTTTAAGCATTTTACCAGATCGTGTAGCATTTTTTTGCTGAATTCACCCCTACGTGTCTTTCCACATTTTGACATAAATATATTTCACATATTTCACGGAAATATATTTCACAACTAGGTGCATCATGTATGACACCCGCCGAGATGAATTGCAATAACTCTTCCAGAAATAAATGCAAATTAATAAAGGCACGTAGAGTTCAGGAATCAGATAATTAACTGTAATCATTTTCAGAAAGTTTTCTTCTATCAAATTTCCCCGATCGCCCACAGTCTGAAAGAATTTCTGACGCATTCTTGCTTTTGTTGCCAATACGTAAAACGGCAACAAGCACGGCCTTTGATTAGAACATATCAGACTGGTAGCGGTAGCCTCCTGCGTGATTGTTACTTCTAAACGCAGGGCTTCCATATTCTCTCCGTCACTGATTTTCTGGCTCAAGTCATTAATTGTTTCTGATTGGAAACAAATGCTTCTCATACTTATTCAATAGGCTTACTGATTAATCCTTTTCTTTATCTTAAATAATTTAACGTCTGTGAATAATATTTGATATATGTTGAAAACACCTAGACAATTAAAATCACTCCGAATTATGCTTGAGTAGTTCGCACTGTATCGTAATCGTTCTGATAGCGCCATCTAGTGGATACTTATCTATCTATTGTTTTGAGAGGCATGACCCTACAATGCGGTGACGTCTCGTATTGGCGTCTGCTGTTGTGCTGTTCATATAGAATCAGTCATATGTTCAGCTTGTTAATTGTTCCGTAATTTGACATTTATCTGTGTGGATTACAAATCGTTTTAGCTGGGGCGTGCGGGACGCCAGGTTGCAGCTGGCGTTTTCAATGCATTCACGAAATGTGTAAAAAGTGGTTGTGAACTAGACAGAGATATATAGGCCTAACTATGGCACTTTTTGCCAGCATGTTAACACGATATTGAATCATGTTCGACCATACACCTGTTAAGGAGTAGTTTATGCTCTTTAAAGAATCAATGCATAATTTATTTTTAATCGACTTCATATAGCCTATTTTGTTAAATAACAATAGTAAATTAGTCTATAGGCATATTATGGCGAGAATTGGCTGATGCAAATGTTCTGTGCTTTGAAGTAAACACAAATCATCCAACAGTAGTCTATTAAGAAACCGAAATTTATTTGCCATGAATTGAGCAAACTTCCACAAAACCGGATTGTACGATACAACCCCCCTACACATAAATGCAAGAAGTAGCTAGGAATATGCCGAATATCATTACAGGTCAACATTAATTACGTTGACCTGATACAATTTATGAGATACCAATGGATTTTGACTGTGGAGAACCGGAGATGAGAGAGTGCGCTTGAGAAATATAACGGGAATCAATCTAAATATTAAATTACTGGTAAGAAATTATTGGTCACATTTTTGAATAATAAAGGCATAGGGCTTCGATTAATAATTAAATATTTATGTAACCCTGGCTGTGCGCTGCTTCCCGCTGGATAACTCCAGTGGACAGCGCAGGCCCGGCCCGGGACCCTCCCGTCGTGACAGTCTTTGTTGTGTTTTGGTGTATTGGTGATGTGGCGTGGTGAGGGAGGTCCAGGCCAGGCCCGGGACAGCAGCAGTACCTGCGGTGACAGGCAGATTTCAAGTGCTCTGACCCGGTGGGGAATGCAATATGATGAAAGAGGTGAGTGATGGTGAATATCACTTAACCAGCAAAATAAAACTAAAGACTAGCTTGTAGGCCTGAATCTTTAAAAAACACATTTTTACTTAAAGAATAAATAGCAAAGCAAAAAACAAACTTTCGACTGTATTAGTCGTTCTCCCTTTCCTGTAAACATAAGGACGAGTTGCCGATTCTTTCTCCTTTCACAGACACAAGAGAGCTTGCTTTGCGCACTCACAAATGAAACTTTTCAATGATTACGCCATTAAACATGGGCAAATACAACGAAATTATAACAAGTAGTACTTAACGAGTGAGCGCCATCTCATTACTAGCGGCATAATGGTTAGGAAAACACCGCGACCTGTATTTCTAGTTTTGAAAACCAATGAACATACTATATTTTATCAAAACCTTTTAAATGAACCAAATAAACTTCTTCCGGATCATTACAACGTGTAAACCTTTGAGAGTTTTACTCTCCCAAAAAGTCGGAAGAGCCATTTTTAGCTTCCCAAACAGACACATAAGAGATCGAGCTTGTTTTACACGCAACAGCTTGCAAAGCTTGCAAATACAGGCAGGTTCGCGGTAAAAGACCCTCCTGTGGTCTGGAAGCATGATGACTCCCGAAAACATTAATAACACCAGTTGTGAGCTAAATAAATAATATGAAATTAATAAAGCAAAATGATTTAACTTACTATTGTACATTATTAAATCGGATTTTACTAATGCAAAATTAGAAACATTTGGGCTATTTAAACATGTTAATTTGTTTCATTTATTCTTAGTATTCAAATAATCATTTGAATAACTTGCTTGACATAAGGAGGTTTTACATGTAACATATAATAGCACAGATGAAAGGTGCTCAGCTCCTCGAAATGTTGCGGGGGGCATATAATAAAGTGAGCAGGAGCGAGCGATAGGCAAAACGAGCACCTGATTTGTGATGATCGCAGCTGAATGCCATGGCTGGGTGACATGCAGCGGAGAAGCAGGCGCGGAGGGGGGAGCGCTTCTCGTGAGTCACGTGAGATCCCCGACGTAACAACATGGCTCCTATCAACAGAGCGACCGCCGCAGCCTCACAGCGAAACGCGGCTGGACGCCTGTCCCACACTTGAACAGTATCCAGTAAGGCGCTTTCATCTAGGAGCTGCAGCCTCGGCGATCGGGTGATCGTACCGAAAGCCCGTCCGGCGTATCATGGGAGCCGGTGGCGCGTAAGATCCGCGGGCGACGCGGCACCGTAGCGAGAGGTTGGCGCTACTACTTAGCCCGCCGTCCGGCTAACTACATGCGCTTAGGGTACGGCATGCTGAACGGGGAAGTGCTGTTAGACCCGTGACAGCAGCTCATACCGCCTTGCTGGGTTTCATTGTTGTATTGATGATTTAGACAAACCTCGCCTGCTTGAGTGCTAGATACAGATACCAAAGAATTTGCAGTTTCAGGCTTAATTAAGCATAGCCGTTCTTTTTATGCGTGTTAAGTAAGAAGGTATCTATTTTCAATCGTGGCAATCCAATACCAATAACAATAAGTTGGCTCGATTAAAGTTTACTCCCTTTAAAGTAAGGTTTTGAGAAGTGGCGTAACTGTACGGTGACTAAACTTCAGAGACCTGGGCAGAGCTGAGCTCGGTTTAATTCGGTGACAAATGTGTGGCGTTGATTAGGTTTTTAACACTAGAACTGCCAAATCTACGCAAATTTGCGTAAATTCCCTGGGCCTAACACCTACTAGCATCCCTGCTGAGAGTTTCTTGGGCCATTGTCCTCCTGCTTTTGTTGTGCAAACACACCCATTACCTGTGAGGCCTGGCACATTTGCATTTTTTTACTCAGAGCAGCTAAAATCCAAGGCAGGCTAAACCTCTGTGTGTGACATGGAAACCTTCACAAAAGTCTGCCATATCTATACCAAATATCCCACATGCTGACTGACCTGCAAATATGAAAGACACACATTCACAAAATATATGGAAGCACAAGTCTGTTTTATTTATAAAAAAAATTGAGTGTTTCAAACTTTGCAGTGTTTGCAGACCCAGTGACCATCATCCCTGCATTTGGCGCAAGTGAATTTGTAACACTTTGCACTGGTAAACCTGCTGCGGTTTCTGTTGCAGTTCTCCTGTACCTGACACTGAGTTGTCCATACAAGTCCTGGCACAGCAGCAGCCTTCCTCTGTCCCCATAGCCTTTTGTGGCATAAATTGGCAATGGAGTTCCTTGGCTAGATGACTCAAAAATAATCTTCTTTTGCCTTCCCACCCTGTACATGCCTTGTACAGAACGTAGGAATTTGCCACCACCAGGTCCAGCATGTTGTAAAATACAGCTACTGGCCACCTGCATGTTGCTGCTCTTACGGAATACATGCGCGCCATTTGGTCCAACACATTTACACCACACTATAACAGCAGAGAGAGAGAGAGTCATGAGTGTATTTGCTTTTTTTCTACCTTCTTTCTATATAGGCCTGTATAGTACATATCAGAAAACATTGTAGCACTGATGTAAAATTATACACACATTCACATACCTTCATGTGGTTATAGTCTGTTATCGTGTTGGGTTTCCTCTTTCTGCCTTCACAGATCGCCACATCTTGGTCCAAGGAACTCAGAACACACACAATCTTGTTTTTTTAGGTGCATAAATTGTCAAGGAGACACTGCCACTTCTAAGCACTGACGCGGAGAATTCCTCTTGCTGTGCAGTGTCCTTTGAAATTGGAGGAAGTTCATACCAAACTTTATTCCCTGTGCTCAGTAGTGTTGTTTTGCGCTGAAGCAGTCTGTGTGACAGTGCCAGTGAGGTGAAGAAATTGTCCGTTGTGACATTTCTCCCGTCATCCAGAAATGGCTCCATCAGACTCATGACCATGTTCTCTGCCAGCCTCTCCCTTTTCTGGTGACTGGGGTCCTTTCCCAAGTTAGGGGACACGTTGCAGACGTATTTGGTCTCCAAATCCGTGGCCATCCAGAACTTGATCCCAAATTTGTCCGGCTTGGATGCGATATACCAAGTGACATGGAATGGATCCACATCTACTCCACGTTGTCTTTCCACCGGTGTCCCTCAGGGCTCGGTTCTTGGCCCTCTCCTATTCTCCCTCTACACTAAATCTCTTGGCGAAGTTATATCCTCACATGGCTTCTCCTACCACTGCTATGCCGATGACACTCAACTCATCCTCTCCTTCCCTCCCTCAGACACTCATGTCTCCACTAAGATCTCTACATGCTTGGCAGACATCTCATCTTGGATGACCACTCACCAGCTAAAACTCAAAACTAGTAAAACTGAGTTGCTTTACATCCCGGCTGACTCATCCCCCCTCCAGGACCTTGCGATCTCCTTTGACAACTCCCTGATCCGTCCTTCGGTTTCTGCTAGAAACCTTGGAGTTACCATAGATGATCGGTTGTCATTTTCCTCACATATCACCAGTCTTTCTCGCTCTTGTCGGTTTCTCCTCTTTAACATCAGGAGGATACGTCCATTTCTTTCCACCCAGGCTACCCAGATACTCGTCCAGTCCCTCGTCATCTCACGCCTTGACTACTGCAACTCGCTTCTAGCGGGTTTACCACTGAGCGCCATCCGTCCCCTCCAACTGATTCAGAATGCAGCTGCTCGTCTTGTTTTCATCCTTCCCAAGTTCTCCCACACCACTCCTTTGCTGCGCTCCCTCCACTGGCTTCCTGTAGCTGCACGCATCAGATTCAAAACACTGATGCTCGCATACAAAGCCAAAAATTCTCTGGCACCATCCTACCTAAAGGACCTCATCACACCCCGCTCTGCACCACGATCTCTCCGATCCTCCAGCACTGCTCGACTGGTCCCACCTCCCCTCAAGGCACAAGGAAGACACGCATCTCGGTTCTTCTCTGTCCTGGCACCTAATTGATGGAATGAACTCCCCCTAGATGTCCGAACAGCTGAATCCTTGAATGTCTTCAAGCGACGACTCAAAACTTTTCTTTTTCAGAAATACCTGACGTAGAACTTCTATATTCTTACTCGACTCTTTTTCTGGTGTGTGTTTTAAAAAAATAAAATAAAATAAAAATTCTGCACTACTCAATGGCGTTCTCAGAGATAGTATTCGTAGCTGGGGTCCTTATTGAGCTAGCATCGGAAATTCATTGCAGAGTCTCAAAGCACTTATGTAAGTCGCTCTGGCTAAGGGCGTCTGCCAAATCCTGTAAATGTAAATGTAAATATACTGCATGGACAATGAACCTTGGTCGAGAACAGCTGTACATCTATGTTCATGTGTTCTCCTGGAGTGAAACTTTCAGCACAGTTCTTGGTGAAGGCTGGCAGAGAACGTGGTCATGAGTCTGATGGAGTCATTTCTGGATGACGGGAGAAATGTCACAATGGACAATTTCTTCACCTCACTGTCACTGTCACACAGACTGCTTCACTTTACTGGGCATGGTGAATAACGTTTGCCGTGAACTTCCTCCATTGGCAAAGGACACTGCACAGGGAGAGGAATTCTCCACGTCAGTGTTTAGAATGGCGCGCATGTATTCAGTACGAGCAGCAACAAGCAAGTGGCCAGTAGCTGTGTTTTACAACATGCTGGACTTGGTGGCGGTGAATGCCTACGTTCTGTACAAAGCATCTACAGGGTGGAAAGGAAAAAGAAGATTGTTTCCGATTCTTCTAGCCAAGGAACTCCATTGCCAAATACAGGGATGATGGTCACTGGGTTTTCAAACGCTGCAAACACAGACTTTGAAAGATAGACAGACTGTGTGGGACAGTAACCACTGAGACAAAAGGCAGAAAGATGACGAAGAGATGAACCTGGAACTGAGGCACGGATACATCAATTTTTACATGAACAGCCAAACATGCAAAGCTGGAGAGATCACACAAAAACAAAATTCACTTTTGGTGTTATAATTCAGTGATGGCCAATGAAAATGAAATGACATTTTATTCTGTATGTGTATGAGCATGTCAAAAACCATGGACCATGACTTCACTCAGCTTATGACATTTATATACAAACATGCATTGGAGACTGAAGTGTTAGCATGTTTTCATTTTATTCATTTCATTCTATTAGCAACTTTTCATTCTATTTTCACTCAATTTGTTTTATAAATAACACAGACTTGTGTTTCCATATATTTTGTGAATGTGCGTCTTTCATATTTGCAGGTCAGTCAGCGTGTGGGATATTTGGTATAGATATGGCAGACTTTTGTGAAGGTTTCCATGTCACACACAGAGGTTTAGCCTGCCTTGGATTTGAGCTACTCTGAGTAAAAAATGCAAATGCGCCAGGCCTCACAGGTAATGGGTGTGTTTGCACAACAAAAGCAGGAGGAGGATGGGGCTGAAGACCTGCGAAAATCACAGCAGGGGTGACAAACACCTTGGGACTCTCAGCAGAGAATAAAAACTCGGTAAATCTAGTGTTAAGCACGGGAGCTTCGTGGCACGTTCACTTTAAGATTGAGTCATGAGGCTAACGAGCATATTTTCCTCCCTGTCAACAATATCGAGCCGTCTACCGTATTTCCCCTTATTATTACCTAGACCATAAGGGTGGAGCCCTTAATGTAGAAAGGAAACAAAGTATTGCGTTCACTGCAGAATTATGGCCGTCACATCGCAGTTCTGATACTGGCTGAATTTCCTGTGTCGTTAGACAGTGGTGTAATATGCCGTATTGTACCTTTCACTTTCACTGAACGGCCAAGCCTGGATGGGGGGTTCATGCAAGCCCCGTTAATTATGTGGTAAACAACATTTTTATCTCAAAAGTATGAGAATTATAACGTCTAAACCCCACATTTGAGTGTTTCTGAACACAAATCGCATTACTAAATTAATGAACAAACTAATTTGAAAGAAAGAATGTATGGTGAGGTTTAGGGTTATTAATCCGAGTTTTTACTTTTGTTGCCACAGCACACCGTCCACGCAGCTACAGTCTCGCTGTCAGTGTGTCTTCCCTGCACCCTCATGGCAGTCTAAGGATCCCTCAGTCTGGGGCTTTCCTGGAGGCAAGTTGCTCTCACCCGACCAGCTCCACCCTGAGACGCGAGGACATGGAGTGGCTGCCAGCAGCTGTGGAGAGGGACCTGGGCGTCGACTGCCGGCAGATGGGGCCTGGTCCGCGTCCCGAGGAGCTGGTGGCTTTGGTGCCCACCCGCTGGGTGTCGGCCCTGCGGGACCGGAAGGTGACGCGCTGCGCACGTTACGACGCCACCGGGGAGGTAGATGTGCGCACCATCCTCCAGCGGTCCCAGGCAAAGCTGCCTCTTGGCTGGACCCGCGTCTGCATCCAGGGCCTCAGGAAGAGCCGGCTGGACTATTGGCTGGCTGTGGACCCTGGGTCCCTGGGCGAGACCTTCTCCCAGGACTCCTTCTGCAGGCTCATGCAGGAGGTGTCACAGCGTAACTTCAGGTATTCCCCGCTGGCCATGCTGCGAAAGTGTTCATTTGTATTTCAGAAGTACAGTGTGAGATAGGCTTGTATATTTCTAATTACATGGCATATGTGTGTGTATGATTATGACCGGCTCAAAGGGCACGTGTAGAAGTCATGCTAAAGCAGCGACTGTAAACATTAAACTGATTTTTAAGCATATGATAGATAACCTTGAAGAGGAACGATCGTTAAAATTGCAAAGCTTGCTAAGTTTTGTTTCCTATGACAGAGTAAAGATGGTTTAGCAGAATTTAGACTCTGGAACCTTAATGTCTGGAAGTATGAAAAAGCCTCATTTCACCCCAGTTGGCTGATGTGGTCCTTGCGATGAGAGAAACGCATGTGCATGACATGCTGTGTCGGTGTTGATGTCACATGCGGCCCAGCCGAAACTGCGATTGGCGGTTTGTTTTGCGTGCAGAGCCTGCATGTCACTCACTGGCAGAAAACTCATCAGAATAAATAATGTTATATGAGAGATTTTTGTCATGAAAATTGAAAACAGGGCAAGTTTATCTTTTGTGTCAAGCAGCAAAAAAGTTGTAGTATGATGGGTGTGTGTGATTTAATTTCCCTTACTTGACATCACATGTCCTATGATGTTGTTATTGCACATATGCACATTGCAATGACGATGCTGAAACATTTTATCGTATTGGGCAGTGGTGGCTTAATGGTTAGGGAGGCGCACTTGTAATTGAAAGATTGCTGGTTTGAATCCCCGACCAGCAAGGTACCGCCCCCAAGCACTGCTCCCCGGGCGCTGAATTAGCTGCCCCCTGCTATGCCACATTGTCACGTATGCGTTAAATGCAGAGGACACATTTCGTTGTTGTGTGCTGTGGTGTGTCAACAATGACAATCACTTAATTCTATTACACAGCCTTATTTTGTGTGTGTGTGTGTGTGTGTGTGTGTGTGTGTGTGTGTGTGTATATGTGAGATTCCTATTAGTTACATCATTGATATTGTTCATTTTGCTGGTGCATAATCAGAGCCCCTGTTTCCTGCCCCCACAGGAACTTATGGCGGGAAGCATACCGCACACATGTGCAGCCGTACGCCGGCGTCGCTGCTCACACACAGGTGGCAGCGCTGGACTCTGTGCGCCAGGCTCTGCAGACCCTCTTCTGCTGTCCCTTCATGTCCACAGATAGGGTCTCACCCTCTCTGTCTCCAGCCAGGGAGAAAGAGAAGGATGGCCCTTTTCCGGCCAATGCCCCAATACCCGGGGCCCAAACGGACCGCCTCTGTCCCAATGTGCTCCCCGCAGAAGGGCTGCTGGAATCAGCAGAGGTTCTGTATGTGGTGCTGCCATACACCCAGTACTCGCTCCATGACATTGTCACCTACAGCCCAGCCAAGCTGGCAAACAGTCACGCAAAGGTTCTCTTTGTGCTGTACCAGCTGTTAATGGCAGTGCGTGCTTGCCAGGTGTCGGGGCTGGCTTGTGGGACGCTCTCCCTACACGACATAGCTGTAGACGAGCAGCTCTGCAGCCGCCTCAAGATTAGCCTGGCACACTACGAGGATTGGAGTGAGTGTAAGAGGCCTGTTAGCTGTGCCACAAGGGCACCAGCAACGGGTCAGCAGAGGGAGAGCACTGAGAGGGTGAATGATGCAAGCCATGGACAGGCTTGCAAGGGCTGCTTGGACAGGCTGAGTTCATTGGTCATGAATTGGGTCCATGGGCGGGTCAGTAACTTCCAGTACTTGATGGAGCTCAACAAGCTAGCGGGAAGGCGTGAGGGAGACCCAAACTACCACCCTGTTTTGCCCTGGGTGGTAGATTTCACCATTCCCGGGGGGCGCTTCCGTGACCTCAGACGGTCCAAGTTCCGGTTGAACAAAGGTGACAAGCAGCTAGACTTCACCTATGAGATGACCAAAGAGGCCCTTGCTGCAGCAGTTGCCAGTGGTGGCGGGGGGAGCAACTTTGGTGGAGATATTGGTGGAGCCATTGGTTCAGGAAGCTCGGGACAGCCAGACCACCTACATGTGCCACACCACATCTCTGATGTACTGTCAGACATCACATACTATGTCTACAAGGCCCGACAGACGCCCAAGGCTGTGCTGTGTAGTCACGTTCGCTCACAGTGGGAGCCGAATGAGTATCCCGCCAGCATGGAGCGCATGCAGAGCTGGACCCCGGATGAGTGCATTCCTGAATTCTACACGGACCCCTCCATATTCCGTTCCATCCACCCAGACATGCCAGATCTGGAAGTACCGCCATGGTGCAGCTCCTGTGAGGAGTTTGTGGAGGTGCATTGCCAGCTCTTGGAGAGCCCAGAGGTTTCCCAGCACCTGCACCACTGGATTGACCTCACATTTGGCTACAAGCTCTCGGGGAAGGAGGCTGTCAAGGCTAAGAACGTTTGTCTCCACCTGGTGGATAACCATACTCATCTGACCAGCTATGGGGTGGTACAACTGTTTGACCAACCTCACCCACCCCGCCTTGCCCCTTATCAGTATGCACCACCTGAGCCTCCACACTTGGGCTTGGCCTCCACCCCCTATTCTTCTTGGGACAACCGATTCCTGGAAGCTTTGTCCGATGGAGTGGATGGGACAGTTCCAGAAGCAACTGGATGCGAGTCTAGTGGTTGGACAGTAGTTGATCGGGATGAAGATCTTGAGCAGGGTACTGAGGCTCTGGACTCTCTTGGTGCCACCCCAGCCAGCACTGCAATCCCAGTAACTTCATCCAGTGCCACTGGAGGAAGGTTGATTGGGGAGCTTCAGGCTGTGCCCTTGTCTCAGTCCCCGGTCACCTACCCCGGTGAGGGGCCTCCTGGTGTTCCCAGCACTTCGGGGTCTGGACTGAGGAGTTCCTTGTTGCCAAAAGCCAGCGGTTTGAACAGGAGGTATGGTGAGGGGCAGCATGTTGCTGTGACCAGCACTGAGGACTTCAAAATTTGTTTGCCAGATGGATTCAACCCCTTGCAGCCTCTGGAAGAACTAGAGAAGCTGAATATCTTTATAGTTAAGGGTCTGCAAGCACAAGTTCTGGAGTCCCAGAGGGAGGATCCAGATGTTGGCTATCCCTGTCTCATCAACCTTTTCCAGAGAGACATGCAGGCTCTGGGTGTCCTAATTGCAGAGATCTTCTTGACTCCGAAGCTCCGCTGCATGAAATCAGACGCCCCCTTGTGCGACCGCTTCAATGCAGTGATGAAGCATTGCACGCTCAGTCTTCGGGACATACCCCTGGCCCTGCACCATGCCCTTGAAATACTGCTGAACCTCCACAAGCACTCCGTGCCGCTTGATCCACAGGAGTCACAGCATCCGCCTCCATACCCCCTACTCTTCACATATGATCCTGTCTTTGAGGGTCTCCCCCCACCAAGCCCCTCGCAGTTGCTCAATCCTGTGGTGTCCCCATTGCCTTTCCCTGCCTACTTCCCTCCTCTACACCGCTTCATTTTCTCTTATCATGACAAGATGGGCTCTGCTGGTGCCAGTCAGGGCCGTGACACTGTCTTCCACCTCTGGCAGCAGCTGGAGACCCTGCTCCATGGTGAGATCACAGCAGAAGGTCTGGAGATCCTGCTGCCGTTTGTGCTTACGCTCATGCTGGAGGAGTCCACTGCAGTCTACGCAGCCTGGTACCTGTTCGAGCCCATCGCCCGGGCCCTGGGTCCACGCAACGCTGCCAAGTACCTGCTGAAGCCCCTTGTGGGGGTGTATGAGAACCCCCACTGCCTGCGCGGCCGCTTCTACCTCTACACCGACTGCTTCGTACTCCAGCTCATTGTGCGCCTCGGCCTGCAGCCCTTCCTCACCTCCCTGCTGCCCCATGTCCTGCAGATCCTGATCGGCTTCGAAAGCTGCAGCACCGAGACGGATGGCAAAAGGGAGGGTCGCAAGTCCCGGAGCGGGGGCCCGGGAGCCCTGGGGGAGGAGGAGGAGGATGACGAGGATTATGAAGGCGTGGAGGGTGGTTTGTCATCAGGGTCTGTGACTGGGAAGGCTGGGGTTGGTGGAAGCACTAGTGGGGCTGTGGGAGTGGGAGATGCAGGTCTGGTGGACTACTCTTCAGGGATTAGCCTCAACGACCAAGTCTTCTTGTCAGAAAACGAGGACTTCCAGGATGGGTTCTATGTCAACAATGGCCCTGCGGGTTCGACGCTTTCGGCAAAACGGCAGCACCAGAATTCTGTGGGCCGGGACCTGGACCAGGAGTCCTTGAGCGTTGGCAAGCAGAGCGACAAGAGCAGCTCAAGTGAAGCTTCTGCAGGCGATGCCGACTCCAGCCGGGATCGCGCTAGCCTGAAATCTGCGGACAGCAGCCAGGACCTGAAGCAGGCCAGCGAGGGCGAGGATGCCGGGGAACTAGAGGAAGACGAGGAGGGTGATGAGGGCAAAGAGGAACAACCGGCCAGCGTTCCCAGCCTGGAACTGACGCTGTCGGGCTGCACCGAGGAGTCGGAGGCCACCGTCGCCACCTTGGAGGGAGAAGCTGCAGATGGGATGGAGCAGGAGGAACCTGAGAAAGACCTAGTGGAGGAAGAGGAGGAGCACGACCCCTCTGAGGACTCTGAGGAGAAGGAACACAAGATCCTGCTGGGTGAGTAACAACCGCATATCCTTTGCAGTCCATTAGCAGTCTGAGAACATTACGGCTTAATTTTCAACATGAAATTTTAATAATCTATAGGATACTGATTCTCTGGACCCTGCCTGATGTCAGAACTACTTGTTAAAAGACCTGGGGAAGATTTCAGTGCAGTCAGAACTGTGCTAATACTCTGTATTTCTGTTACTAATCAGGTTTTCTTGCAGTTTGACCTTTAATTTTTTTACCCTCTTGGGTGATGATTATCCAGGTCAGCATGAAATTCAGGGCTCATTGTAAGCAACGCTTTGTATTAAATGTCTTCCTTATATTTCCAGAGTTATATCCACTCATTATAATTTCTAATTTTGAAATGTGGGTTGAGTCCGTATCGCCTGGGGATTTTGATTCTTATTCCTTTTTCTTCTCTTTGTCTTTTGGGTAGATGATACATTTACTTAAATGCTGTGTTTTTGTCTTTTATTTATTTCTTTTTTATTTTTTTTATTTTGTAAGCTTATATTACATCCATTCAGTTTCTTAGCGCTGCACCGATTAGCGAAACCATCAGAATTAAGAAACAGTAAAGCCGCTCTGGCAGCCCGAGCTGGTGAAGCTGCACTAATCGTGGGGTCAGAGTACAGGAAGGTTTCAGTCAGAACTCTAGAGCACCTAAAAATGAGCTCCCCTGAGCAGATGAGTGTGCTTTCCCAGCTTTCCAGAGCTTCCCTTTTGTCCGCTCTCTGCAGACACTGTTTGTAAGACCGTCCGCTGGCTGGTGGCCAAGCTGGGGCCAACTGTGACGTCCCGGTATGTGGCCCGAACTCTGCTTCGGCTTCTCACCAACTGCTATATCGGTGAGTAGCACTAATGCGCGCTGCACTGCTAATTAGCATGCTAAGTTTAGCAGTGCTGCTAATTCAGTCTCGAGCGAAAGAGACTAACGGGGGACATGATCCAGGTATATGAGATTCTAACAGGTCTGGATGCTGTTCAATCAAATAGTTCAATATTCAATATTAGTTTAAAAACTAGAACTCATGGCCATAGGTGGAAATTAGCGGGAGCACATTTTAAACTGGATTTGATGAAGCACTTCTTTATACAGCCTGTAGTTAGAGTATGGAATAGTCTTCCTGTTACTGTAGCGCAAGCTAAAACCCTGGGTCAGAGCTAGATAAGATTTTAACAACTCTGGGCTATTAGTTAAGTTCTCTCCAAGTGAGCTTGATTGGCCGAATGGCCTCCTCTCGTTTGTAAATTTATGTTTTTATGTTCTGATGTGCATGTAGCTGAGAGCTGTTGATGCAGGTGCTCCTTGACTAAGTTGAGGTAATGTGTAAATTGTTAGGTGACGCTAAGGTGCAACCTCCGTCAGTTGGTGCTAATGTTTGAGTCGCTCAACTAGCGCGTATGCTACATAGAAGAATAACAGTAATGAAGGGGTCTTTAGGTCGGCAGTCTGGCCACTGAGATGCGTGCGTATATCACTGTCCTCCCCAAGGTCCAAACCAACACCAGTTCGTGCCCAGCGAGTTGGACGATTGCTGCCCGGAGAGCATGGGCAGTGTGTATGAGAAGCGGCCCGTCATGGGGGACCAGACAGCTGGGCCTGTGCTTGATCTGCTCCTCTACATCGCCCACCTGTACGGCGAGCCTGTGCTCACGTACCAGTATCTGCCCTACATCGGCTACCTGGTAGGAGGCCTCCCTACGGCCCTCA